>NC_090026.1:131274751-131619751 GCF_037176765.1 Anolis sagrei | reverse complement strand
ATGCTCTTTGATTGTAGGTGAACTACAAATCCCAGCAAGTACAACTCCCAAATGTCAAGGTCTATTTTCCCCAAACTCCACCAGTGTCCACATTTGGGCAATATTGAGTATTTGTACCAAGTTTGGTCCAGATCTATCCTAGCTTGACTCTCTGGATGTAGGTGAACTACAACTCCCAAACCAAGGTCAGTGCCCACCAAACTCTTCCAGTATTTTCTCTTGGTCATGGGAGTTCTGTGTGCCAAGTTTGGTTCAGTACCATCACTGGTGGAGTTCAGAATGCTCTTTGATTGCAGGTGAACTACAAATCCCAGCAAGTACAACTCCCAAATGTCAAGGTCTATTTTCCCCAAACTCCACCAGTGTCCACATTTGGGCAATATTGAGTATTTGTACCAAGTTTGGTCCAGATCTATCCTAGCTTGACTCACTGGATGTAGGTGAACTACAACTCCCAGACTCAAGGTCAGTGCCCACCAAACCCTTCCAGTATTTTCTGTTGGTGATGGGAGTTCTTTGTGTCAAGTTTGGATACGCAGGATGTATTTTCATTCACTAGACCAAATGGGCACAACTACCCAATGCGCCCAAATTGTTTGAGTCCACAGGGCTCTCTGGATGTAAGTGAACTACAACTCCCAAACTCAACGTCAATGCCCACCAAACTCTTCCAGTATTTTCTCTTGGTCATGGGAGTTCTGTGTGCCAAGTTTGGTTCAATTCCATCACCGGTGGAGTTCGGAATGCTCTGTGATTGTAGGTGAACTATAAATCCCAGCAAATACAACTCCCAAATGTCAAGGTCTATTTTCCCCAAACTCCACCAGTGTCCACATCTGGGCATATTGAGTATTCATGCCAAGTTTGATCCATATCCATCCTAGCTTGACTCTCTGGATGTAGGTGAACTACAACTCCCAAACTCAACATCAATGCTCACCAAACCCTTCCAGTATTTTCTCTTGGTCATGGGAGTTCTGTGTGCCAAATTTGGTTCAATTCCATCACTAGTGGAGTTCAGAATGCTCTTTGCTTGTAGGTGAACTATAAATCCCAGCAAATACAACTCCCAAAGGACAAACTCAAACCCCCCCCCCCTCACTCCATGACCCTCTTTACGTCCTGGTGAGGTTTGGGGAATGATAGACAAAGGATGATGGGATTTGTAGTACTTTCAAACCCTTCGGTTCCCACGGACCACTGTGGCTCCCAACAACGATGAAGACCAAACTTGGCACACAGAACCCCCATGACCCACTCTACATCCTGATGCAGGTTGGAGGAGGATGGACCTTGGGTGATGATACTTGAAGTACCTCCACTCACTTCTCGAGACCACTGCGACCCTCATCCACTGACTGATCAAGACCAAACTTGGCACACAGAACCCCCATGACCCATTCTACATCCTGATGCAGGTTGGAGGAGGATGGACCTTGGATGATGGGAGTTGCAGTACCTTCACTCACTTCCTGTGACTACAGCAACAGTCAATCAATTACCAATAAAGACCAAACTTGGCACAGAGAGCCCCCATGGCCAACTCAACATTCTGGTGCAGTTTGGGGAGGATGGACTATGGATAATGGGACTTCACTCACTTCCCGAGACCGCTGCCACCCTCATGAAATGACTGATCGAGACCAAACTTGGCACACAGATCCCCCATGACAACTGTAGTAATCGTTAATTGTTTATTGTTATTAATTGTGTAATGGATTAGGCTGTTAACTGTTTTTATACTGTACATTGAATTTTGCTGTCTCTTATTGTTGTGAACCGCCGTGAATCGCCTTCGGGCTGAGAACAGCGGTATATAAGCAAAGTAAATAAATAAATAAACAAACTGCGAGCCACATAAATAACTGATAAAGACCAACCATGGCACACAATGCCTTTTTCTAATAACCTGGGCACCGCCGGGTCCCCAAGCTAGTATAATAATAAATGCAATAACAACTGTTTTTCAGGCTGCAAAGGTCGACAGCAAGCTAGACAAATGGTCGGAAGCTTACTCCAACCCGGGCTGGCTTTGAATTCATGACATTTCGGCCAGTAGTGATTTTAATGCAGCTGACTTCCTAACCAGCTGCATTAACAATAATAACAGAGTAAAATAATAAATGTAATAATAATAGAGTAAAATAATAAATGTACTAACAATAATAGAGTAAAATAATAAATGTAATAAAATAATAGAGTAAAATAATAAATGCAACATTAATAATAATAATTATTATTATTATTATTGATAATTATCCCAGGCCTGGGCCAACTTGGGCCCTCCCTCCAGGTGTTTTGGACTCCAACTCCCACAATTCCTAACAGCCGGTAGGCTGTTAGGAATTGTGGGAGTTGAAGTCCAAAACACCTGGAGGGAGGGCCCAAGTTGGCCCAAGCCTGTCTTGACATCTGATCTTCTGGGATGCTGTGAGCTGTCCAGTGACAAAACCAGGGAGATAAATGGCTTTGTTTTTTCTTCTGGCCGGAAAAACCATCCCAAGGAAATGTGAGGAAGCGCTATCTGGACTCGGGAAATGTCCGACACAGAAAGACCTTCCCTGAGAGCTGCCCCGGAAGACCCCTTCATGGCCAGGCTGGGACCCCCTCTTCCTGGTGGAGAGTTCTGCCAGGGAACTCTGCATGCGCTTCGCATCTGCAGAACATGGCCAGTCCCACCCACGTCCCTGGCTCACTTGCTTTCCTGATGGAGGAAAATAGGATCACAAGAGTTTGGTAGGACTCCCAAAGGCCATCCAGTCCAACCCCATGGATGTATATTTGTCTGTATCTATCTGGCGCAGTGGGTTAGACCATTGAGCTGCTAAAATTGTTGACTGAAAGGTCGGAGGTTTGAATTCAGGGAATGGGGTGAGCTCCCACTGTCAGCCCCAGCTTCTGCCAACCTACCAGTTCAAAAACATGCAAACCTGAGTAGATCAATTTGTACCGCTACTGTGGGAAGGTAATGACAGTCCATGCAGTCACGCCGACCGCATGACCTTGGAGGTGTCTATGGACAACACCGGTTATTTGGCTTAGAAATAGAGATCAGCACCAACCCCCAGAGTTGGACACGACAGGACTTAATGTTAGAGGAAAACCTTTACCTATCTGTCTGTCTGCTGTGCTGGACAAAGTGTGCTAGAAGAAGCAAAGACCACCAGCATCGAAGCGATGGTCCTCTGCCATCAACTCCGCTGGACCGGCCATGTTGTCCGGATGCCCAACCACCATCTCCCAAAGCAGTTGCTCTACTCCAAACTCAAGAATGGAAAACGCAATGTTGGAGGACAGGAAAAGAGGTTGAAAGATGGGCTCAAAGCCAAGCTTAAAAACTCTGGCGTAGACACCGAGAACTGGGAAGCCCTGGCCCTTGAGCGCTCCAGCTGGAGGTCAGCTATGACCAGCAGTGCTGCCGAATTTGAAGAGGCACGAATGGAGGGCGAAATAGAGTAATGTGCCAAGAGGAAGGCGCGTCAAGTCAATCCTGACCAGGACCACCTTCCACCTGGAAACCAATGCTCTCACTGTGGAAGGGAGAAGATGCAGATCAAGAAAAGGGCTCCACAGTCACCTACGGACCCACCCGTACAGATCCTGGAAGACTATCCTACTCGGCCAACGAGTGTCTGTCTGTCTGTCTGTCTATCTATCTGTCTATCTATCATCAATCAGTCTGCCTGTCTTATCTATTTGCCTACCTATCATCTATCAATATCTTATTTTTCTCTCAGATTAGAGAGAAAAATAAGATACTGATAGATGATAGGTAGGCACCTTATGTTCTATCTATATCTATATCCCTTTTATTTCCTTTCCTCTTTCTCTCCTTCCTTCCTTCCTTCCCTCCCTTTTCTTCCTCGTTCTCTCCTTCCTTCCTTCCTTCATTCCCTCCCTCCCTTTTATTTCCATTCCTCTTTCTCTCCTTCCTTCCTTCCTTCCTTCCTTCCCTCCCTTCCTTTTCTTCCTCTTTCTCTCCTTCCTTCCTTCCCTTCCTTTTCTTCCTCTTTCTCTCCTTCCTTCCTTCCCTTCCTTCCCTCCCTTTTATTTCCCTTCCTATTTCTCTCCTTCCTTCCTTCCTTTCCTTCCCTCCCTTTTATTTCCCTTCCTATTTCCCTTCCTTCCTTCCTTCCTTCTCTTCCCTTCCTTCCCTCCCTTTTCTTCCTCTTTCTCTCCTTCCTTCCCTTTTATTTCCCTTCCTATTTCTCTCCTTCCTTCCTTCCTTCCTTCCTTCCTTCCTTCCTTCCTTCCTTCCTTCCTTCCTTCCTTCCTTCCCTTTTTCTTTCCCTTCCTCTTTCTCTCCTTCCTTCCTTCTTTCTATTCCTCTTCCCTTCCTTCCCTCCCTTTTCTTTCCCTTCCTCTTTCTCCCCTTTAAATCTCTCCTCACTTCACCCTTAGAACTCGACATACATATTGTGTCCCTATTTCACAGATATTCACTTTTTGTGGGTGTTCCCAGAACATAAAACCCGCGATCAGTGAGGGAACCCTGCATATGACTTCCCTCGATGTATACACGATTGATGCAGCCTAGAATCACATTGGCCGTTTTCGCTGCAGCATCACACCTCTTGGAATTCAAAGCCCAACACAAGCCATCGGACCTTAATTTTTTAATAACGCTTTTTGGATGCAAAGTACAAAAAGAAGAAGAAGAAAGAAATGATTAATGCATTAACTTTTAATTAATTAAGACATCATCATAAATGCACAGCGATAAGGATGTTTTTGTACATAGACAGAATATATATATATATATATTTCTTTATATAATAATAATATTATTATTATTAACACAGAGATATAAAATAAGTTATAAGTGTCCCGGTCACAGTTTGGGGAGGAGCGTGAAAGCGAGAGCCACGAGGACGGCAAATCAATCAATCAATCAATCAATCAATCAATCAATCAATCAATCGGAGAGATCAATATATTCCGAATCCTGTTCGGAATATATTGATTCGGAAGGGAGTGTTTGGGTTGGTGCGAATGGGACGAGAAAGGTCTCTCTGTGTTTGTCACACAAAAATGGACTCAACGCACCAAAAATACCCCCGCAAATTCACTTTTACACATGTAACATACGTGTTGCGATGCACGGTAAACACATTGACTTTAAGAGAGAGCAAAGGGGCATCTACACTGTAGAATTAATGCAGTTTGATCCCACTTTTAATGCTACAGGGTTGCTGGGAGTTGGTTTCACAAGGCCTTTAGCCTTCTCTGCTGCAGAGTTCGAACTAAATCTCCCCTCATTCCAAAGTAGTATCAAACCGCATTAACTCTACAGTGTAGATGCAACTCTAGTGTTCCAAGCATTGAGAATAAAGCATTAGCCCGCTTTGGAGTTAGCTTGTTCCTATTCAGAACTTGGATGGGGGATTCTGGGAGTTGTAGTCCAGGAAAGTAAATTACCCCATTCCTATGTTTTAAGTCCTCATCTCTGATATTTTATATTTTCATCCTCTTTGCTAGGAATTTTCCCAGCTCTTCCACAGATCTCAATTTCCATTGTAGAATGAATGCAGTGTGGTATGGGATATATAGTTTGGTGAGGTCCCTCTCTGGCAGAGGAAACAGAGAAGACCTTGCAAAACTATAGCTCCCAGGGTTCCATAACATTGAGCCATGGCAATTGAAAGGGGTACTAAACTGCATTAAAACTACTGTATAGACGCATCCTTTGGCAGAGAAGACCTTGAGAAACTACAAATCCCAGGGTTCCATAGCATTGAGCCACAACAATTGAAAAAGATACTAAACTGCATTACAACTACAGTGTGGATGCATCCTTGGGTAGAGAAGGCCTTGTGAAACTACAAATCCCAGGGGTTCCATAGCATTGAGCCATGACAATTGAAATAGATACTAAACTGCATTAAAGCTACAGTGTAGATGCATCCTTGGGCAGAGAAGGCCTTGTAAAACTACAGCTCCCAGGTTTCCATAGCAATGAGCAATGGTGATTGAAAGGGGTACTAAACTGCATTAAAGCTACAGTGTAGAGCTTTTGGGCAGAGAAGGCCTTCTAAAACTATAATTTCTAGGGTTCCATAGCACTGAGCCATGGCAAATTGAAAGGGGTACTAAACTGGATTGAATCTACAGTGTAGATGGAGAAGGCCTTGTAAAACTATAGCTCTCAGGGTGCCATAGTATTGAGCCACGGCAATTGGAGGGGTACTAAACTGCATCAAAACTACAGTGAAGATGCATCCTTTGGCAGAGAAGACCTTGTAAAACTACAACTCCCAGGGTTCCATAGCATTGAGCCACGGCTATTGAAAGGGGTATTAAACTGCATTAAAACGACAGTGTAGATGCATCCTTGGGCAGAGATGGTGAAAGGCCTTGTAAAACTACAGCTCCCAGGCTTCCATAGCATTGAAGTGGTATTAAACTGGATTCATTTTACAATGCAGATGCACCCCTTCTCTCTGTTCTTAGTACGTGTTTCTATCTATCGTCCCTCAAGGAAATGCCGTCCAATTGATTTCTGGAGGCCAAAACAGGCCCATAGATGACCTTGCAAAATAAATTGCACCACAAGTATTCAATCTAACAGTGTGTGTGTGTGTTTGTTTATTTATTTATAATGAAGACACAAGAAGCAGGAAGACCGGACGGTTGTTGTAAGGGATTCGTCTTGGGGTGCGTCTACACTGGAGAATTAATGCGGTTTGATCTCAAACTCGGGGGCGCTGCTGCTTTGCTTCTACAGTGCTGCTAAAGTTCTGGTGGTGAAAATTTCAGAACTCTTACAAAACTTTCAAAATTTCATTATTGGTGATTTTTTTTTATGACAGAACCTATTAGGAACTGCCATTTATAATGAAATTTTGAAAGTTGTGTTAGAGTTCTGAAATTTTCACCACCAGAACTTTAGCAAACACTGTAGAAGCAAAGCACCAGCACCGCCTAGTTTTCACCACCAGAACTTTAGTTTTGCAAGTACTTTAGAACCATGGTTGCACATGCCTACTAAAGACCTTTCAAAACTACAACTCATGTTTCCATAGCCTCTTGCAAATGAAATTGGAGGAAGATGAAACATGAGGAAGAACTTCGTGACTGTGAGAGCCGTTCAGCAGTGGAACTCTCTGCCCTGGAGTGTGGTGGAGGCTCCTTCTTTGGAAGCTTTTAAACAGAGGCTGGATGGCCATCTGTCAGGGGTGCTTTGAATGCAATATTCCTGCTTCTTGGCAGAATGGGGTTGGACTGGATGATGGCCCAGGAGGTCTCTTCAAACTCTTTGATTCTATGAAATGGCGACTCAAGCAGCATCCAATTGCATTCATTTGCAGTGTAGATGCGCCCGTAGTTCCTACTCCAATGTTGCAAACATGGATCAAAGCCAAGATGGTACCAGGATAGAAAGACTTATTATTAATTTGCATATTTAATACTGGTGTCAAACTGCATTAATGTCGGGAGTCAATTTCTGACGGCATGAAGATGTCATAAATTCCCTCCGTGACATTCTGACTGAATCATCCCAGCTGAATTAATTCTCTCTCTGTGACATTTTGGAAGCCTTGTATTGGAACTTGTGAAGCCACAAGTTCTAGTAAGGAAACTGAGAAGAGTGGGAGATGGGCATGAAAGGTGTATAAAAGGAAGTGGTGGTGGGAAAAAGTCAGTCGTGTCTTTCTTTGCTGCAGAGATACAAGCAATACATCCATTTCAAAGCAAAACCGGCTTGTGAGTGGTTATTTAATATTGCTATATAGATCCTACAGTCTGACAATTAAGTCTGCAGTGCAGATCCTCCATTACAGAAACACAACGGGAATGATCACAACGGCGTTTGCAGCCTTGACCCAAACCTCCAGGATGAGAAGGCTAAAGAGCCATGCCAAACTACAACTCCCAAATTCCATAGCATTGAGCCATGGTGGCTCAAAGTGGTATCAAACTGCATTCATTATACAAGGCGGAACCACACTTCCCATTATTGTTATGGTATCGACGGCGGTGAAAGTGATGTCAACAATGCATGTCCTTCTAGGGCTTCAAAGAGGGAGCCAGGGAAGAGTCTGTTGCATATATAAAGCCCTGGCTGGAAGTCCGTCCATCTTAACAGATGGCCTGACATGTCAATCGTGGTGTCACTCGGCCATCTTGCGCTTGGAGGGCGGGACCAGGTGCGGGGGCAGCTCGTTGGGCAGCTCGTGACCCTCCAGCTTGACCTTGATGAGGTGGTTGGCCAGGGCAAACTCCTCATCATCCAGCATGCCGTCCTTGTCGATGTCAGAGAGCTTCCAGATCTTGCCCAGGACGGTGTTGGGCAGCTTGGAGCGCACCATCTCCTTCTTGGCGTTGGCCCCGCTCACCCGGCCGTCCACGGGCGAGAGCGTGTAGAAAATCTCGTCGTACATGGGTTTGTCACGCGCCACCACCCAGTGGGCCTCGTCGATGCCCTCGCCGGCCCCCTCCCCGTAGCCCTGCCCAAAGGGGCCCTGCAGTGTCCCCTCAAAGGCGCCCCCCTTGACCATCTGCGCCGGGCGTTGTGCCTCCTCCTGCCGCACCAGCACCATCAGCGCCGCGATGTCGCTCGCCAGCATGTCCTCCACTGCCTCCAGCAGGCGCGGCTTCAGCGGCTGGAACTTGCTGAAGTCCTGTCCCTGCAGCTGCTCCTACGTTGGAAAGAAGGGAGCAGAGGGAGGAGACGGTCAGTATCTATTTATGTATTTATTTACAGTATTTATATTCCGCCCTTCTCACCCCGCAGAGACTCAGGGCGGATCACAATGCACATATGCATGGCAAACATTCAATGTCATAGACACACAACATATATAGTAGGCCTGGGCAATCCATGGTTCTAAAGTACTTGCGAAACTAAAGTTCTGGTGGTGAAAATTTCAGAACTCTAACAAAACTTTCAAAATTTAATTATTATTTCACTATTGGCAATGTTTATGATGGAACCAATTAGGAACTGCCATTTATAATGAAATTTTGAGAGTTTTGTTAGAGTTCTGAAATTTTCACCACCAGAACTTTAGTTTTGTAAGTACTTTAGAACCATTTAGAACCATGGACTTTAAGTCAATGCCCAACAAACCCTTCTAGTATGGTTCTAAAGTACATACAAATAATTCTAAAGTACTTTTCACCACCAGAACTTAAATTTTGAGAGTTTTGTTAGAGTTCTGAAATTTTCACCACCAGAACTTTAGCTTTGTAAGTACTTTAGAACACTATGCACATATGCATGGCAAACATTCAATGCCAGACACACAACATATATAGTAGGCCTGGGCAATCCATGGTTCTGAAGTACTTACAAAACTAAAGTTCTGGTGGTAAAAATTTCAGAACTCTAACAAAACTTTCTAAATTTAATTATTATTTCATTATTGGTGATTTTTATGATAGAACAAATTAGGAACTGCCATTTATAATGAAATGTTGAGAGTTTTGTTAGAGTTCTGAAATTTTCACCACCATAACTTTAGTCTTGTAAGTACTTTAGAACCATTTAGAACCATGGATCGACCAGACCTAATATATAGACAGACACACAGTGGCTAGTTAACTTTCCAGCTTCATGAAGGTATGCTTTGAATTCTGGTCACTGGAGGAGCTGTTGCTTCACCATCCACTTGTGACACTGATGGAGTACTTCCTCATTCTTTTGCACACTGCTGGAGAGTTTTATGGCATCAGGAAACACAATGCTATGGCACCCACCCTCTGTCTCCCATACAATATTTTAGAAAGGTAACTGCAAGCATAATTCCAAAGCATTTCTACTTTGTGGCCACATCAACAGAGGAATAACAACAACAACAACAACAAATTATATTCCGCCCTCACTCCCCAAGGGGACTGCAAAAGACAAGAAATACACAAAAGAGAAGGAATGGAAGAAGGAGGAAACGGAGGAGGAGGAGGAGAAGAGGAGGAGGAATACATAGAGGAGGAGGAAGATGAAAAAGTAGAGGAAAAGGAGGAGGAAGTGAAGAAGGAAGTGTCAAAGAGTCAAAGGTATACGTAGAGAAGGAGGAAGAGGAAAATGAACAGGAGGAGGAGGAAAAGAAGAAGAGGAACAGGAATGAGAAGAGGACTAAGACGACAACCATGACGAAGAAGACGACAATAATTCATGTCTGTCTCCCCCTTGGAGCCTCCTCCAATAAAGCCTTCTCCTGCCTTCCTGCCACTCACGTCCGAGATGAAGGGGATGGTCCTGAGAGAAGACCTTCTCGAGCTTCTAGACCCTATAGAGGCTCATTTGGGACCGTGCCCCTCCTTCTGACCATTTCCAGACGAGTTTTGTGGGTGGCAAATGAGGCAGCAACTGGTTTGGAGCAGAGCAAAGCCCCCCAGCCTTTCCCCCCCGTGGGCCTCAAGGCAACACTCCCAGTCCCCTTGAATGGAGGACCACCAGGATGGAGCCCACCCTTCTACCCACAGGAAAAGGCAGCTGGGAGTTAGAGGGTGGGAGCAAAGGAAGCGGGGCAGCACAGGCACGGCCAACCTCCCATCCGAAGAGATAGTGCAACAGGACAAACAAGCTGCGGACAGGAAGGTCTACTCCCTCGTTGGCGCCCAGCCACCGCTCATCCTCAAAGGGACAGGACAGGCCCAGCAAAGCCCAAAACAACCCTTTCCATGCTGCTGGATTACAGTTCAGCCACAATGTTGATATGGAGCCTAGAACCCAATGCTGCTAGGTTACAGCCTAGCCACGATGTTGATACAAAGCTTAGATCCTAATGCTGCTGGATTACAGTTCAGCCATGTTGATAGGGAGCCTAGAATCAAATGCTGCTGGGTTACAATCCAGCCACGATGTTGATACAGAGCCTAGAACCCAATGCTGCTGGGTTACAGTTCTGCCACGATGTTGATATGGAGCCTAGAACCCAATGCTGTTGGGTTACAGTTCTGCCACTATGTTGATATGGAGCCTAGAACCCAATGCTGTTGGGTTACAGCCCAGCCATGATGTTGATAGAGCCTAGAACGCAATGCTGCGTGATTACAGTTCGGCCACGATGTTGATATGGAGCCTAGAACCCAATGCTGCTGGATTACCGTTCGGCCACGATGTTGATATGGAGACTAGAACCCAATGCTGCTGGGTTACAGTTCAGCCATGATGTTGATATGGAGTCTAGAATCCCCCAATGGTGCTGGGTTACAGCCCAGTCATGACATTGATACAGAGCCTAGAACCCAATGCTGCCCAGCTACAGTTCAGCCACAATGCTGATGTGGAGCCTAAAACACAATGCTGCTGGGTTACAGTTCTGCCACGATGTTGATATGGAGCCTAGATCCCAATGCTGTTGGGTTACAGCCCAGCCATGATGTTGATACAGAGCCTAGAACCCAATGCTGCTGGATTACAATTCAGTCACGATGTTGATATGGAGACTAGAACCCAATGCTGCTGGATTACAGTTCAGCTACGATGTTGATACAGAGCCTAGAACCCAATGCAGTTCAGCCACAAGCTTAAGCATCTGAGGGGTTAAATGGATGCAATGACTCTGCAAAAGCTGCAGTTCAATATAAGCAAAGTGTGCCTGTAGCTTAGAACGCCTCAGTGTTAGTTGCCCTCAGGATGAAGAGGTCTCAGTCTGTGAGAAGGCCTCAGTATTAGTGTGCCTCAGTAGGAGAAAGGCCTCAGACCAAGAGAGGTATAACCGGCTGAGGGGGAAAAGGAAAGTGCCTGAGGCTGTTAGGAATGGTGGGAGTTGGAGTCCAAAACACCTGGAGGGAAGGCCCAAGTTGGCCCATGCCTCTGATAGAGTCTCAACCAATCCAAGCTAGTTTGTGGCATCCACAAAAACAAAGTTTCTGGAGTACAACAACTACTTTCAAAGTAAGGACCACACAATCAAACAGGAAATAATACTTTTGAAACAGGAACAGATTTTTTTAAGGGTTGATGAAGAAACCCCAAAATTTCAATATCTTGCAAGGGTAACGTTGTGCCTTTTTGCCTGCAAAAATCCTCTCATTGCCTTTCATTCCTTTTGGAGCATGTAAAAATCAAATGGTGAGTGTGTTAACTGAAAAATGCAAAGCACGAAGCTGATTGGTTGGACTATGCTCAGAAGCTAGCCGAGCCTGGGAGTTCTGACAGTTACATGTGTAAGTTTTCTGCGCAGGAACTTGTCAGAATTGTTTATATCCCTGAAGAAGATCTCTCACATGGACATCTAAGGATGATTTCAATCTCTCTCAAAGGACGTTGTGGGTGAGGCTGATTGGTTGGACTATGCTCAGAAGCTAGCCGAGCCTGGGAGTTTTGGTAACAGTTACATGTATAAGTTTTCTCTGCAGGAAAACTGAAGAAGAGCTCTCACACGGACATCTAAGGATGATTTCAATCTCTCTGAAAGGACATGTGTGAGTCAAAGCAACTGTTTGCATGACTGTATATACGTTGCTCTGCATAACAAAGAGTAAACACCTTATTCTTTCCTGATCCTCTGCGTGGCATATCTTTTCTCTTGCAAGACAGTGTGTGGATTAGTGAAGATGTGAACTATGCGTGATGTTCATTCCTCCACCATTCCTTCCCCACATCTGCGCCCGAATGACCTCCTTCTGAGAGACGAGACCTAAGCGCTAAGAGCCTTTTCCTGCTCCCAGACGCAGGATAAAGGCCTCCCATCTGTTGCGTCCAGACGGAGCGGCTAATCAGGCCGTTAAGGCCGGAGGGAACCTGACCGAGGTGGGAATGCCAAGACCAGCTTGCAAGAAATCTCCACTGGCTGAAAGTATGGACGGCTTAAGCTTCACGGTCCATGGCATGACCCCAAACGGAGCTATGCTTGGCTGCTTCCGCATAAGAGAGAACCCTCTTTCGCCAGGGATAAAATGCCCCCGGAAACAAGCGTCCTCATACAAACTGACCCGCAGCAAAAGTACTGGTCACGAGGCCAGAGAGAGGGACGCAAGAGGCTTTTCATTTTGTCCGCGTCCAAAGAATTGTTGAAGATTTCTATTTGTTCCATTCAGCTTCCAAAGCTGAATGGTTGGTGTTCCCCATATCAGTCTGCTCTGTGTTTTAGTGTGAACTTTATACCATTATTATTATTGGGTTGTTGTAGGATTTTCCGGGCTATATGGCCATGTTCTAGAGGCATTTTCTCCTGACGTTTCGCCTGCATCTATGGCAAGCAGGCGAAACGGGAAAGAAGGAAAAAGGGAAGGAAGGAAGGAAGCAAGGAAGGAAGGAGAAAAGGAGGAAAGGAGAGAAGGAAAGAAAGAAAGGTAGAGAAGGAAGGAAGGCGAGAAGGAAATAAAAAAGTGAAAGAGAGAAGGAAGGAGAGAAGGAACGAAAGAGAGAAAGAGGGAGGGAGGGAGGGAAGAAAGGAAGGAAGGAAGGAAGGAAGGAAGGAAAGAGACAAGGAGGGATGGAATCAAAGAGCAAAGGAAGCAAGAAAAGAAACAGGTAGAGAAGGAAGGAAGAAGAAGGGAAAGAAAAAGAGGGAAGGAAGGAAGGAGAAAAGGAGGAAGAGAAAGAGGGAAAGAAAGAGGGAAGGAGAGAAGGAAAGAAAGAAAGGTAGAGAAGGAAGGAAGGCGAGAAGGAAATAAAAAAGTGAAAGAGAGAAGGAAGGAGAGAAGGAACGAAAGGGAGAAAGAGGGAGGGAAGGAAGGAAAGAGACAAGGAAGGATGGAATCAAAGAGAAAAGGAAGCGAGAAAAGAAACAGGTAGAGAAGGAAGAAAGAAGAAGGGAAAGAAAAAGAGGGAAGGAAGGAAGGAAGGAAGGAAGGAAGGAAGGAAGGAAGGAAGGAAGGAAGGAAAGAAAGAGGGAGGGAAGGTTGGCCACAGCAATGTGTGGCGGGTACAGCTAGTGAGTGTGAGTGTGTGTGTGTGTGTTTTGTTTGATGTACTTCGGGCTTGGCCTCATGTAAGCCGCACCAAGTTTCTTGGGAAGATGGTAGCGGGGTACAAATAAAAATTATTATTATTATTATTATTATTATTATTATTATTATTTATACACACACACAGACACACACACACACATATATGTGTATACACACACACACACTTTGGCAATGTGGAAATGAACACTGTGATCTCTTTCTCCCTCTCCCTCTCTCTCTCTATATATACACACATATACATATACATATACATATACATATATATATGTATACACACACACACACACACACACTCTTTGGCAATGTGGAAATGAACACTGTGATCTCTCTCTATATATACACACACACACACACACATGTGTATACATATATATGTGTGTGTGTGTGTGTATATATATATATATATATAGAGAGAGAGAGAGAGAGAGAGAGAGATCACAGTGTTCATTTCCACATTGCCAAAGGACACTGATGTTTGGACTATGGTGAATTATTAACATGTCTGCAGAGATTTAGAAGGCAGGTATTAGTAACTGGAAAGCGAAAATCACATGCACTTGCGTTAAAACATTCCTGCTGTGCTGGGATGTTTCAACAAAAGGGACAGAAGGGCTCAGTTTTGCCATGAACTAAAATCCAATACAACCCAAAACCAGCCTTTCTGACACCACTGTCCTGCGACACATCTCCTTATGTTTGTGTCACTCACTTGCATCTTCTTCAGGTTCGGAAAGTCCCCTGGGGAAATCTGGTGCTCCCGCTCGATCCGGGCGTAGATCTCCCCCAAATTGTTCACCAGCTCCTTCTTCTTGTTGTCTTTGCCGAACACCGAGGGCATCTCCTTCTTTAAGGAGCTAATGATGTAGGCATGGACCTGAGAGCAGAAGAGGGCACGTTCATGAAGGCGAGAAGAACAATAATAATAATAATAATGACTATATAATCCTTATCAACTCGAAGTGACCCTTATTGGGTAATTTTCAAATAGGAAAAAGTATTTACAAATGTAGATCAACAACAACAACAGTTTCAGCAGATCAGAAGCTTCTTGAGTGTAGCAAGGGAGTGAAATGAGCTTCAGCAACAACAACACTTTGTTTATATTCTGCTCTGTCTCCCTATGAGGACTCAGGGTGGATTACAACATACACAGATAGGCAAACAACACACACAAACACCCAGAACAAAGATAAAGGCTTCCCCTTTCATCTCCGGCTCAACTCTGGCCATGGGGAGGTGCTCTTGTTCCATTTCCAAGCCAAAGAACCTGTTGTCCATCAACGAACCATCAAGATTACTAAGACCATCTGGAGAGGCCCTGCTCTCGGTCCCACCAGCCTCGCAAGCGCGGCTGGTGGGGACGAGGCACAGCACCTTCTCGGTGGTGGCCCCACGACTCTGGAACTCTCTCCCTCTGGAGGCCAGAACCGCCCCATCCATCCTAACATTTAGGAAACGGGTGAAGACGTGGCTGTGGAGTCAGGCCTTCGAGGAATGAGACAACACCATAGGACTCTGGATGGAAGTGGATATAGATCTATCTTATTAGGACGACTGACCACTGTAGTTTTATATTTAGTGTTTTTAAAGTTGTTTTGTAATTTGTGATATATGATATTTTAATGAATGTATATGTTTTTATGGCTGTAAACCGGGCTGAGTCCCTCGACGAGGTTGAGAAGCTCGGTATACAAAACTGTGAAATAAATAATAAATAAATAATTGTCCATAGACATCTCCTGGTCATGTTGCCAGCATGGCTGCATGGGCACCTTTATTACCTTCCCACCAAAGCGGTATCTATTGATCTACTCACATTTGCATGTTTTCGAACTGCTAGGTTGGCAGGAGTTAGAGCTAACAGCAGGAGCTCACACCTACCCACAGCTTCAAACTACCAACCTACAGATCAGCAGATTCAGCAACATAAGGGTTTAACCAATTACGCCAACCGCAGCCCCAATTAAAGGAATAGTCAAGCTTAAAAAGTTATAGAAGGCTTCCTCCATTTCTATGGAGGAAGGCTAGAGCTAAGCTATCTAACTATCTCTCCAAAGTAGACATCTTGCCTCTCTCCATGCTCACAGGAGAAGAACAAAATTTGAAAAAAGTTGAAGTTTGCCCATGCCTGGACTTGACTCTGCTCGTATATTGATGAAGTTCAATTGCTCTACTGCTGCGCTCAAGAAGCTTCTGATCTGCTAAACTGCTGCTGTTGCTGCTTTGCTTCTTCAAATGCTTTTCCCTTTCTGGAACGAATGAATCAGGCCCACCTTGGCCAGCCGTGCGCGCTTGATGAGGTCGTTGAGCTTGCGGAGGGCAGCGTTGCGGGGCAGGCTCTGGATGTCCCGGAAGAGGTCCTGCTCCTCGGCCTCGAAGAGCTTGCGGTTGTCGGGGATGAGGAGCGGGTGGGACCAGAAGGAGCCGATGTAGACGCGCACCACCTCAGGGGTGTTGACGATCTTGCCCAGCGACCACATGAGCGCCCCGTAGACCCGCATCAGCTGCTGGGTCTCGATCTGGTCGGCCTTGTTCAGCACCACCCGCATCTTGTCCTCGTGGTTCTTCAGGGCCTTGATCACCTCCGAGAACTCGTCCGAAATGTCCAGCTTGTGGGCGTCGAAGAGCAGGATGATGCGGTCCACGCGCTCCGCAAACCACTCCAGCACCGCCGCAAAGTCGTATCCTGGGGAAACGGGGGAAAGAAGGGGAGGAAAACCCTGTAAGGTTGGCGTATGCGAACTTGGACCTTCCATCCAGGTGTTTTGGACTTTAACTCCAAAACTAGAGCTTGGCTTTCTAGATTGCTCCAGCCAAACTAATCCAGGTGATGGTGGTGATTATGATGATGATGATAATAATAATACTGGCAAATATATAACAGGTACAGGCAAACTTGGGCCCTCCAGGTGTTTTGGATGGTAGGCTGTTAGGAATTATGGGAGTTGGAGTCCAAAACACTTGGAGGGCCAAGTTTGCCCATACCTGGTTGTGATGAAGTGTAGATTTTTGTCTGCAGTTTTGTATTGTTATAGTTAAGTGTTTGTAAGGGTAAGTATATAGTATTGCATAATATTGGGGATGGTAGCCAGGTTAGCTCGCTTTGAGCTGAGTTGCTATGGAGATAGGGGCGGAGCCAACTGCCACTTGGCAGAACAGCCATTTTAAAGCAGTTAGTCTGTGGTTGGTGAACTGCAGAAGTGGCTGGTTCTGTTGTGTGTGGAGAACCAGTGAGGATTCTGTAGTCAAAGAACTACAGGGGAAGCCTGATTCTTTGGTATTAAGAATCAGAAAGGTTTTGGCTTTGAACCAATATAGTTTAGATAAGTCGAGTGACTTATTTATATTAAAAGTAACGGGTGTGGAAAAAGAGGGGAAGCCCTAATAAGCATCTTTATTGTAACAGAACCATCATAAAGAAAGGAGAAGCGTGTGCCTGAAACGATCTGTTAAAGAAAGAAACATCTTTTTAAAGGAACTAAGTTTGAGACCTGTTTGTTAGAAGAATTAGACCTCCTAAGAGTTATTTAAGAACTGTTATGAATGTAACCTTTGAAGATCTTTACTTCTAAGAGAAAGGAAACTTTGAAACCATCAAGCTTCTGTACCTCAATAAACTTGTTACAGTTTCTTTTTAAAGTCAAGCCTATGTTACCATTCCTTTCCAAGTCAAGGCACGCTACATATTGAAGAAAGACCAAAGCAACATTACAAGCTATTGGTTGCGGCATCCATATAATAAGCCCTCACAAAGAGATGGTTCCTTTTATCAACTCTCTACATAACGGTAGCAGTTATATTAATACATCTTTATAATTTGGTGGCATCATTACAAATTAGTGGCCAAGCCTTTACAATTAGTAGCAGTAATATACGGGCTCCTTCACACTGGTATACACACATCAACATCTATAGTGAAAAGATGGAAGGAAGCAGGGAGTCATAACCGGTGGCTAAATTAAAGTAAATCCATTCCACATTTTAGTGTGAACTTTAATCACCCATGATGCCAAACTCTGTCCCCAAAACAAATCAGCCCTTGCAGAGGTCCTTCAAACTCTGGACTAAACACTAGAGTAGAATTCAGCACTTCAATGATATAGAAGTTGGCTGTTTTAAAGTTCAGACTAAAACCCAGAGTGGACAGACATAGGTAATACCAACCATTCAAGTTTAGAAGTTGAAAGGAACAAAAATAAACCTTCAATGATTGTCTGAAAGCAAAACAGGGTTGGCCGCTGGAGGAAGGAAGATGGAAGAGGAAGAAAGGAAGAAAGGAAGGAAAGAAAGAAAGAGAAAGAAAATCAAGAGAAAGAGAGGAACTATTTATTATTGGAATAAAGAGGAGGAGAGAGAAGCAAGGAAGGGGAAGAAGAAGGAAGGGAAGAAGGAGGAAGAAGAAGAGAAGGAGAAAGAAAATACAAGAGGAATAGAAGGAAGATGAAAGAGGAAGGAAGGAAGGAAAGAGAAAGAAAATCAAGAGAAAGAGAGGAACTATTTATTATTAGAATAAAGAGGAGGAGAGGGAAGCAAGGAAGGGGGAAGAAGAAGGAAGGGAAGAAGGAGGAAGAAGAGAAGGAGAAAGAAAATACAAGAGGAATAGAAGGAAGATGGAAGAGAGAGGAAGGAAGGAATAGAAGGAAGGTGGAGGAGGGAAGGAAGGAATAGAAGGAAGATGAAGGAAGGAAGGAAGGAAGGAAGGAAGATGGAGGAAGGAAGGAAGGAAGGAATAGAAGGAAGATGGAGGAAGAAGAAAGGAAGGAAGGAAGGAAGGAAGGAAGGAAGGAAGGAAGGAAGGAAGGAAGATGGAGGAGGGAAGGAAGGAAGGAAGGAAGGAATAGAAGGAAGATGGAGGAAGGAAGGAAGGAAGGAAGGAATAGAAGGAAGATGGAGGAAGAAGGAAGGAAGGAAGGAAGGAAGGAAGGAAGGAAGGAAGGAAGGAAGAGAAGGAAGATGGAGGGAAGGAAGGAAGGAAGGAAGGAAGAGAAGGAAGATGGAGGAAGGAAGGAAGGAAGAAAGGAAGGAAGGAATAGAAGGAAGGAATAGAAGGAAGATGGATGGAGGGAGGGAGGGAGGGAGGGAGGGAGGGAGGAAAGAAAGAAAGAAAGAAGAAAAGAAAATCAAGAGAAATAGAGGAAATTGAAGGGAAACACCCAGGTTTTGACTTGGGCCTAAGAACAAGGCCTTCTTTCTTCCAAATCCAAAGAAACCTCCACGCCAGGGACGCAGGAGGGAGCCTCCCGGCCCAAGGAAGCCTCCTCCAAAGAGGCCGCTGCCAGTGCTTTCCCTGCTGTGTTGTGCTTTCTCTGGCCCATCAAGCGAGGAAGTCGGAGACAGGAGCCTCAGAGCCAGGACTAACATTCATGCAGGGAAAGCCAGGCAAGGAACCTTCCAACACACATATGTGACTCAAGGATGGGGCGTTCCATGGGAAGAGTGGCTGCATCCAAAGGAATGTAGTGCTTGGATGGTGTGGATCTGGACCACTGGACCAGGGGTCACGAGGGAGGCTTCAGAGGGGTCACCAAAGACCATCAGGAAACACATATTTCAAATGGTCTTAGCAAAGAAGTTTGAAGGTCTCTTCTTCCATCCTTCTCTTCCTCTTTGGAAACAGACAGCGCATCCTCCTACCAAAAGCCCTCCTCCTGCTCTCTGGATGTAGGTGAACTACAACTCCCAAACTCTAGCTCAATGCTCACCAAACCCAGTATTTTCTCTTGGTTGGGAGTTCTGTGTGCCGAGTTTGATTCAATTCTATCATTGGTGGAGTTCAGACTGCTATTTGATTGTAAGTGAACTATAAATCCCAGAAACTACAACTCCCAAATGTCAAGGTCTATTTTCCCCAAACTCCATCTGTGTTTATATTTGGGCATATTGAGTATCCGTGCCAAGTTTGGTCCAGATCCATCATTGTTTGAATCCACCGTGCTCGCTGGATGTAGAACTACAACTCCCAAACTCAAGGTCAATGCCCAACAAACCCTTCCAGTATTTTCTCTTTGTCATGGGAGTTCTGTGTGCAGAGTTTGATTCAATCCCATCTTTGGTGGAGTTCAGACTGCTCTTTGATTGTAAGTGAACTATAAATCCCAGCAACTACAACTCCCAAATGTCAAGGTCTATTTTCCCCAAACTCCATCTGTGTTTATATTTGAGCATATTGAGTATCCGTGCCAAGCTTAAGCGGCTGAGGGGGAAAAGGAAAGGGCCTGAGGCTGTTAGGGATGGTGGGAGTTGAAGTCCAAAACACCTGGAGGGCCAAAGTATAGCGATATTTGGAAGAATGGGTGACCTGGGGTGACCCCTCACCTCGGCTGATCCTCTGTTTCTCCCCCGAAAGGATCCCCGGCGTATCGATGACGCTGATGCTCTCCAGCACCGGGTTCGGCAGCTGAGCACAGACAAACCTAGGAAGGAGGCAAACAGAACAACTTTATTGTCACTGTACATCATACAACGGAATTAAATATATATATATATATTCAATAATTAAAGGTGAGTAAAAAACGATATTATTTCGGACACATCAGGACAATTGGGTCAAATTCCTCGTTGAGGAACTAAAGAGTCAACTGAATACTTCACAACCTCTGAGGATGCTTACCATAGATGCATGCGAAATGTCAGGAGAGAATGCTTCTAGAACATGGCCGTACAGCCCAAAAAACCTACAACAACCCTAGAGTTACAAGCTGAATAGATGTAGGGAATGCCGTGGATGTGGCGTACCTAGATTTCAGGAAGGCCTTCTTGGACAAGGTCCCCCATGACCTTCTGGCAAGGAAACTAGTCCAATGTGGGCTAGGCAAAACTACGGTGAGGTGGATCTGTCATTGGTTAAATGGACGAACCCAGAGGGTGATTCTCCCCAAGGCTTCCTCTTCATCCTGGAAAGTGGAGTGTCGCAGGGTTCCATCCTGGGCCCAGTCCTGCTCAGGATCTTTATTAATGACTTAGATGAAGGCAGGATCATCAAGTTTGCAGATGAAACCACATTGGGAGGGATAGCCAATACTCCAGAGGACAGGAGCAGGATTCAAAACGATCTTGACAGATTAGAGAGATGATGGGCCAAAACTAACACAATGAAGTTCAACAGGACAAATGCAAGAGACTCCACTTTGGCAGGAAAAACGAAATACAAAGAGACAGAATGGGGGACGATGATGCCTGGTTCGAGAGCAGGACGTGTGAAAAAGATCTTGGGAGTCCTCGTGGACAACAAGTTAAACATGAGCCAGAAATGTGATGTGGCGGCAAAAAAAGCCAATGGGATTTTGGCCTGCATCAAGGGGAGCATAGTGTCTAGATCTAGGGAAGTCATGCTCCCCATGCTCTATTCCGCTTTGGTTAGACCACACCTGGAATATTGTGTCCAATTCTGGGCACCACAATTCAAGAGAGATATTGACTCTAAGCTGGAATGTGTCCAGAGGAGGGCGACTCAAATGATCAAGGGTCTGGAGAACAAGCCCTATGAGGAGCGGCTTAAGGAGCTGGGCATGTTTAGCCTGAAGAAGAGAAGGCTGAGAGGAGACATGATAGCCATGTATAAATATGTGAGAGGAAGCCACAAGGAGACTACTTCCCTGGAGACTAGGATGCAATGGAACAATGTCTACAAGAAACTACAAGAGAGGAGATTCCATCTGAACATGAGGAAGAACTTCCTGACTGTGAGAGCCGTTCAGCAGTGGAACTCTCTGCCCCGGAGCGTGGTGGAGGCTCCTTCTTTGGAAGCTTTTAAGCAGAGGCTGGATGGCCATCTGTCAGGGGTGATTTGAATGCAATATTCCTGCTTCTTGGCAGAATGGAGTTGGACTGGATGGCCCAGGAGATCTCTTCCAATTCTTTGATTCTATGATTCTATGAACTGAATACAGATGGCAGAGGCACAGACTTGCTTGAAAAGCGAAGAAAGGAAGAACAATGACAAATGCTTAAAGCAGCAGGACACACTCCCAAGCAAAGTGTGTTGTGTTGACTTTGACCAAAGGCCTTTCTCCCATGCTTCGGCCTATTTTCCTGGGCAAGAAGGACGTTCAAATATTTCTCAAAGGCCAGGGCCACTTGGGAGGGAATCATTGATCCGGTTCCATTCCCTTCCTCTTATCGCCAGCATCAAACAACTTGAAAGCTGACTCCTCCTTCTACTGATTTATAGCCCTGAATTTCCCACGCAGGAATTGCTAGGGTGTCTCCCAATTAGCTCAGCGTTTTTAGCAGCTATTCTGGCTGACCGCCTCCTGTGCTTTGTCTCTTTCCGTCTCTCTAGAAATGTGGGCACTTTCAAACTTTCATCGTCTGATTCTTCTTCTCCCTCCAATTCCTGAGCTCTTCCCTTCCTCTTCCAAAAATGAGGAACACAGACAAGCATGTCGAGCTCTGAGGAAGATCTGGGAAGGACTCCCACTGGAGCGTTGCAGCACACCCAAATATCTGGGTGTTGCTCTGGACCGTTCTCTGATCTACAAGAAGCACTGCCTGAATATCAAGTCAAAAATAGGCGCTAGAATTATTATATCATATGATGGCTGACTGGCACAACCTGGGGATCACAACCAGACACAGTGAAGACATCTGCCCTTGTGCTTTGCTACTCTGTTGCTGAGTACGCATGCTCAGTGTGGAATATATCTCACCACACTAAAACAGTGGATGTGGCTCTGAATGAGACATGCCGCATTATCACGGGGTGTCTGCGCCCTACACCACTGGAGAAATTACACTGCTTAGCTGGTATCGCACCACCCGACATCCGCCGGGAAGGAGCAGCCAATAGTGAAAGGACCAAGGCAGAGACATCTCCAGCTCATCCCCTGTTTGGGTATCAGCCAGCATGCCAATAGTAGTAGTAGTAGTAGTAGTAGTAGTAATAATAATAATAATAATAATAATAATAATAATAATAATAATGTAAAGGTTGTCTCCTGACATTAAGTCCAGTCATGCCTGACTCTGGGATATGGTGCTCATCTCCATTTCTAAGCTGAAGAGCCTGCGTTGTCCATAGACACCTCCAAGGTCATGTGGCCATTGGCATGACTGCATGGAGCGCCGTTACCTTCCTGCCGGAGCAGTACCTATTGATCTACTCACATTTGCATGTTTTCGAACTGCTCGGTTGGCAGAAGCTAGTGCTGACAGTGGAAGCTCATGTCGCTCCCCAGAATCAACCTGCGACCTTTCGGTCAACAAGCTCGGCAGCTCAGCGCTTTAACCCAGTACACCACCGGGGGCACCAATAATAATAATAATAATAATAATAATAAACTTTATTTAATACCCCGCCACCATCTCCCCAATGGGGACTCGGGGTGGCTTACATGAGGCCAAGCCCACCAGCATATTACAATAAAGTGAAGTCAAAACACAATAACAACACAGTAAAATACATTCAACATATGAGTACGAAGACGATAAAGCAAAATCACACACAATAACATAACATAACATAACAATGAGAGGGCCGCATGTGCAAGATAAAAACTAAGACACTCAAAATACTAAAATCAGGATGAGACAGGGATGGAGCAGATTGTTTGTAAAGGAACGGGGTCATAAATACAGACCTTCACACAGGTGGGGAATATACTCTGGGGACAAAAACTGTTGGGGGGGGGCAAATGTGTATGATAATATGGCTACTCCCCATAAGCAAAAGCACTTAAGCCAACGACTTAAATCAAGAAATAGTTTTCTAAGATCTACAGAGACACTCACTGGAACACCTCAGCAAGCGAGAGTCCAAAAGTGGCAGGCTCAAACCCAGAACCTCAACCAATGGCTGATACCCAATGAGACTCCCCCTCCTGGGCACACAGAAGACTGAGCAACTTGGAAGGCCCTGAACAGACTGCACTCCGGCACCATGAGTTGCAGAGCCAACCTTAAGAAATGGGGCTACAAAGTGGAGTCCGCGACATGCGAGTGTGGAGAAGAGCAAACCACTGACCACCTGCTGCAATGCAACCTGAGCCCTGCCACATGCACCATGGAGGACCTTCTTGCGGCAACAGCAGTGGTCCAAAGACACTTAATATAATGCCAACTTTCTAAACTTTGTGATTTCTCAAATACATCACAACTCTACCCTTGGTTTGCTCCTGATAAATACAAATCTATGTTCTAAAACTGTCTTTCCAACAAAGAAATGAGTTTGAATCCAAAGGAATGCAACTCTATAATCTCTGCAAACAGTATAATCTCTTTTGGGAGGACGAGAGCTTTGCGATGATTCGGGCTGGAAGACAATGAGAAGCCGAGACCGACTTGTGCAAACTTGATCGAGACGAAATGGAGAGTCTAACGAACCCAGGCATAAGCAAACTTTGGCCTCCCTCCAGGTGTTTTGGACTCCAACTCCCAGCATTCCTAACAGCCTCAGGCCCTTTCCTTTTCCCCCTCAGCCGCTTAAGCGGCTGAGGGGGAAAAGGAAGGGACCTGAGGCTGTTAGGAATGCTGGGAGTTGGAGTAGGTGAGTGTGTTAACTAAAACCTACAAGAAGCTAGCTGAGCTTAGGAGTTTTGGCAACAGTTACATGTTTAAGTTTTCTATGGAGCATGTAAAAATCAGTTGGTGAGTGTGTTAACTGAAAAATACAAGAAGCTAGCCAAGCCCGGGAGTTTTGGCAACAGTTACATGTTTAAGTTTTCTATGGAGCATGTAAAAATCAGTTGGTGAATGTGTTAACTGAAAAATACAAGAAGCTAGCCAAGCCTGGGAGTTTTGGCAACAGTTACATGTTTAAGTTTTCTATGGAGCATGTAAAAATCAGTTGGTGAATGTGTTAACTGAAAAATACAAGAAGCTAGCCAAGCCCGGGAGTTTTGGCAACAGTTACATGTTTAAGTTTTCTATGGAGCATGTAAAAATCAGTTGGTGAATGTGTTAACTGAAAAATACAAGAAGCTAGCCAAGCCTGGGAGTTTTGGCAACAGTTACATGTTTAAGTTTTCTATGGAGCATGTAAAAATCAGTTGGTGAGTGTGTTAACTAAAAAAATATAAGAAGCTAGCCGAGTCTGGGAGTTTTGGCAACAGTTACATGTTTAGGTTTTCTATGCAGGAACTTGTCAAGACAGTTTATATTTCTGGAAGAAGATCTCTCAAAGCAACTGTTCTCATGACTGTATCTATGTTGTTCTCCATAACAAAAAGTAAACATCTTTATTCTTTACTGATCTTCTACGTGTCATATCTTCTCTCTTGCAAGGGGGTGTGTGGAAACAGAAAAAGCCTGAAGCTGTTAGGAATGGTGGGAGTTGGAGTCCAAAACACCTGGAGGGAGGCCAAAGTTTTGCCCATACCTGGTCTAACCTGTGCATTCATAACAACCCTGTCAATGGGAACTGGTAGGCATGCTTTCTTTCTTTTCTTTTTTTTGCACTGGGCTCGTGAGCTGAGCATTGCAAATCCATCACACCCAAGGTCACTTTTGCAGCAGACCGGATGACAAGGCTGTAATTTCCGAAAGATCTGGGCAGTGAACTGCAAAGGTGGCCAGGCCCTGCTTCAATTAATTCTGGCCGGCGGAGATATGTTCTCAAGGTTAACTCTTTGAGCAGAGCTTGGACTTCGAGCCTTTCCTGCAACCTCTTGGCCTTCATTCTCATTGTTTTGATGTTTGATCTCTTGTTGTTGTACCTAAAGACCTACACAAATGAACAGCCACTGCCAGAAGGGACAGAGAGTTTCAACTATGCTGATGATAGTGCCATTACTGCTCAAGCAGGGAGCTTTGAGATGGTTGAAAAGAAGCTCTCTGAAGCTCTAGGTGCTCTCACTGCCTATTACAGGGGAAACCAGCTGATCCCTAATCCATTTAAAACACAGGCATGCGCCTTTCACCTCAAGAACAGACAAGCATCCCGAGCTCTGAGGATTATTACCTGGGAAGGAATCCTACTGGAGCATTGCAGCGCACCCAAATACCTGGGAGTCACTTTGGACCGTGCTCTGACCTACAAGAAGCACTGCCTGAACATCAAGCAAAAAGTGGGCGCTAGAAACAACATCATAGGAAAGCTGACTGGCACAACCTGAGGATCACAACCAGACACAGTGAAGACATCTGCCCTTGCGCTATGCTACTCTGCTGCTGAGTCTGTATGCCCAGTGTGGAACACATCTCACCACGCCAAAACAGTGGATGTGGCTCTTAATGAGACATGCCGCATTGTCACGGGGTGTCTGCGCCCCACACCACTGGAGAAATTACACTGTTTAGCCGGTATTGCATCACCTGACATCTGCCGGGAAGTAGTAGCCAATAGTGAAAGGACCAAGGCAGAGACATCTCCAGCTCATCCCTTGTTTGGGTATCAGCCAGCACGCCAACGACTTAAATCAAGAAATAGTTTTCTTAGATCTACAAAGACACTCGCTGGAACACCTCAGCAAGCGAGAGTCTAAAAGTGGCAGGCTCAAACCCAGCACCTCAATCCATGGGTGATACCAGATGAGAGACTCCCCCCTGGGCACTCAGAAGACTGGGCGAATTGGAAGGCGCTGAACAGACTGCGCTCTGGCACCACGAGATGCAGAGCCAAACTTAAGAAATGGGGACACAAAGTGGAATCCACGGCATGCGAGTGTGGAGAAGAGCAAACCACTGACCACCTGCTGCGATGCACCCTGAGCCCTGCCACATGCACCATGGAGGACCTTCTTGCGGCAACACCAGAGGCACTCCAAGGGGCCAGATACTGGTCAAAGGACATTTAATCAACTACCAAGTTTGCGAAATATGTGGGTTTTTTTAATCTGTGTGTTTGTTTTGTTCTGTTAGAAATGTAATACAATGGTATGGTGGCTGATGACACGATAAATAAATAACCTGGAGACCTGAACTGATGAGATTAATTTACCTTCTAAATGAGCAATAATAACAAACTTTCCATCCAGCTAATGCCCAAGGACAGGCACGGGTAAGCTTTGTCCCTCCAGGTGTTTTGGACTCCAACTCCCACAATTCCTAGCAGCCGATAGGCTGTTAGGAATTGTGGGAGTTGGAGTCCAAAACACCTGGAGGGACGGAGCTTGCTCATGCCTGCTCTTGGGCATGACATTACTATCCTTGTCTCAGTATTACTGACCTGTTGAGGAAGGCGTTGCCAAAGGCGTTGAGCTTCCGGAAGGGCCGCTTGGGGTCCACGACAAGGGCGTTCCCGGGGATGATGCCCTCCACGTCGCCCTGCATCACCGCAATGAAGGAGTCTGTGGTTGGCTCCGGACCGATGCGCATCCCGGGGAAGTCCTGCTCAAGGAGGTACCTGCAACAGGTGAAACCAACATCTCAATTCAGGCCTTTCCACTTGGAATAACAACCCTGTGACCAGTTCTAGGCAAACAGACAACCCACATAAATAAAAATGTAATGTTCGTTTGTGGGATTAACAGAACTCAATAACCACTGGAGGAATTGACACCAAATTTGGACACAAGACACCTAACAACCCAATTTATGTCCTTCACTAAAAAAAAAATGATTTTGTCATTTGGGAGTTGTAGTTGCTGGGATTTATAGTTCACCTACAATCAAAGAGCATTCTGAACCCCACCAACGATGGAATTGAACCAAACTTGTCACACAGTTCTCCCATACCAAGAGAAAATACTGGAAGGGTTTGATGGGCAGTGTCCTTTGGTTTTGGAGTTGTAGTTCACCTACATCCAGCGATCACAGTGGACTCAAACAATGATGGATCTGGACCAAACTCTACACCAGGGGTAGGGAACCTTCGGCCCTCCAGGTGTGGTGGACTTCAACTCCCACAATTCCTTGAGGCTCGTGTAAGCCTTTGGGGCGAATGCCGAGCCTCAAGGAATTGTGGGAGTTGAAGTCCACCACACCTGGAGGGCCGAAGGTTCCCTACCCCTGCTCTACACGAATACTCAATATGCCCAATTTTGAACACTGATGGAGTTTGGGGGAAATAGACCTTGACATTTGGGAGTTGTAGTTGCTGGGATTTATAGTTCACCTACAATCACAGAACATTCCGAATCCCACCAATGATAGAATTGGGCCAAACATCCCACACAGAACCCCCATGACCCACAGAAAATACTGTTGGTCATGGCAGGTTCTGACACCCCCCTAGTGACCCCCCCCCCCAGGGTCTTGACTTTCCAGGTTCGGAAATGCTGCCTTAGGGCCATCCAGTCCAACTCCCTTCACCAGGGCAAGAAAACATCATCAAAGCCCTCCTGACAAAGGGCCACTGGATGAATTGACACCAAATTTGGACACAAGATGCTTATCAGGCCAACAAGTGACCATCACTCATAAAAACACTGAAAAACACAATGGAAGGGACTTAAAAAGCCAAAAAAAATTATGGCATTACAATGCATGCGCATAACCACATATATAGACAAACACACACAAACATGTGCATATATAGACACACAAAACACATATAAATACACTGGGCCACAGCAATGTGTGGCCGGGGGTGGCTAGTCTATATAAATAAAAATGTAAAATAAAATAAAAAATACATTGCATTACAACGTATGCATATAACCACATAAATACACATATACACAAATATATATATACACACAAAACACATATAAACAGGCTGGGCCACAGCAACGCATGGAAGGAGATGGCTAGTCTATATAAATAAAAATGTAATGTTAGTTTGTGGGATTAACATAACTCAAAAACCACTGGGGGAATTGACCCCAAAATTGGACACAACACACCTATCAGGCCAATGAGTGACCATCACTCATAAAAATACTGAAAAACACAGTGGAAGAGACTCAAAAAGCCAAAAAATAAAATAAAAAATATTACATTGCAATGTATGCATATAACCACATAAATACACATATATACAAATATATATACACACACAAAACACATATAAACAAGCTGGGCCACAGCAATGCATGGCAGGGGATGGCTAGTCTATATAAATAAAAATGTAATGTTAATTTGTGGGATTAACATAACTCAAAAACCACTGGACAAATTGACCCCAAATTTGGACACGGTACACCTATCAGGCCAATGAGTGACCATCACTTATAAAAACACTGGAAAACACAGCGGAAGAGACTTAAAAAAGTCTCCTGTCAGCCCGAAAGGCGACTTGGAGCAGATTACAAAAATTCGATGCCTCAACAGTCATATCAAAAAGTATAACAATCATAAAAAACTATTAAAATATTAACATATAATATAAAAAATATAAAACTGTACAATCCTTAAGACATTGTGGAGAGGACTTGGGATTGTGGAGGCAGACATGATTCAAGAAAGTCAGCATTTGAGCACTGATTTACATCTCTAGAGAGCAGGGTTTGGATTCATGCTCAGCCATGGAAACGCAATGGGAGACCCTGGGCAAGTCACACTCTCTCAGCCGTAAGTCAGAAACTACTCAAAGACGCTCAACAGCAACGTCTCAGTTCAATAAATAATAATAATAATAATAAAACTATTTATATTCTGCCCTATCTCCCTGGGGGGAACTCAGGGCAGATTCCAACATACAACTGAAAACATTCGATAGACCGACCAATATCAACATAATAATCCCAGAGGAATTGATGCGTTGCTGGGATATTGTTTACAAAATATTGGACTAGATGCAGGAGCAGCGTAGCAACAACTGGAAAGAGATACCACATTGCAAAAACGAAGAAGAAGAAGAGCATTTCAACATGTCTGAGCAAACTTGTTCCTTCCAAACCCGGGAAAGGAAACACTCATCCCAGGTGAGCCTTGTGTAAACAAAGACAAGCAGGTGAATCCTTCCAGAGACCATTGGAAGGCTTATCTCAAAGCACACTGTATCCCAGGGACAATGGAGTCTTTTACCAGGCTCCGCTTTTCTTATAATCATCCTTTTGGCGGCCCAATGTCTGCTCTAGAGGCAGCCGCTTTGCCCTTTTCTCTCTGTTTTGCTTTTCAGCGAGGGATTGTGGGGGCAGCTGCTGTTTACCTTCCCTGCTGTTAAAAGACACAGGGGTTGCAACACAGCAAAATCCTGCATGCCAATAACATGTAAATGCATGATTTAAAAGGGCACAATCCCACTCTTATACATTGCTATGCAGGATTTCAATGTGTTAAAAGCTCAACATGTGTTGATCCTGTAGTGTATTGGTTCACGTTTTATAGATATACAAGGGTTATCCCGAAATAAAACTTACATGGATTGTAGCATAGGTATTACATTATTTTTTCACATTTCAATCCATTTTATCATCCGTGGGACAAGTTTTTGATGCCTGTTTCATAGAAGTTTCCCTCCGCCTTTTTCAGCCAATTCGTCACTTCGATTTTTACATGGCCGTTGTCGGAAAAGTGTTTTCCACATAGGTGTTACTTCAGTTTAGTAAACAGATTATAGTCACCGAGTGCAGGACAGGGCTGTGAGCGGAGTGGCTGAAAACATTCCAACCAAATGAAGTCAACAGCTCTTGTGTTGCATGAGTGGTGTGTGAATGCACATTGTCATGAAAGAGACAGACTCCCGTCATCAGTATCCCACAATGTTTGTTTTGGATGGCTCTGTGAAGTTTCTTCATTGTCTCACTATATATTCTGTACCCATTTTGTCATAGGGTGTCTTGACATTACATCCTCTCCATCAACTGAAATGATTTTGCGATGAATAACAGCAACGTTCATGCCCTTAGCATTTAGGTAGCATCTCTAACCTTCATGACAATGCCAGTTGGCGAACTACTGACGACTGGCATTGCTCATTCACTTCTGCTGGCTTCCCGCTAAATGGCAATGAGACCAAGTTCCCCTACGAAAATTCCCCGTGAGAGCTACGTGCCTTGTAACTTTGCAGATATCCTTCATACAGTGCAAAGTTCACACTTGGAGGGAAGCAGAATGAGGACCCTCATCTCTAACCTTCACCACAGTGCCAGTTGGCGAGCTACTGACGACTGGCATTGCTCGTTCACTTATGCTGGCTTCCCGCTAAATGGCAATGAGACCAAGTTCCACTGAGAAAATTCCCCGTGAGAGCTACGTGCCTTGTAACCTTACTTTCCAGATATCCCTCACACAGTGCAAACTTCACACTTGGAAGGAAATGGAATGAGGACACTCATCTCTAACCTTCACCACAATGCCAGTTGGTGAGCTACTGACGACTGGCATTGCTCGTTCACTTCTGCTGGCTTCCCGCTACATGGCAATGAGACCAAGTTCCCCTACGAAAATTCCCCGTGAGAGCTACGTGCCTTGTAATTTCACACATGGAGGGAAACGGAATGAGAACACTCAGCTCTAACCTTCACCACAATGCCAGTCGGTGAGCTACTGACGACTGGCATTGCTCGTTCACTTCTGCTGGCTTCCTGCTACATGGCAATGAGACCAAGTTCCCCTGAGAAAATTCCCTTGTAACTTCACACTTGGAGGGAAACGGAATGAGGACCCTCATCTCTAACCTTCACCACAATGCCAGTTGGTGAGCTACTAACGACTGGCATTGCTCGTTCACTTCTGCTGGCTTCCCGCTACACGGGAATGAGACCAAGTTCCCCTGAGAAAATTCCCCATGAGAGCTACGTGCCTTGTAGCTTCACACTTGGAGGAAAACGGAATGAGGACTCTCATCTCGAACCTTCACCACAATGCCAGTTGGTGAGCTACTGATGACTGGCATTGCTCGTTCACTTCCGCTGGCTTCCCGCTATACGGCAATGAGACCAAGTTCCCCTGAGAAAATTCCCCATGAGAGCTACGTGCCTTGTAGCTTCACACTTGGAGAGAAACGGAATGAGGACGCTCATCTCTAACCTTCACCACAATGCCAGTTGATGAGCTACTGACGACTGGCATTGCTTGTCCACTTCTGCTGGCTTCCCACTACATGGCAATGAGACCAAGTTCCCCTGAGAAAATTCCCTGTGAGATCTACGTGCCTTGTAACTTCACACTTGGAGGGAAACAGAATGAGGACGCTCATTTCTAACCAATTTGTATTCTCTATTTGCTTCTGACATGATAAATAAATAGAATTACTCTCATTATTACCACCGCCACCTCTTTTCAATAGAGATAAAGGAGAGAAATAATATTTCCCACCTCTACATGTATTGCATGACTTAATGCAGACATGTTATTGCAGAACAAGGTCCGGCTTACCAGGACTTTACCTTTAAGAAGAGCGCACCTGGCTGCCCTTGGCCCTGAGATGCCAGAGCGTTGGGTTTCAGCAGCGAAAGAACAGGTAGAAATACCTGGGCCGTTCAAGGCCACTGATCAGCAGGTGAACTTCAGCCAGCTTTATTGCGACCTCATTGATTTTCATCTCTTTGTTTTTCTAACTTCAGTTTCTTTCTAAGGCCGAGAAGGAGGAGAACTGGCCGGGAATTCTGCTCTCCCAAATCTTGCCAAGCTTAGCTGTTTATTGCTCAGCTTTAACAAAGAAAGGCACATTTATTGCAGCTTTGATGAAGAAAAGCAAAGTAAATCTCACTCGGCTCCCTTTTATAGATTCCTCCAAACCAGAGCTTGGCTTCATGGAGGGGCTCCAGTCAAACTAATCCAGGTGATAGATATATATATATCAATAGAGGATCCAAGTTAAGCATTTTGTCTTGCAAACTCACATGATGCGCACAAGCATTAATTATACTGAGAGTTTTGGAAAAAAACAGGAACCAGGCATATCTTCAGCAGCTAAATCAGGCCTGGGCAAGCTTCAGCTCTCCAGGTGTTTTGGACTTCAACTCCCACAATTCCTAACAGCTGGTATCTTTCTTGGGCCCTTCCATACACGAAATCCCACAATATCTGCTTTGAACTGGATTATTTGAGTCCACACTGCTATATTACTTAGGCGATCCCTCGTTGGACGAGTAGGATAGTCTTCCAGGCGGACCCGGTCGGGGTTGGCTTGACGCGCCTTCCTCTTGGCACGTTTCTCTCTTTCACCCTCCATTCGTGCCTTTTCAAATTCTGCAGCACTGCTGGTCACAGCTGACCTCCAGCTGGAGCACTCAAGGGCCAAGGCTTCCCAGTGCTCCGTGTCTGTGCCAGAGTTTTTAAGGTTGGCTTTGAGCCCAGCTTTCAATCTCTTTTCCTGCCCTCCAACATTACATTTTCCGTTCTTGAGTTTGGAGTAGAGCAACTGCTTTAGGAGATGGTGGTCGGGCATCTGGACAACGTGGCCAGTCCAGCGGAGTTGATGGCGGAGGAGCATCGCTTCAATGCTGGTGGTCTTTGCTTCTTCCAGCACGCTGACATTTGTCCACCTGTCTTCCCAAGACATTTGCAGGATTTTCCAGAGGCAGCGCTGATGAAATCATTCCAGGAGTTGCATGTGGTGTCTGTAGATACTCCATGTCTCAGGCGTGTAGCAGGTTTGGGAGGACAATAGCTTTATAAACAAGCACCTTGGTCTCCCTACGGACAAACACTCTCTGCTTCATTTGGAAAAATGCTGCACTCGCAGAGCTCAGGCGGTGTTGTATTTCAGTGTCAATGTTGACATTTGTGGAGTGGTGGCTGCCAAGGGAGAGGAAAGGCTCAACATTTCCTAATGTGACACCATTAAGCTGTATTTCTGGCATTGCAGAGGGATTGGCTGGTGACTGCTGGAAGAGCACTTTGGTTTTCTCAATGGTCAATGACAGGCTGAGCTTCTCGTATGCCTCTGCAAAGGTGTTTAGAGTGGCTTGTAGATCTTCTGAATGTGCACAGATGACATTGTCATCAGCATATTGGAGTTCTATAACAGATGTTGTTGTAACCTTGGTTTTGGCTTTCAGTCTGCTGAGGTTAAACACTGCTATATATTCTATTTCAAAGCAGATATTGTGAGATTTCCTGCCTTGATATTCTGGGTGACATGGCTGTGTGGAAGGGCCTAAGAAAGATGCCCTGTGTTATTTGCACAGAGAAATTACTTCAAATCCTATTTGTAATTAGATTGATAAGCAAAGTATCTGTACACTGAAGACATGAAGTTCGTGGTAAATAAATTATGTCTGCTTATATTTGTCTTTTGAGAGCATGATTTAAAGGAAATATATTTTAAGGGAAAATAGATGTTTTGGGGCAACTAAAAGTAGATGTTTTGGGGTAACTTTTGAAACTCTCTGTGTGTGTTTATGTATGTATGTACATATATGTATGTACATATACAAATGTATGCACATATGTATTTTCCTGTTGGAGGACAGGAAAGGAGATTTAAAGATGGGCTTAAAGCCAACCTTAAAAACTGTGGCATGGACACCAAAAACCAGGAAGTCCTAGCCCTTGAGCACTCTAGCTGGAGGTCAGCTGTGACTAGCAATGCTGCAGAATTTGAAGAGGCACAAATGGAGAAATGTGCCAAGAGGAAGGTGCATCAAGCCAACCCCGACTGTGACCGCCCTCCACCTGGAAACCAATGCCCTCACTGTGGGAGAACATGCAGGTCAAGAATAGGGCTCCACAGTCACCTATGTACCCATCGCCAGGACACTGCACTTGGAGGACAATCTTACTTGGACAACGAGACATGGCCAAAGTATATGTATGTATATATGTATCTATGTGTGTGTATATATATATATGTGTGTGTGTGTGTGTATCTGTGTGTGTGTATATATATGTGTGTGTGTGTGTGTATACATACACACACACACACACACACACACACACACACACACACACACAAGCTGTCCCCTGCCTCGCTTTGCTGTGGCTGTCTGTATATATGTTTGTGTATGTATATATGTGTATATGTGTGTGTATATATTTGCATATATATATATGTATATATGTTTGTTTGTGTATATATGTGCTTTTGCGCATGCGCTGTAATGTATTTTTTTGGCTTTTTAAGTCTCATCCACTGTGTTTTTTTGAGTTTTTATGGGTGATGGTCACTCGTTGGCCTGAGAGGTGTCTTGTGTCCAAATTTGGTGCCAATTCGTCCAATAGTTTTTGAGTTATGTTAATCCCACAAACGAACATTGCATTTCTATTGATATAGATATGAATGTATGGTGGGGAACGACCTGTTCTTGGTAAAGAACAGGTCGTGTTCTTTACCAAGAGGTTATGGCATCATTTTTCAAAGGGTTATAGCTTCTAATAAGGTCATGCCTTCTCAAAGATCATAATGTCTCCAAAAAGGTTCTGGTGATCTCCATTTTCCAAAACATATTACTATATTTACGTCCCACTTTGTTTCCAATCTGGTACCTTATCAAGGCAGCTTATGAAAGTTAAAGGCTCTGCAAAACACGACAATAATGCTCCTGTGAGGCAGCACAGTCACCCCAATCCCTCTTTTTCCTCCTCCTCATTCTAGCTTCAAGTTTCTTAGTAGCATCAGCATTGTTTCCAGAATCTTTTTTCTGGGCATTTATGAACAGAATCATAGAATCATAAAGTTGGAAGAGACCTCATGGGCCATCCAGTCCAACCCCATTCTGCCAAGAAACAGGAAAATCGCATTTAAAGCACCCCCGACAGATGGCCATCCAGCCTCTGTTTAAAAGCTTCCAAAGAAGGAGCCTTCATCACAGTCCAGGGCAGAGAGTTCCACTACTGAATGGCTCTCACAGTCAGGAAGTTCTTCCTCATGTTCAGGTGGAATCTCCTCTCTTGTAGTTTGAAGCCATTGTTCTGCATCCTAGTCTCCAAGGAAGCAGAAAACAAGCTTGCTCCCTCCTCCTCCCTGTGGCTTCCTCTCACATATTTATACATGGCTATCATGTCTCCTCTCATCCTTCTCGTCTTCAGGCTAAATATGCCCAGCTCTTTAAGCCGCTCCTCATAGGGCTTGTTCTCCAGACCCTGGATCGTTTTAGTCACCCTCCTCTGGACACATTCCAGCTTGTCAATATCTCTCTTGAATTGTGGTGCCCAGAATTGGACACAATATTCCAGGTGTGGTGTAACTAAAGTGGAATAGAGCATGGGGAGCAGGACTTCGCTAGATCTAGACACTAGGCTCCTCTTGATGCAAGCCAAATCCCATTGGCTTTTTTTGCTGCCACATCACATTCCTGGCTCATATTCAACTTGTCCAAAGACAGATGGAAAACAGAAGAAAAGGAAAGTCTTCTTCAGCTGATCCAAAAATATACAAATATAAATTTGTGGCACCAAAATAGTAATCACAGGGATAGAGGGTGGCGATCATTCCTGGATGAGTCTTGAAAGAAACTCTCCAGAAAGGTTTGCAATGTTTGTATTTGCTACACAAGGCTTTCCAGACCTGGCCGTTTCCCTTCACCTGCCCATTGTCTGAGCTTTGGGTGAAAGGCTTGCTGAAACACGTCGCTCTTCTTCTTTGTAGAAACCCATGCCCAAGCCTTCCCAGGTTAATTCTACCTCTGAATCACATTTTCCGTTCAAGAAATCATGCAGAGGAACTAACAATCTCCCTCTTCAAACGAGGTAGACCTGTTTAAGCACCTTGGAGCATTCACTCATGCGTGTCCCATCTTCCAGTCTCAAGGGGAAGATTCAAGTGCATTATTATTATTATTACTACTACTAGTTGTACCCACCATATGTTGCTGTGGCCAACCTTCCCTCCCTCTTTCTCTCCTTCTTTCCCTCCTTCCTTTGCTCCCTCTTTCCTTCCTTTCCTTACTTCTTTCCTTCTCTCCTTCCTTCCTTCTCTACCTCTTTCTTTCCTTCCCTTTTTATTTTCCTTCCTCTTTCTCTCCTTTCTTCCTTCTCTACCTTTGCTTCTTTCTTTGCTTCCATGCTTCCTTCTCTCTTCCCTTCTTTCCTTCCCTCCCTCTTTCTCTCCCTCCTTCCTTCGCTCCCTCTTACCTTCCTTCCTTTTTTCTGTCCTTCTCTCCTTCCTTCCTTCTCTACCTCTTTCTTTCCTTCCCTTTTTATTTTCCTTCCTCTTTCTCTCCTTTCTTCCTTCTCTACCTTTGCTTCTTTCTTTGCTTCCATGCTTCCTTCTCTCTTCCCTTCTTTCCTTCCCTCCCTCTTTCTTTCCCTCCTTCCTTCGCTCCCTCTTACCTTCCTTCCTTTTTTCTGTCCTTCTCTCCTTCCCTCTCTACCTCTCTTTCCTTCCTTCCTCTTCTCCTTCCTCTTTCTCTCCTTTCTTCCTTCTCTACCTCTTTCCTTCCTTTGCTTTTCCCTTCCTTCCTTCTCTTTCCTCTCCTTCCTCTTTTTCTGCTTCTTTCCTTCCTTCACTCCCTCTTTCCTTCCTTTCCTTTTTTCTGTCCTTCTCTTTCCTTCCTTCTTTACCTCTTTCTTTCCCCCTTTTCTGTTTCCTTTCTCTCCTTTCTTCCTTCTCTACTTTCCTTCCCTCTTTGCTTCCATGCTTCCTTCTCTCTTTCCTTCCCTCCCTTTTTCTCTCCTTCCTTTTTACTTCTTTCTTCCCTCCCTTCCCTTCATTTCCTTTTTTTCTGTATCGCCATTTAGCTTTTCATCATTTAGCTTTTTGGGGTTTTTAAGTCCTTTCCACTTTTGGGGGGGGGGGGGCAGTTATGAGTGATGGTCACTTTTTGGTCTGTTAGGGGTGTAGTGTCCAAATTTGTTGTCAATTCGTCCAGTGGTTTTTGAGTTATGTTAATCCCACAAACGAACATTACATTTTTATTTATATAGCTTTCTCCAAATGTCTTGGACTAAAAATCCCATCCTCCCAACTAAATATGGAATTCGTAGCATTTTTTTTCATGTCATGAGCGACTTGAGAAACTGCAAGTTGCTTCTGGTGTGAGAGAATTGGGTGACACTCTCTCAGCCTCAGAAGGCAATGGCAGGCACCAGAATGAACCTCTTGGGGAGCCAGCACAGTGTTAAGTGTTCCCAGTGGCGGGGTCATTATGACTCTTGGGTTCAAAGCCATGCTTCTCCATTGATACGCATTGAGTTACACTAGGCGTGGGGCAAAATTCAGCCCTTTCCCAACATCTGGACACACTTGCTGGGGAATTCGGCCTCTGGCTGGTGCACAAAGCAGCTCAGAACTTTTATTTCCCTTGGTGGATTTTTATAATAATACTAGCTTTACCTGCCTTGCATTGCTGTGGCCAACCTTCACCCCCTCTTACTCTCCTTCTTTCCCCCCTTCCTTCACTCCCTCTTTTCTTCCTTTTTCTTTTCCTTCCCTTTCTCTTTTTCCTTCTCTGCCTCCTTCCTTCCTTCACTTTTTGCTTTCATTCTTCCTTCTGTCTTTCCTCCCTCTTTCTCTTCCTTTCTCTACTCCCTCTTTCCTTCCATTCCTTTTTTCTTTCCTTCTCTCCTTCCTTCTTTCTCTACCCTTTTCATCCCTTCTCTTTTTCCCTTTCTCTTTTCTTCCTTCTCTGCCTCTTTCCTTCCTTCCTTTGCTTTTCGCTTCCATCGTTCCTTCTGTCTTTCCTTCCCTCCCTCCCTCTTTCTCTCCTTCCTTCCCTCCCTCTTTCCTTCCTTCCCTTTTCTTCTTTCCTTCCCTACCTCTTTCCTTCCTCCTTTTTTCTTTTCCTTTCCTTTCTCCCCTTTCTTCCTTCTCTGCCTCTTTCCTTCCTTCGCTTTTTGCTTCCATCCTTTCTTCTGTCTTTCCCTCATTCTTTCTCTCCTTCCTTTGCTCCCTCTTTCTTTCCTTTTTTCTTTCTTTCTCTTCTTCCTTCCTTCCCTACCTTTTTCTTTCCTATCCCTCTTCTTTTCCTCTTTCCTCCTCTACCTCTTTCCTTCCTTCCTTTGCTTTTTGCTTCCATCGTTCCTTCTGTCTTTCCTTCCCTCCCTCTTTCCTTCCTTCCTTTTTCTTCTTTCCTTTCTCCTTTTTTCTTTTCCTTTCCTTTCTCTCCTTTCTTCATTCTCTGCCTCTTTCCTTCCTTTGCTTTTTGCTTCCATCCTTTCTTCTGTCTTTCCCTCATTCTTTCTCTCCTTTCTTCCTTCTCTACCTCTTTACCTCCTTCCTTTGCTCCCTCTTTCTTTCCTTTCCTTTTTTCTTTCTTTCTTTCTCTTCTTCCTTCCTTCCCTACCTTTTTCTTTCCTATCCCTCTTCTTTTCCTCTTTTCTTCTCTACCTCTTTCCTTCCTTCGCTTTATGCTTCCATCCTTCCTTCAGTCTTTCTCTTTCTTCCTCTTCTTCCTTCCTTCATTCCTTCCTTTCCTTTTTTCTTTTCTTCTCTACCTTTCCTTCCTTCGCTCTTTGCTTCCATGCTTCTTTCTCTCTCTCTCTCCCCTTCCTTCCCTTTTTTTCTGTATATTAGCTTTTCAGGGTTTTAAAGTCCTTTCCACTGTTTTTCTTTTGGGGGGGGGGTTATGAGTGATGGTCACTCGTTGGTCTGTTAGGGGTGTAGTGTCCAAATTTCGTGTCATTTCGTCCAGTGGTTTTTGAGTTATGGTAATCCCACAAACAACCATTACATTTATTTATTTGTTTGTATATATAGTGTGCCAGAAGCCACTTGAGGAACTGCAAATCTCTTCTGATGTGAGAGAACTGGTCATCAGCAAGAACATTGCCTGGGTGTTTTTGATGTTTTACCATCCTTGTGGGAGGCTTTTTTCATGTTCCCATGTGGGGAGCTGGAGCTGACAGAAGGAGCTCACCTACTCTCTCCCCAGATTCAAACCTCCAACCTATTGGTCTTCAGTCCTGCTGGCACAAGGGTTTAACCCTTTGTGCCATTGGAGGCATAACACACCTGGGAAGGCATCAATGGGGGCTAATAGTGCATCTACACTGCAGAACGGATGCAGTTCGACACCACTTCAGCGGCTGTGGCTCAATGCTATTGAATCACGAGAGCTGTAGTTTGGCAAGATTTTTCACCTTGCTGGTACCTCACCAAACTACAACTCTCACGGCAGTTCACGTGGCGCCAAACTGCATTAAAATTCTATAGTGTAGACGCACCCTACAAGATACAAACTGGTTCAGAATTCCCTTTTGGAATCTTGAGTCATGGAAGAATGGTTCGGGATTTGGAGAAAACATTCCTCAGGATGATTACGAGACCAGTTTTGGAAAGGCCCAAAGCACCCGGAATGAGTATCCTACTTCAGGTCTCCCCGCTCCCTGATCCATCTTCGGAATAGCCTTCAATTAGGAACATGCAACTCAATTACGCAGCCGCTGGCCGCCTCTCATTTTCTGAGAAAATGCTCACTCAGGATTCCCGAAACTCCTCTCTCGGAAAAAGAAACCTCTATTCTGTGGTTTGCTGACTACCTTGATTGGCACCAGCCGAGTCCGTCTTTCCCCAAAACCATTTGCAAGCACTTTACCATCTGCAACAAGTGATGCAAAACCACGCCTGTCGAGTCATGCTCATCCCATGTTCACCCAGAACCACATATGTTGTTATTATTGTATTGTCGAAGGCTTTCATGGCCGGAATCACTGGGTTCTTGTAGTTTTCTTCGGGCTATATGGCCATGTTCTAGAGGCATTCTCTCCTGACGTTTCGCTTGCATCTATGGCAAGCATCCTCAGAGATAGTGAGATCTGTTGGAAGTAGGAAAAAGGGTTTATATATCTGTGGAATGACCAGGGTGGGACAAAGGACTCTAATCTATTGGAGCTAGGTGTGAATGTTTCAACTGACCACCTTGATTCGCATATAACTCTCCAGGCCAATGGAGACTCCACCTCAGACATCAGAAGAGCTGCAAGACCGAGAACAAGCCACGAGGATAAAGACGAAGATCCACCCACAGGGAAAGGGTTCTTGCCAGACATCAAGGGATCCACTGACCGCAGAGGGAAACTGATGAGGAAACACAACCTACAAACTATCTAGAGACCCACCAAGAAAATCTAACAAATGCTACGCTCAGCAAAGGTCAAGAGGGATCCTCTCACTTCTGCAGGAGTCTACCGTGTACCATGCAGCTGAGGACAAGTCTACATTGGGACCACCACACGCAGCAGCACTGCCCAGACACAAATCAAGGAACATGAAAGGCACTGCAGACTACTTCAACCAGAGAAGTCAGCCATAGCAGAGCACCTGAGGAACCAACCTGGACACAGCATTTTATTTGAGAACACAGAAATGCTGGACCACTCTCACAACCACCATGTCAGACTACACAGAGAAGCCATTGAAATCCACAAGCATGTGGACAATTTCAACAGAAAGGAGGAAACCATGAAAATGAACAAAATCTGGCTACCAGTATTAATAAACTCTAAAATTACAACAGTACAACAACAGAGAGGAAACAAACAAGGACATCTAATCACCTCTCAACAAAAGTTTGCTCCAGGCACTGTCAGGCCATTACATGCTAATCAAGGTGGTCAGTTGAAACATTCACACCTAGCTCCAGCAGACAAGAGTCCTTTGTCCCACCCTGGTCATTCCACAGATATATAAACCCTTTTTCCTAGTTCCAACAGACCTCACTACCTCTGAGGATGCCTGCCATAGATGCAGGCGAAACGTTAGGAGAGAATGCCTCTAGACTATGGCCATATAGCCCCCAAAAACCTACAACAACCCAGTAGTGCAAGTTCTCATGCAGGTCGATAAAGGGCCGGCTGGCCTTACCTGATGAAGGTGGTCTTCCCCGTGGAGTACTGCCCCACCAGGAGCACCATAGGCTTGTTGTCAAAGTCCGCATCTTCCAAAGCCGGAGAGTGGAACTCATGGAACTTGTAGTACTCCTCCAGCGGGAGCAGCTTGGTCTTGTAGAGCTTCTTGAGGCCGCCGCTCACCGTCTGGAAGACTTCTGGGTCCTTCCTCCGCTTGTCATCGTGACCCAGCCAGCTGAACATGGTGTTGTTGTTGTTGTCGCCCCAAAAGAAGTCTCACAGATCGATCGGACCAAGAGGTGAAGGAGGCGCTTCAGTGCTTCTTTGGAAACGTCCGGGTTTTGGAAGTGAAAAGTGGGTTGGGCTGGATGCCTTGTCTTCTGCCTTTCCTATCTCTCTATGTTTAAAGACTTCCTTGCTCGTCTTCTTAGGAAATGCCACTGCTCCCTTACCCTCTAAATTACCTATCTAAAAAAGAGTTTCTTGTTGGTCGTCTTTGGATTTGCCACGCCACTACCTTGCTCTCTACCTTCCCTATTTATCGATCTATGTTTGAAATACTTCCTTGCTCGTCTTGTTAGGAAATGCCACCTCTGCCTTAACCTCTAAGTTCCCTATTTATCTCTTTTTAAAAGTGTTTCTTGTTATTCTTCTTAGGATATGGCACCACTGCCTTGCTCTCTACCTTATCTATCAATCAATCTATGTTTAAAAGGGGTATTTGTTTGTCTTCTTGGAAAATATACCTGCTCCCTTGATCTCAACCTTCCCTGCAATAATATATATAACTTGTCTTCTTGGAAAATACTACTACTGCCTTGCTTATGAGCTTCTTTATCTATCTATTTGTTTATTATATCTTAAAGGAAAATGCCACTAACTGCTTTGATTGGTTGCTACCTTCCCTACCTCCCAAATTATATATCTCTATATATTCTATATATATATATATATATATGAATGAAAATGCCACCAACTGGCAAGTTTCTTTACTTTTGCAATTATCTATTTATCTATGTTTGCAAAGCAATGGACTCTAGCAACTGTTTCTGGAAAATAGAGAATAGTAGCTATAGCCCTCATATATATATAGATATTATATTCAATATATGTATAGAGAGAGAGACTTATATATAAAATACCACCAACTGCCTTAATTGGTTGCTACCTTTTCTACCTCCTTGATTATAGATATAATTAAAGAAAAATGCCACCACTGCTTTCCTTGCTGGCAAGTTTCTCTACTTTTGCAAATTATCTATTTATTTATGTTTGCAAAGCAATGGACTCTAGCTACTGTTTCTGGATAACAGAGAATAGTAGCTATAGCCTATAATCTTATATATTTATTTATAATCTTATATATCAAATGCCACCAACTGTCTTTTCGACCTCCCAAATGTCTATTTAAAGAAAATTGCACCACTGCATTCCTTGCTGGCAAGTCTCTCTACTTCTGCAAATTATCTATCCATCTCAATAATAATAATAATAATAATAATAATAAAAAGAATGCAAAGCAATTGACACTAGCCACTTTTCCCTTAGATAATTGAGAATATCAACTATTTTCAATCATGATAGTAATGTTAAAAAGAATGCAAAGCAATTGACAACAGTCACTTTCCCTTAGATAATTGATAATATCAGCTATTACCAATAATAATAATTTATAATTATATTTTCAAAGGGGTGCAAAGCAATTGCCCCTTTTCTGAAGAAAATATAAGTCAATATATATATTACCAATAATAATAGTAACAATAAATCAATACAATTGCAAAAGGGTGCAAAGTATAATCTATATAATTATATAAATCAATATAATTGCAAAGTTCAAAGGGATGCAAAGCAATTGCCCCTTTTCTGAAGAAGACAATATAAGTCAATATATATATTACCAATAATAATAACAATAAATCAATATAATTGCACAAGGGTGCAAAGAATAATCAATATAATTATATAAATCAATATAATTGCAAACTCAACTGGACTCAATGGCTTCTTTCCCTGGATAATGAGGGAATAGTGGCTGTTGCCAATCAAAGTCAGTAATAATAATGATTACAAATCTATTTCATGCATTTGAATTAAATAGAAGCAATGTATTTAATTCAAATGTGGAGGGTTGTCAGGATGGAGAGCCTCCCTGGGGTTCCTTTTCCTCCCTCAGCATTCAGCAGCAGCAGCATCCTCCTCCTCCTTCTGGAGACACAGCTGGGCTTTAAATGCCAGCCTTACAGGAAGTCCGCCCAGGAAACGGAAATGGGACACACACTCCTGGCAAACGCCAGGGAGAAAAATGGCCGCCGGGGGAGCCGCTTCCGCTCCACTTTCCCTCACGAGAAGGGGTGATACGCATGCGCGAGTGGCTCTGCCAACGAGAGAAGGGATATCAGAAGAGCCTGAGCAGCTTGAGGCGTGCGCCACCTGGAGGAGAAGGCAACAATGCTCACAAGTGCGCATGCGTAAAAGATTGGCGCTCAGGCTCGCTTCTCCACACACTCCTGGCAAACGCCAGGGACAAAAATGGCCGCTTCCGGTCCAATTTCCCTCATTAGAATGAATGATACGCATGCGCATAAGAGCCTGAGCAGCTTGAAGCGTGCGTCACCTAGAGGGCAAGGCAACAAGGCTTACAAGCTCCTCTGCGCATGCGCGGAAGATTGGCGCTCAGCCTTGCTTCGCCACACACTTTTGGCAAACGCCAGGGACAAAAATGGCCGCTTCCGGTCCAGTTTCCCTCATTAGAAGGAATGATACGCATGCGCAGAAGAGCCTGAACAGTTTGAAGCGTGCGCCACCTAGAGGGCAAGGCAACAAAGCTCAGAAGATCCTCTACGCATGCGCGTAGGATTGGCGCTCAGTTTCCCTTATTAGGAGGAATGATACGCATGCACAGAAGAGCCTGAGCAGCTTGAGGCGTGCGCCACCTAGAGGCAAAGGCAACAAGGCTCACAAGTGCGCGTGCGCAAAAGATTGGCGCTCAGGCTCGCTTCTCCACACACTCCTGGCAAACGCCAGGGACAAAAATGGCCGCTTCCGGTCCAATTTCCCTCATTAGAATGAATGATACGCATGCGCATAAGAGCCTGAGCAGCTTGAAGCGTGCGTCACCTAGAGGGCAAGGCAACAAGGCTTACAAGCTCCTCTGCGCATGCGCGGAAGATTGGCGCTCAGCCTTGCTTCGCCACACACTTTTGGCAAACGCCAGGGACAAAAATGGCCGCTTCCGGTCCAGTTTCCCTCATTAGAAGGAATGATACGCATGCGCAGAAGAGCCTGAACAGTTTGAAGCGTGCGCCACCTAGAGGGCAAGGCAACAAAGCTCAGAAGATCCTCTACGCATGCGCGTAGGATTGGCGCTCAGTTTCCCTTATTAGGAGGAATGATACGCATGCACAGAAGAGCCTGAGCAGCTTGAGGCGTGCGCCACCTAGAGGCAAAGGCAACAAGGCTCACAAGTGCGCGTGCGCAAAAGATTGGCCCTCAGGCTAGCTTCTCCACACACTCCTGGCAAAAAAGGCCGCCGGGGAGCCGCTTCCGGTCCAGTTTCCCTCATTAGAAGGAATGATACGCATGCGCAGAAGAGCCTGAGCAGCTTGAGGCGTGCGCCACCTGGAGGAGAAGGCAAACAAGGCTCACAAGTTCCTCTGCGCATGCGCTGAGGGTTGGCGCTTCAACTGCAGCAAAGGGAATCACTTTTAGTCGTCTAACGCAGTGCCTGTTGAAATGAAAGGAGGTAGAGGTCCCCTTTGGGTGTGTCTACAGAACTGCCTGGCCTCTGGGGCGTGACTTTGGGTCTGTGCGCATGCGCACAAAAGGAAACTCCGCGGAGAAAGGCGACAGAAGGAGACGGAGAAGGTTATTCGCGTGGAGCTGCGTGTTTTTCGTGTCTCGCCATCATGTTCCGCCTCATGGCCAGCCAGGCGAGGAAGCACCCCAGCGTGAGTGGAGGCAGCGCGGCCTAGTCTGTGGGGCAAAGCCTGGGCCAAGTTGGGCCCTTCAGGCGTTTTGGACTACAACTCCCACAATTCCTAACAGCCGTTCCGGCTGTTAGGAATTGTGGGAGTTGTAGTCCAAAACGCCTGAAGGGCCCAACTTGGCCCAAGGCTGGGATATAACACTCACACTGTATTATATTATTATTATTGCTATTATATTATATAATTTGGGTCTGTTATTAATTATATTCTTGTATATCATATTGTTTAGTTGTTGTTGTTATTAGATATTGTATTATCTCTGCTCAGTCATGGGAACCCATTGGGTGACACTCTCTCAGCCTCAGAAGGAAGGCAATGGCAGGCACTAGAATGAACATATTGGGGAGCCAGCACAGTGTGGTCTTCCCAGTTGGTGGGCTCATTATGACACTTAGTCATTGATACCCATTGAGGAATAATAATAATAATAGACTCCTAGAGTTGGAAGAGACCTCCTGGGCCATCCAGTCCAACCCCATTCTGCCAAGAAGCAGGAATATTGCATTCAAATCACCCCTGACAGATGGCCATCCAGCCTCTGTTTCAAAGCTTCCAAAGAAGGAGCCTCCACCACACTCCGGGGCAGAGAGTTCCACTGCTGAACGGCTCTCACAATCAGGAAGTTATTCCTCATGTTCAGATGGAATCTCCTCTCTTGTAGTTTGAAGCCATTGTTTTGTGTCCTAGTCTTCATGGAAGCAGAAAACAAGCTTGCTCCCTCCTCCCAGTGCCTTTCTCTCACATATTTATGCATGGCTATCATATCTCCTCTCAGCCTTCTCTTCGTCAGGCTAAACATGCACAGCTCCTTAAGCCGCTCCTCATAGGGCTTGTTCTCCAGACCCTTGATCATTTTAGTCGCCCTCCTCTGGACACATTCCAGCTTGTCAATCTCTCTTGAATTGTGGTGCCCAGAATTGGACACAATATTCCAAGTGTGGTCTTACCAAAGCAGAATTGAGGGGTAGCATTACTTCCCTAGATCTAGACACTATAATAATAATAATAATAATAATAATACACTTTATTTCTACCCCGCCACCATCTCTCCGATGGGGACTCGGAGTGGCTTACATGGGGCAATAAAATCAAAGCATATACAATAAGACAACAACAACATTATCAAAATGACATTAAAAAGAAAAAAATCATAAAATAAACACAATCACGATATTGATGACAATGGGCGGGCCACATATTCAGGATAAAAACAGTTAACAAACTATAATGAGATAAAATAGGAGCAGGACGTTTATAAGCAACTCATAAAACAGACAAGTTTGCCCATGCCTGGGTTACACTCTCTCAGCCTCAAAGAAGGAATTAATAATTGCTATGATTTCTTGTTGTGAAAAAGTACCGTAAGAAACAAGCTTTGATTTTTCTTTTAAAGCTTGTCAAAGCTTCTCCTTGCTCAGTTTTGTGCAATTTTGGCTATTTTGCAGATCTTCATCAGCGCCTTTTTCATCCTGAGGTTGAAAGAGTGTGATCTCCATACGAAAAAAAAAACCTGCAGATCAATCAATCAAACTTTATTTATATCCTGCCCTATCTCCCCATAGGGAGTCAGGGCAGCTTACAACATAAAAGGCAAACATTCAATGGTGTTACATGGTGTAGTTCGTTCCACAGTTGAGTCACGATCCTGGTTTTTATGGTTGAATCTTGTTGTTTTCCCTGCAGTTGATTCCTCTCTTTATCTTCATTGGCGCTGGAGGGACTGGGGCTGCCCTCTACATCATGCGCCTCGCTCTCCGAAACCCCGACGTCTGGCAAGTATTTTGCTGAGTTATTAACAAAACACCTTCCCCGTAAATGTACAACAGAGTAGCTTATCAGCAGCAGCACCAGTGTCCAAAAGTGAGAACAAGAACAAAAACAAACAGACAAATGTTTTTACCCTGTTGGCACTGCTTATATTGAACCGCTGAGCTGCTGAACTTGCTGACCGAAAGGTCGGTGGTTCAAATCAGGGGAGTGGGGTGAGCTTTCACCCTTAGACCCAGCTTCTGCCAAACTTGGCAGTTTGAAAACATGCAAATGTGTGTAGATCAATAGGTACCGCTTCTGCGGGAAGGTAAGAGTGCTCCATGCAGTGATGCTGGCCACATGACCTTGGAGGTGTCTACGGACAATGCCCGCTCTTCTGCTTAGAAATGGAGATGAGCACTAACCCCCAGTTGGAGATGACTGGACTTAATATTAGGGGAAACCTTTACTAATGTTATATCTTCTTTAGAAGGCTTTTCTTTATAGCAAAATAATATGTTTGTACTATTTATAAGAACAGAGTTTCCACAACACGAATAAAGTTCAACCTTCACACACAAGGCCTTTTCCATACCGAGGCCTACCTCACACTGTGAAGCCGCCTCTCACAGACTAAGGCCTACCTCACAATCAGGCCTACTAACTATGAGGCCTATTCTCTCACTGAGGCAGACTTTCACACAGAGAGGCTTCTCTCACACTGAGAGCTCTCTCAGACTGTGTCTATGTTTCTATCTTTCACACGTAGAGGCTTCTCTCACACTGAGAGCTCTCTCAGACTGTGTCTATGTTTCTATCTTTCACACGTAGAGGCTTCTCTCACACTGAGAGCTCTCTCAGACTGTGTCTGTGTTTCTATCTTTCACATGTAGAGGCTTCTCTCACACTGAGAGCTCTCTCAGACTGTGTGTATGTTTCTATCTTTCACACGTAGAGGCTTCTCTCACACTGAGAGCTCTCTCAGACTGTATGTTTCTATCTCACACGTAGAGGCTTCTCACACACTGAGAGCTCTCTCAGACTGTGTCTATGTTTCTATCTTTCACACGTAGAGGCTTCTCTCACACTGAGAGCTCTCTCAGACTGTGTCTATGTTTCTATTTTTCACATGTAGATGCTCCTCTCACACTGAGACTGTGTCTGTTTCTATCTTTCACACGTAGAGGCTTCTCTCACACTGAGAGCTCTCTCAGACTGTGTCTATGTTTCTATCTTTCACACGTAGAGGCTTCTCTCACACTGAGAGCTCTCTCAGACTGTGTGTATGTTTCTATCTTTCACACGTAGAGGCTTCTCTCACACTGAGAGCTCTCTCAGACTGTGTCTATGTTTCTATCTTTCACATGTAGAGGCTTCTCTCACACTGAGAGCTCTCTCAGACTGTGTCTATGTTTCTATCTTTCACACGTAGAGGCTTCTCTCACACTGAGAGCTCTCTCAGACTGTATGTTTCTATCTCACACGTAGAGGCTTCTCACACACTGAGAGCTCTCTCAGACTGTGTCTATGTTTCTATCTTTCACACGTAGAGGCTTCTCTCACACTGAGAGCTCTCTCAGACTGTGTCTATGTTTCTATTTTTCACATGTAGATGCTCCTCTCACACTGAGACTGTGTCTGTTTCTATCTTTCACACGTAGAGGCTTCTCTCACAGAGCTCTCTCAGACTGTATGTTTCTATCTCACACGTAGAGGCTTCTCTCACACTGAGAGCTCTCTCAGACTGTGTCTATGTTTCTATCTTTCATACGTAGAGGCTTCTCTCACACTGAGAGCTCTCTCAGACTGTGTCTATGTTTCTATCTTTCACACGTAGAGGCTTCTCTCACACTGAGAGCTCTCTCAGACTGTGTCTGTGTTTCTATCTTTCACATGTAGAGGCTTCTCTCACACTGAGAGCTCTCTCAGACTGTGTGTATGTTTCTATCTTTCACACGTAGAGGCTTCTCTCACACTGAGAGCTCTCTCAGACTGTATGTTTCTATCTCACACGTAGAGGCTTCTCACACACTGAGAGCTCTCTCAGACTGTGTCTATGTTTCTATCTTTCACACGTAGAGGCTTCTCTCACACTGAGAGCTCTCTCAGACTGTGTCTATGTTTCTATTTTTCACATGTAGATGCTCCTCTCACACTGAGACTGTGTCTGTTTCTATCTTTCACACGTAGAGGCTTCTCTCACACTGAGAGCTCTCTCAGACTGTCTGTTTCTATCTCACACGTAGAGGCTTCTCTCACACTGAGAGCTCTCTCAGACTGTGTCTATGTTTCTATCTTTCACACGTAGAGGCTTCTCTCACACTGAGAGCTCTCTCAGATTGTGTCTATGTTTCTATCTTTCACACGTAGAGGCTTCTCTCACACTGAGAGCTCTCTCAGACTGTGTGTATGTTTCTATCTTTCACACGTAGAGGCTTCTCTCACACTGAGAGCTCTCTCAGACTGTGTCTATGTTTCTATCTTTCACATGTAGAGGCTTCTCTCACACTGAGAGCTCTCTCAGACTGTGTCTATGTTTCTATCTTTCACACGTAGAGGCTTCTCTCACACTGAGAGCTCTTTCAGACTGTATGTTTCTATCTCACACGTAGAGGCTTCTCACACACTGAGAGCTCTCTCAGACTGTGTCTATGTTTCTATTTTTCACATGTAGATGCTCCTCTCACACTGAGACTGTGTCTGTTTCTATCTTTCACACGTAGAGGCTTCTCTCACACTGAGAGCTCTCTCAGACTGTCTGTTTCTATCTCACACGTAGAGGCTTCTCACACACTGAGAGCTCTCTCAGACTGTGTCTATGTTTCTATCTTTCACACGTAGAGGCTTCTCACACACTGAGAGCTCTCTCAGACTGTGTCTATGTTTCTATTTTTCACATGTAGATGCTCCTCTCACACTGAGACTGTGTCTGTTTCTATCTTTCACACGTAGAGGCTTCTCTCACACTGAGAGCTCTCTCAGACTGTCTGTTTCTATCTCACACGTAGAGGCTTCTCTCACACTGATAGCTCTCTCAGACTGTGTGTATGTTTCTATCTTTCACACGTAGAGGCTTCTCTCACACTGAGAGCTCTCTCAGACTGTGTCTATGTTTCTATCTTTCACACGTAGAGGCTTCTCTCACACTGAGAGCTCTCTCAGACTGAGGCGTTACTAATCAACAGACAAGTCTGCTTATATTGAACCGCAGCTTCTCTAAGTCACTGCATCCATTTAACCCTTTCAACGCTGGTCTCACCTAGTTAATTTTTAATATTTCTGACCTATTTTGCAGTAACTCCTGTTTAGAACAAAACCTATGCTTTCATTCATATAGCTTATCTATTGCACTCTTCTGAAAAAAGTGAAATTGCAACAACTGTAGCTTCAAGCCAATACTTGATCCCTTTCTCACAATGCGTCTACACCAACTTCGGCCCTCCCGGTGTTTTGGACTTCAACTCGCACAATTCCTAACAGCCTACCGGCTGTTAGGAATTGTGCGAGTTGAAGTCCAAAACACCGGGAGGGCCCAAGTTGGCTCATTTCTTATAAGCCAGTAAGACCATAAGTGAAAGGCAAGCAGGTTATATCCTGTGCCAAACATCTGTATTCATTGCTCTTTTCCCTGACCTTTTTCTATGCAGCTGGGACAGAAAGAATAACCCCGAGCCTTGGAACAAGCTGGGCCCCAATGACCAGTACAAGGTACGGTGGAAAAATATCCCAACTCTGGTTCCGATTGTCCTGGAAATGAGCTCTTAAAATGGTAGAATTGCCTTTGAAGTCTGCCATACCTTTTCCATCGGATGTGTCGATTATTAGAAGCGTTACCATTGTATTTTTCCTGTTTTCCACCTTCTTCCCATTCCAAGATTCAGGGCTGTTTACAAAGTCATTTACTGTTTTAAGACTCATCTCGTTCAAAAGTTAAAAACTGTTATTTATTTACGACACTTATATGCTGCCCTTCTCACAAGTAATATGTAAATATTACATTATTACCAGAGCAAAATATTAGTATTATATATTACTATATTGTACTATACCATTATACTGTAATATTACATGTAATATAAAATATATAATCATAATATCGTTTCCCATGAACAACAGAAAATACTGTATTTTCTGGTGGTCTTTAGCAACCCCTCTGACACCTCTTTGCAACTCCCCCCCAGGGGTCCCGACCAACAGGTTAAGAAACACTGATTTAGATCGACGTATTGTCAAAGACTTTCAAGGCCGGAATCACTGGGTTGCTGTGAGTTTTCCAGGCTTTCCTGAGGCTGTTAGGAATTCTGGGAGTTGGAGTCCAAAACATCTGGATGCCTGAAGTTTCCTCATACCTGATCTTGAGAGAAGAGCAGGGTACAAACAAGTATTGGCTTACTGGGTGCAGTGCCTAAAGACCTTGGCCTGCACTTAAAAACAATCGGTGCTGACAAAATTAACATCTCTCAGCTGCAAAAGGCCACCCTACTCTGATCTGCACGCATTATTTGCAAATACATCACAGTCCTAGACACTTGGGAAGTGTCCGACATGTGATCAAATACAACAGCTAGCAGAGTGATTTTGTTTGCTGTGTACCAGCCTTGTTGTGTATCTAATAATAATAATAATGATAATGATAATAATGATAATGATAGGAAAGACTCTGGCATAAGCCAGTCAAGGTGGTCCCAGTGGTGATGGGCACACTGGGTGCAGTGCCTCAAGACCTGGGCCTGCACTTAAACACAGTCGGTGCTAACAAAATTACCACCTGTCAGCTGCAAAAGGCCACCTTACTGGGATCTGCATGCATCATTTGCCGATACATCACACAGTCCTAGACACTTTGGAAGGGTCCGACGTGTGATCCAATTCAACAGCCAGCACAGATACCTTGTTAAGCTGTGTACCAGCCTTGTTGTGTATCTAATAATAATAATAATAATAGCAAAGACTCTGGCATAAGCCAGTACAGGTGGTCCCAGTGGTGATGAGCACACTGGGTGCAGTGCCTAAAGACCTTGGCCTGCACTTAAACACAATCAGTGCTGACAAAATTACCAGCTGCAGAAGGCCACCTTACAGGGATCTGCATGCATTATTCGTCGATACATCACACAGTCCTAGACACTTGGGAAGTGTCTGACGTGTGATCCAGTACAACAGCCAGCAGAGTGTCTACTGTGGACTCATCTTGTTGTGTTTTGAATAATAATAATAACTAGCCATCCCCTGCCACGTGTTGCTGTGGCCCACATGGGGGTTCTGTGTGGGAGGTTTGGCCCAATTCTATCGTCGGTGGGGTTCAGAATGCTCTTTGACTGTAGGTGAACTATAAATACCAGCAACTACAACTCCCAGATGTCAAGGTCTATTTTCCCCCAACCTCCAGTAGTATTCACATTTGGGCATATTGAGTATTCTTGTAGAGTTTGGTCCAGATCCATCATTGTTTGAGTCCACAGTCATCTTTGGATGTAGGTGAACTACAACTCCAAAATCAAAGTACACTGCCCACCAAAACCTTCCAGTATTTTCTGTTAGTCTTGGGAGTTCTGTGTGCCAAGTTTGGTTCAATTCCATCGTTGGTGGGGTCAGAAAGTTCTTTGATTGTAGGTGAACTATAAATCCCAGCAACTACAACCCCCAAATGACAAAATCATTTTTTTGAGTGAAGGGCATACATTGGGTTGTTAGGTATCTTGTATCCAAATTTGGTGTCTATTCGTCCAGTGGTTTTTGAGTTAGGTTAATCCCACAAACGAGCATTACATTTTTATTTATATAGATGATAATAATAATAATAGTAATAATAATAATACGCTTTCTTCTGCCTCAGTCTTCCCTTGTTCAAGGCACTGCTTCCCTCGTAATGCAGAATTGGCTTTGGCCTTGCTATAAGGGCAGGCCCCTCTTCCCCGGCCGTAGTATTGAAGGCATCCTCGCCTCTTTGCCAAAAGGAGCATTTCTCCCTTATTTGGACTTGTTTAAAAGCTGACGTCTGGCTCTGTTTGCTAGCAAATGTAAACATCGAGAAATAGAAGGCGACGGGAGATCTAAATAAAGATGGGAGATCGAAATAGATCACACTACCTCTGAGGATGCCTGCGATAGATGCAGACAAAACGTTAGGAGAGAATGATTCTGGAGCATGGCCAAACAGCCTGGAAAACTCACAGCAACCCAGAGATTCTGGCCTTGAAAGTCTTTGACAATAAATTGCTCTACTCTAAATCAGTGTTTCTCAACCTGTTGGTCGGGACCCCTGGGGGAGGGGGTCGCAAAGAGGTATATGAGGGGTTGCCAAAGACCACCAGAAAACACAGTATTTTCTGTTGTTCATGGGAGTTATGTGTAGGAAGTTTGGCCCAATTCCATCATTGGTGGGGTCAGAATGCTCTTTGATTGTACATGAACTATAAATCCCAGAAACTACAACTCCCAAACGTCAAGGTCTATTTCCCCCAAACTCCGCCTGTGTTCACATTTGGGCATATTGAATATCCATGCCAAGTTTGGTCAGGATCCATCACTGTTTGAGTCCACAGTGCTCTCTGGATGTAGGTGAACTACAGCTCCCAAACTCAAGGTCAATGCCCACCAAACCCTTCCAGTATTTTCTGTTGGTCATGGGAGTTCTGTGTACCAAGTTTGGTTGAATTCCATCATTGCTGGGGTTCAGAATGCTCTTTGATTGTAGGTGAACTATAAATCCCAGAAATTACAACTCCCAAATGCCAATGTCTATTTTCCCCAAATTCCACTAGTGTTTACATTTGTGCATATTGAATATCCGTGCCAAGTTTGGTCCAGATCCATCACTGTTTGAGTCCACAGTGCTCTCTGGATGTAGGTGGACTACAACTCCCAAATTCAAGGTCAATGCAAACCCTTCCAGTATTTTCTGTTGGTCATGTGAGTTCTGTGTACCAAGTTTGGTTGAATTCCATCATTGGTGGGGTTCAGAATGCTCTTTGATTGTAGGTGAACTATAAATCCCAGAAACTACAAGTCCCAAATGCCAATTTCTATTTTCCCCAAACTCCACTACTGTTCACATTTGGGCAAATTGAATATCCATGCCAAGTTTGGTCCAGACCCATCACTGTTTGAGTCCACAGTGCTCTCTGGATGTATATTTTCTGTTGGTCATGGGGGTTCTGTGTGGGAAGTTTGGCTCAATTCTATTGTTGGTGGAGTTCAGAATTCTCCTTGATATAACCCAACAACTACAACTCCCAAATGTGAAGGTATATTTTCCCCAAACTCCACTAGAGTTCACATTTGTGCATATTGAATATCCGTGCCAAGTTTGGTCCAGACTCATCACTGTTTGAGTCCACAGTGCTCTCTGGATGTAGGTGAGCTACAACTCCCAAACTCAAGGTCAATGCCCAGCAAAGCCTTCCAGTATTTTCTGTTGGTCATGGGAGTTCTGTGTACAAAGTTTGGTGGAATTCCATCATTGGTGGGGTTCAGAATGCTCTTTGATTGTAGATGAACTATAAATCCCAGAAACTACAACTCCCAAATGCCAAGGTCTATTTCCCCAAAACTCCACCAGTTTTCACATTTGGGCATATTGAGTATTGGTGCCAAGTGCGGTCCAGATCCATCATTGTTTGAGTCTACAGTGCTCTCTGGATGTAGGTGAACTACAACTCCAAAACTCAATCCCAACAAACCCTTCCAATGTTTTCTGTTGGTTGTGGGACTTCTGTGTGCCAAGTTTGGTTGAATTCCAAACTTTGATTGTAGGTGAACTACAAATCCCATATTGAATATCCATGCCAAGTTTGATCCAGATCCATCACTGTTCGAGTCCACAGTGGGCATTGACCTTGAGTTTGGGAGTTGTAGTTCACCTACATCCAGGGAGCATGTAGGTGAACTACAACTCCCAAACTCAAGGTCAATGCCCAGCAAACCCTTCCAGTATTTTCTGTTGGTCAGGGGAGTTCTGTGTGCCAAGATTGGTTGAATTCCATCGTTGGTGGGGCTCAGAATGCTCTTTGATTGTAGGTGAACTATAAATCCCAGGAACTACGACTCCCAAATGACAAAATCAATTCCCTTTCCCCATGAAGTAGCGAGGGAACGCTGTATAGGGAAAGGTTTCTCGAGTCACATATATTTTTGTATGGAGCTTTGAAGCATTACGATTTGGGATAGATTTGGGGGAATGTTGTGAACTGCAACTCCCCAAAGTCCCATACTTTCTTGAGTCTCAACGTGCCGTCAAATCTAACGCACACCTCGGTTATCTAAACCTTGAAAGCAAAACAAATATTTGCTGCTGAATGTCATGCGCAGAGGCAAAGGCACACCTTTTGTGATTTGGCCATTTGAGTTGCTGCCTGTTTAGGGTATGTTAGAGGAGGCCTGGGCAAACTATGTCTCTCCAGGTGTTTTGGACTGCAACTCCCACCATTCCTCACAGCCTCAGGCCCTTTCCTTTCCCCCCTCAGCCGCTTAAGCGGCTGAGGGGGGAAAGGAAGGGGCCTGAGGCTGTGAGGAATGGTGGGAGTTGCAGTCCAAAACACCTGGAGAGACATAGTTTGTGCATGCCTGTAATGTATCCCAATCTTCGTTGTTGATCTTTCCTTGAGCCAATGCGATCCTGCCTTTCCCCTAGTTCTACGCTGTGACCACCGACTACAGCAAGCTGAAGAAGGAAGGCCCGGACTACTAAAGCGAACGTGGTCGCCTTGCGTGTCCTCCCTTCCCTCCACAACAAGCTGCACACAAGAAAACCCCGAAGAAAAGGTGGTCCATCTCGAGGTCTTCCAGAAGCCATCCGCACAAGGCATCTCCGCTTCTCCTCTTCCTCCGTCGTCCAGGAAAACGTCCATTTCCTCTCGCACGTTGCACTTCGATCATGTTTTCAAAAGGTTAAGTAGATAGCCGGGGAGGGAAAACAAAGGAGCTTGTTGGGACTTAATTAAAACCAGTGTTTGAAAACTTAATCTTTGTTTCTCTTGATCTATGCAGAATGGGTGTGTGTGTGTGCGTGTGTGTGTCTGCACTGTAGATTTAATACGGTTTGGCATTATTAGCTCAATGCTGTCATTATTCTTATTATAATAATTATTAAGCTCCTGGGAGTTGTAGTTTTCCAAGGTTTTTTATCCTTCACTGTGCTCGGTGAACTACAACTCCGAATAAAGGGGGGACGGGACGTCTGCACTGTAGATTTAATACAGTTTGGCATTATTAGCTCAATGCTGTCATTATTATTATTATTATTATTAAGTTCCTGGGAGTTGTAGTTTTCCAAAGTTCTTCACTGTGCTCGGTGAACTACAACTCCTTAGATTCCATAGCATTGAGCCACGGCAGACTTTTGAACCTGTCTTTTGGCAGTTTTTAAGAGTATTTTAATGTGTGTCTCTCTGTGTGTGTGTGTGTGTGTGTGTGTGTGTGTGTGTGTGTGTGTATATATATATATATATATATATATATATATTACTGTGCCGTCACACCCAGATCCTATAAAATTAAAACTACGATGTGCTTCTCTCTTTGTCTGGGCGGACTGCGGGGATCTTTCTTTAGAAGCTCAAAAATGCTCAGCAACTGAGGCCACTTCAGGTTTGGACCATCAAAACAGAATATTTATTTCTCAAAGTCCTTGCAGACTTGGCACATCTTGTCAAACTTGCAAACAAAACAGTCAATGGGTGAAACCATAAAGAAGTTCTTTCTTTCCCTTTTTCTTCAATTACTGAGGTAACTTTTCCCCAAATGGTAGAAAGTATCCTGGGATCCTTTCACCCTATGGTTAGAAAAAAACAGATTTTTTTGCCTATCTATAGCTCAAAGTTAGCTTTGGAGATGAAGTAATGCTCAATAATATTCAATCACTCAATGAATCTATGACTCAGAAAGATTCTCTATCTTTCTATCTATCTATATGACTTAGTTACTCAATTAACTTCTATATCTCAGTTGCTATCTATAACTCAATTATATCTCAATTGCTATTCTATCTATCTATCTCAATCAGCTTTTTTATCTATATAACTCAATCCTCAATTATATCTCAATCATACTTACAATGTTTTTTTCAGAGCTACCCGCCTAACCAACAGCACATCTGAAGCTTTTATATATATATATACACACACACAATATACATATATATGTATGTGTATACACACACACACACATATAGGTGTTAACCTATAAAGCTCTAAACGACCCCGGCCCTGTTTACCTCTCCGAACGTATTCTCCCCTATGAACCATCAAGATTATTAATATCGTCTGGAGAGGCCCTGCTCTCGGTCCCACCGGCCTCGCAAGCGCGTCTGGTGGGGACGAGGGACAGGGCCTTCTCGGTGGTGGAACTCTCTCCCACTGGAGATCAGAACCGCCCCTTCTATCCTGACATTCAGGAAACAGCTGAAGACGTGGTTATGGAGCTATTGATGCAGGCCAAAATCCCATTGGCTTTTTTTGCCGCTGCATGACATTCCTGGCAAAGGTTCCCCTTCCTTCCCACGAGGACTCCCAAGATGTTTTTCCTGCTCTCGAGCCAGGCCTCGTCCCCCATTCTATCTCTTTGCCTTTCCTGTTGAACTTCCTTTTGTGAGTTTTGGCCCATCATCTCTCTCATCTGTGAAGCTTGTTTTGGATTCTGCTCCTGTCCTCTGGAGTCTTGGCTCTCCCTCCCAATTTGGTCCCGTCTGCAGACTTGATGATGATGCCTTCTCACCCTTCATCTAAGTCATTCATAACGATCTTGAACAAGACTGGGCCCAGGACCGAACCCTGCTGATGGCATTCCACTCGTCACTTCTCTCCAGGATATGTATGTATGTATACTTACTTAGGCAATCCCTCATTGTCTGAGTAGGATTGTCACCCAACAGCCGTAGGCGACTATGGAGCCCTATTCTTGATCTGCATGTTCTCCTGCAGTGAGGGCATTTGTTTCCAGACGGAAGGCGGTCCCAGTTGGGGTTGGCTTGACGCGCCTTCCTCTTGGCACGTTTGTCTCTTTCACCCTCCATTCGTGCCTCTTCAAATTCTGCAGCACTGCTGGTCACAGCTGACTTCCAGCTGGAGCGGTCAAGGGCCAGGGCTTCCCAGTTCTCGGTGTCTATGCCGGAGTTTTTAAGGTTGGCTTTGAGCCCGTCTTTCAATCTCTTTTCCTGTCCTCCAACATTCCTTTTTCCGTTCTTGAGTTCGGAGTAGGGCAACTGCTTTTGGAGACGGTGGTCAGGCATCTGGACAAAGTGGCCTTCAGTCTAGTGGAGTTGATAGTGGAAGACCATGGCTTCTATGCTGGTGATCTTTGCTTCTTCCAGCACGCTGACATGTGTCCGCTTGTCTTCCCAAGAGAATTGCAGGATTTTCTGGAATCGTTCCAGGAGTTGCGTGTGACATCTGTAGACAGTCCACATCTAACGCGTATAACATGGTTAGGAGGACAATAGCTTTATAAACAAGCCCCTTGGTCTCCCAATGGATGTCCCGGTCCTCAAACACTCTCTGCTTCATTCGGGAAAATGCTGCACTCGCAGAGCTCAGGCAGTGTTGTATTTCAGTGTCAATGTTGACTTTGGTGGAGAGGTGGATGCCAAGGGAGCGGAAATGGTCCACATTTTCTAACGTTATCCCATTAATTTGTATTTCTGGCATTGGAGAGGGATTGGCCGAGCACTTTGCTTTTCTCAATGTTCAATGACAGGCCGAGCTTGTCGTATGCATCTGCAAAGGTGTTTAGAGTGGCTTCTATGTATGTATCCACACACATGGAGCCCCCGGGTTAAACTGCAGTGCTGCTGAACTTGCTGACCAAAAGGTTATCAGTTAAAATCCGGGGAGCAAGGTGAGCTCCTGCTATTAGGCCCAGCTTCTGCCAAATGAGTGGTTTGAAAACATGCAAATCTAAGTAGATCAATAGGTAACGCTTCTCCGGGAAGGTAATGACACTCCATGCAGTCATGATGGCCACATGATCTTGGAGGTGTCTATGGACAACGCCGGCTCTTCGGCTTGGAAATGGAGATGAGTGCGAGTCCCAGAGTTGGACACGACTAGACTTAATGTCTAGTGACCTTTACTAGTACTATATATATTAATTAATTGGGAGCCTCTTGTTAAAGAGGTAACAGAAATTATCCAATGCATGAAGTAAATGCCATTCACCAATATCTGATTAGCAGTGACAGCTATTGGCTATTGCATCAAATCAATACAAACCAAAAACCAATTTAAACCAGTTTAAAGAGAAAGGTTTTCTAATCTAAGGGCGTTTGTTTACAAATGGAAATCAGGTAGGCCTCAAGATGGCGCCCAGGCCGTCCCGCCTCAAAAAGAGACAACAAGCCATTGGATGTAAATATAAGCTCTCGGGGGCGGGGCTTCTAACTTCCTGCTTTCCTCTCCGCCTATCCCGAAGCGGCATGCTAATTAGAGTCCCGCCCACAATTCGAAAGTATCCAGCCTTGAAACGAAGCGTGAGAAATGGCGTCCAGTTTCCCTCAGCAAAGATGGCGATGCTCCGCTCTACCCTTAGCAAAGATGGCGGCGGGACTTCTCACTTCCTACTTTCCTTGCATGCAAAACATGAGAAATGGCGTCCAATTGCCCTCAGGAAAGATGGCGACGCTTCACTCTACCATTAGTAAAGATGGCGGCGGGACATCTAACTTCCTTCTTTCCTTGCATCCGAAACATGAGAAATGGAGTCGACTTGCCGTTAGTAAAGATGGCGGCGCTGCCGTCTACCATCGGTAAAGATGGCGGCGGGGCTTCTAACTGCCTGTTTACATGTCCACCTATTCCGCAGCGGTATGCTAATCAGGTCCCCGCCTACAACTCAAAAGGCCACGCCCTCATAAAAAGAAGCGTGATAAATTGTGTCCAGTTGCCCTCAACAAAGATGGCGACGCTCCACTCTACCATCAGTAAAGATGGTGACGGGGGATCTAATTTCCTGCTTTCCTCTCCGCCTATCCCGCAGCGGCATGCTAATCAGGGCCCCGCCTACAACTCAAAAGGCCACGCCCTCATAAGAAGAAGCGCGATAAATGGTGTCCAGTTTCCCTCAGCAAAGATGGCGGCGCTCCGTTTTGCCCTCAGCAAAGATGGCATTGGCGCTTTTTGCTCTCTTAAAGGAGCGAGTTTTGGACTTCAACTCCCAGAATGCCTCGTCGTTGGCCAACGCGGCGGAGGCTTCTGGGAGTTGAAGTCCTAAGGCCTAGAAGGCGCGTTTGAGAGTCCCTGCCGCAAGAACGGGAACCGAGGCGGGAAGAGGCCTTCTATTTGGAGAGTTTGGCTTCAGCAGCGAGGATCTATCAAGCAGCTATTCGTTTCTGCATTGTTTTATCCTAATGCCTTTGTTTTCAATTGGTTCACTTGAAGAGAGGCAGGAAACACAACCATGTTGCAATTGGCCACTTTGATTGGCATCAAATAGCCTTGCAGCTTCAAAGCCTGGCTTCTTCCTGCCACACATCAAGGGAACTGCTGAACGCATAGGAAAGCTGAGGAAGAAGCGCAACCATGTTGGAATTGGCCACCTTGATTAGCGTCAAATAGCCTTGTAGCTTCAAAGCCTGGCTTATTCCTGCCGCACAAGAAGGAAACCGCTGACCGCATAGGGAAGCGGAGGAAGAAACACACCCATGTTGCAATTGGCCACCTTGATTGGTATCGAATAGCCTTGCAGCTTCAAAGCCTGGCTTCTTCCTGCCACACATCAAGGGAACCGCTGACCGCATAGAGAAGCAACCATGTTGCAATTGGCCACCTTGATTGGCATCGAATAGCCTTGCAGCTTCAAAGCCTGGCTTCTTCCTGCCACACATCAAGGGAACCGCTGACCGCATAGAGAAGCAACCATGTTGCAATTGGCCACCTTGATTGGCATCGAATAGCCTTGCAGCTTCAAAGCCTGGCTTCTTCCTGCCACACATCAAGGGAACCGCTGACCGCATAGAGAAGCAACCATGTTGCAATTGGCCACCTTGATTGGCATCGAATAGCCTTGCAGCTTCAAAGCCTGGCTTCTTCCTGCCACACATCAAGGGAACCGCTGACCGCATAGGGAAGCTGAGGAAGAAGCGTAACCATGTTGCAATTGGCCACTTTGATTAGCATCAAAAAGCCTTGCAGCTTCAAAGCCTGGCTTCTTCCTGCCATACATCAAAAGAACCGCTGAACGTATAGGGAAGCTGAGGAAGAAATGCAACCATGTTGCAATTGGCCACTTTGATTAGCATCAAATAGCCTTGCAGCTTCAAAGCCTGGCTTCTTCCTGCCATACATCAAGAGAACTGCTGACTGCACAGGGAAGCTGAGGAAGAAAGGCAACCATGTTGCAATTGGCCACCTTAATTAGCATCAAATACCCTTGCAGCTTCAAAGTCTGGCTTCTTCCTGCCACACATCAAGGGAAACGCTGACCGCATAGGGTACCTGAGAAAGAAACGCAACCATGTTAATTAGCATCTAATAGCCTTGCAACTTCAAAGCCAGGCTTCTTCCTGCCATACATCAAGGGGATTGCTGACTAACAGTCACACTTGCCTCCAACAGACAAGAGTTCTTTCTCCCACCCTGGACATCATTCCACAGGTATATATAAACCCCATTTTCCTAGTTTCCAACAGACCTCACAATATCTGAGGATGCCTGCTATAGATGAGAGGTGAAACGTCAGGAGAGAATGCTTCTGGAACAGGGCTAGGCAGCTCGGAAAACTCACAGCAAGCTAGTGGCCATGAAAGTCTTCGACAGCACTGTGCAACTGTTTTTGAGACCTGATAAAATAATATCATTGAACACCACTGCCCTTAATAAAACAGGATGTATAGTTACAGATTTATAGTTTTCCAAGGGCCACATGCTAGAATGAGACAGAGCTGCGTCCTGTTTTGCATCAAGCTCTCTGTCACCCCCAGGCTCCTCCATCTCTCCTTGGAAGACTAGCTGAGCTTGGGAGTTTTGGCAACACTTACATATTTAGTCTATCCTGTAATATAATGTATCTCTTTGTATCTGAAATGTATAGACCAGGCATGGGCCAACTTGGGCCCTCCAGGTGTTTTGGACTGCAACTCCCACAATTCCTAACAACCTATCGGGAGTTGTAGTCCAAAACACCTGGAGGGAGGGCCGAAGTGTTGCGACTCAGTTTGACTCCGAGTCTGAAGCTGAGCTCTGTGGGCTTTGTGAGCCAGAGTTACTACAAGATGATGATGAGGATGATGGGTTACGGCTTTCTGTACATGTTTCAGACAGGGTTGACGGTGAGGCTGCAGAAGGGGAAACAACAAGTCAGTTCTCAGGGGGAAAGAATGTTAGTGAGACTGATAACGAGAGTGAATTCCCACATGGCCAGGTGGAGATGTCTTTGCCTCCTTTGCCTTCCCACGGTGATCTGGTCCAGCTGCAGGACTAAGATAAGTGATTAGAGAGCCTTGAAGATAACGAATTAATGAGCAGGCAAGATCGTCTGCAATTAGGGTCTGAAGAAGCTCTCGCTTGGCTAGCAAGTGAGAAGCCAAGTCTGCCAAAGGTCATCGCAATGCATACATGTCTGCAAAGGGTATTTAGCCTTCTTGCTGACACACAGGGGTTGTCAGTTCAACGTTGCTCTTTCCATGCAAACTTCTATGGATTAACCTTGGCTTTAAGCAGCACGCTTCTGGTTTCCCGAGTCTGGGAATTTGGGTCTTGTGTTCCAACTGTTTTTCCATGGACTATTGTTTGCTTAAAGGATTATGCTTCATGTTTTTGCCTTTGGATCTTGGGAACTGTGTCTTTGCATTTAAGCCTTATGGAACATTTGTATTCTTCATGCTATGTTTTGATTTTGCCTTTTTCTCAATAAACTACAAAATCTACAGCTTTGGTGTGGTGGTGTTTGGGAGCAAGGTGAAAACTGCCCTGAGCTGCAACACCAAGTTGGCCTATGCCAGCTTTAAGGTGAGGAGATATGGCAGTTCTGAAGATGCAATTGCCTTTCTATTTAGAGAAGTGTTTGGGAGGAGAAAGTAGGGCAGCCGACTGACCTTATTTCCTTATTGTGTGAAGCCAGGAAATTAAATCATGCCTTACACCTGGCCTGTGCATGCTTGAAAGTTTTTCCATGGAAATTGGATAAATGAAGGAGGGGCCAGGGTGAGGGATAGGAGGTGCGAGGGGAAAAACTGTCAGTTAGAATTTTGTTTTGTACCGCAATGTATGCTTTTAGAAATAAAGCCCTCTCACGTTGTTCGTGAGATAATTTTTTAACAGAAAGCTACAGACCCAGACTGCATACTTGGAAAGTTTCAATAGAAATGGGAGCACTGAAGGGGAGGGGCCAGGGTGAGGAATAGGAGGCGCGAGGAAAAAAAACTGTCAGTTGGAATTTTGTTTCGTACCACAATGTATGCTTTTAGAAATAAAGCCTTCTCATTTTGTTCGTGAGATAATTTTTTTCCAGAAAGCTGCAGATCCTGAGTGCATTCTTGAAGGTTTCAATGGAAATGGGAGCAGTGAAGGGGAGGGGCCAGGGTGAGGGATAGGAGGTGCGAGGGGAAAAACCTGTCAGTTGGAATTTTGTTTCGTACCACAATGTATGCTTTTAGAAATAAAGCCTCACGTTGTTTATGAGATTATTTTTTGCCAGAAAGCTGCAGATCCGGAGGGCATACTTGAATGTTTCAATGGAAATGGGAGCACTGAAGGGGAGGGGCCAGGGTGAGGGATAGGAGGCGCGAGCAAAAAAAACTGTCAGTTGGAATTTTGTTTTGTACCACAATGTATGCTTTTAGAAATAAAGCCTCGTTAGGAGCTCAGTGTTTGTTGTCTGGCGCGGAAGGTGTATATAGATCTCTATATATGTCAACAGCCCCTTGGGATTAATAGGTAATAGCGTTACCTATAAGAGACGGCTTAGGGGAAGCAGCTTGCACAGCTTAAGGACGGTGGCCTATTTGGGACGTTCTTGCCACCGCCCGGGAGGAGGAAGTTCTTCCGCAGCCGCCGCCGAGGTCGACTAATTTAAAAATGTTTATTGCTGATAAACATCTTAAAATCTTCCCTAAGTTTACAAACTGAACAGAAAGTCCATTGTTTAGGAACACAACAAGGTTCTTCTCCGCCCCGGAAGAAGCACACATACACCCAAGCACATCTGCTTTCTCGTCTGGACATGGACATCGCTACGTACGCAACAGATCTAGAGCGTTAATCCAACTATAATTGACTCTGGAATAATAATAATAATAATAGATCTATGTCGTTAATAGTTTGTTTTCCGACTATCGGTTTCGCATTCGAAACGCTCTCGTTAGTGTCCTACCGATACAACGCCGATTGTTATGCACTTCCTCCTTAATTAAAAAAAACAAAAACAAAACAATGCACTTCCTTAAGAAAGTGTAAGGATTTTTTTGTCTCAAAGCAACACTTACAAACCCCTCTCATAAGATGGCCAGATTCCCCTCTGTCTTTGCATCATTCATTTCCATTGAAACAACCAAAGAGCAGCACAAGAAATCTTGTGTTGTTGTGAGTTTTTCGGGCTGTCTGACCATGTTCCAGAAGCATTCTCTCCTGATATTTCACCCGCATCTATGGCAGGCATCCTCAGAGGGTGTGAGGTCTGTTGGAAACTACAATTCCTTGCTATATAATTTTTTTATTCTTTCCCTTAAACTCTTAAAATCCTAACAATAAATAAAGAACAACATTCAAAAACAGGGGAATTCCAGACAAGAAACAATCAGGGCCAGCTAATCACCTCCCAACAAAGGATTCCCCCAGGCAATAAGAATCACACAACTGCTAGGCCATTAAATGTCAACCGAAACATTCCCACCTACCTCAAACAGGCAAGAGTTCCTTTTCCCTTCCTGGACATTCCAAATATATCTAAACCCAATTTTCCTAGTTTCCAACAAACCAACAAAGGATTCCCCCAGGCAGTAAGAAGCTACACCTTGAAATGCTAATCAAGGTGGCCAATTGAAACATTCCCACCTACCTCAAACAGATAAGAGTTCTTTTCCCCTTCCTGGACATTCCAAAGATATATACAACCCATTTTCCTAGTTTCCAACGAACCAACAAAGGATTCCCCCAGGAAGTAAAAAGCCACACCTTAACACTGCTAAGCCATTAAATGCTAATCAAGGTGGCCAACTGAAACATTCACACCTACCTCAAACAGGCAAGAGTTCTTTTTCCCTTCCTGGACATTCCAGATATATAAAACCCATTTTCCTAGTTTCCAACGAACCAACAAAGGATTCCCCCAGGCAGTAAGAAGTCACCCCTTGAAACTGCTAGGCCATTAAATGTCAACTGAAACATTCTCACCTACCTCAAACAAAGTTCTTTTTCCCATCCTGGACATTCCAAAGATATATAAACCCAATTTTCCTAGTTTCCAACGAACCAACAAAGGATTCCCCCAGGCAGTAAGAAGCCACACCTTGAAATGCTAATCAAGGTGGCCAATTGAAACATTCATACCTACCTTAAACAGAAAAGAGTTCCTTTTCCCTTCCTGGACATTCCAAAGATATATACAACCCATTTTCCTAGTTTCCAACGAACCAACAAAGGATTCCCCCAGGCAGTAAGAAGCCACACCTTGAAACTGCTAGGCCTTTAAATGCTATTCAAGGGGGCCAATTGAAACCTTCACACTTGCCTCCAACAAACAAAGAGTTCTTTTTCCCTTCCTGGACATTCCACAGATATCTAAACCCCATTTTCCTAGTTTCCAACGAACCAACAAAGGATTCCCCCAGGCAGTAAGAAGATACATCTTGAAACTGCTAATCCATTAAATGATAATCAAGGTGGCCAATTGAAACATTCCCACCTACCTTAAACAGACAAGAGTTCTTTCTCCCACCCTGGACATTATTCCAGATATATAAACCCCATTTTCCTCGTTTCCAACAGACCTCAAAACCTCTTTGGAGGCCCGCCATAGATGCAGGCAAAACGTCAGGAGAGAATGCTTCTGGAACATGGCCAGACATCCCGAAAAACTCTCAACAACCCATGACAGTCTTTGACAACAGACAGAAATCTTATCTTTAGAACTTGCTGCAAAAGCACCTTTTTCCTTGACGTGTTTTATAAACGAACTCCCGTTAGACGCCAGTACGTTCCTGTTTTAGCCTGGATCTGAATGGAAGCCACCACTGTCGCCTCTCTGTTGTAATGACAACACACAAAGAGACAGACGCACAACCTAAAAACCCACCTGTACCCAAAACCACTGTCACTTTCCCTGCTTATCCCACCTTTCTTTGCAAAATGGTATATATTCCACCGTTAAGCCCAGGCTGAGCATTAGCCACAACCACCCTATTGTTGTTTCAATTCTAAGATGCATTTTCCCTCAGTATAAACATCTCTAGAAACAGTTTGTGTCTTGGAATAGCTGGTTTTTCTGTTGGTACTGAAATTAGGATGCACTTGGAAACAGATGGCATCTCAGAATTGAAGGAACACAGTCTGAAAGCTGTAGTTCCCAACCTTTGGGCCTCCAGGTGTTTTGGACTTCAGCTCCCACATTTCCCAACAGCTGGTAAACTGGCTGTCATGACCTTATTTCCTTATTGTGTGAAGCTAGGAAATTAAACCATGCCTTAGACCTGGCCTCTGCATACTTGAAAGTGTTTCCAATGAAACTGGATCAATGAAAGGGAGGGGCTAGGTTGAGGAATAGGAGACACAAGGGAAAGAAACTGTCAGTTGGAATTTTGTTTCGTACCACAATGTATGCTTTTAGAAATAAAGCCTTCTCACGTTGCTCGTGAGATTTTTTTTTTGCCAGAAAGCTACAGACACAGAGTGCATACTTAAAAGTTTCAATGGAAATGGGAACACTGAACTTCCTGACTGTGAGAGCCGTTCAGCAGTCGAACTCTCTGTCCCGGAGTGTGGTGGAGGCTCCTTCTTTGGAAGCTTTTAAGCAGAGGCTGGATAGCCATCTGCCAGGGGTGATTTGAATGCAATATTCCTGCTTCTTGGCAGAATGGGGTTGGACTGGATGGCCCAGGAGGTCTCTTCCAACTCTTTGATTCTATGATTCTAGTTGCGAGGGAAAAAACTGTCAGTTGGAATTTTGTTTCATACCACAATGTATGCTTTTAGAAATAAAGCCTTCTCATGTTGTTTGTGAGATAATTTTTTTTTGCCAGAAAGCTACAGATCTGGAGTGCATAATTGAAAGTTTCAATGGAAAGGGGAACACTGAAGGGGAGGGGCCAGGGTAAGGGATAGGAGGCGCGAGGGGAAAAAACTGTCAGTTGGAATTTTGTTTTGTACCACAATGTATGTTTTTAGAAATAAAGCCTTCCCACATTATTCAAGAGGTAATTCCTCCGCCAGAAAGTTTCAGATCCGGACAATGGTTGGGATTTCCGGGAGCTGAAGTCCAAAACATGTGAAGGCCCAAAAGGTTAGGAAACTACTGGTCTAAAGAATATCCTTCTTCATTGCTCATTTCAGGCTCACAAACTGGTCATTCCTTCTCCACATCCCCATCAAGGGAAGCCCATTCCAAGGGCAGCTCCTCATCCTTTTGGGTAGGAACTGCAGCCAAGAGGCTTAAGGAAGGGGACTCACAAACTCACACCTTCTGTCCTCCTAAACTAGCTCCACCAAACCACATAAACCAGTACTCATAGGCGCCCTAAATAAACTGATATGTTCTGTTACACTTGAGGTTAATCATGGCATCTCATTTTGCTTCCTTGGGAGGCCAGGACCCCAGGGAGAAGGACTTATAGCAGTGGAATGACTTCTGGAGGGGGATCATGAAGAGATGCAACCCTTTAGGGTAGACCTGGGCCAACTTGGGCCTTCTCTCCAGGTGTTTTGGACTCCAACTCCCACCATTCCCAACAGCCTCAGGCCCCTTCCTTTTCCCCCTCAGCCGCTTAAGCGGCTGAGGGGGAAAAGGAAGGGGCCTGAGGCTGTTGGGAATGGTAGGAGTTGGAGTCCAAAACATCTGGAAGGAGGGTCAAAGTTGGCCAAGGTATGAGTCCCACGTTGAGGACAGGATACGAAAGCAATGCGGGCAATTAATGCTGCTGATTTTTCTACCTGCGTTGCGAAGGGAGGCAAGAAAAGAAGGGGAGGCTCAAGCCATGTTGGCTGAACTGAGAAAAGCAGGATAGAAAAGCCAAGGAAAGAGAAAGGAAGAATAGCAGTGGAAGGATAATATTATCCCTTCTCCACCAGCATGAGTTAACACTGTATGAGTCTTGCAAAGAAGCAGAAGCACTGAGCAGCATTTGCTCATGAGGAGGAAGGAGCATAGTTCAAAGTAAGGGTGGGATCCATGGCCACAAACCACGGTAGCACAGCGGGTTAAACCGCTAGCTGCAGGAAAGCTGCTGACAGGAAGGTTGGCAGTTCGAAGCCACGAGTCGGAATGAGCTTCCAACTGTCAGCCCTAGCTTCCGCCCACAAACACTCAAACAAATTGCAGCTGCAGGAAAGCTGCTAACCGGAAGGTTGGCAGTTTGAAGCCATGAGTCGGCATGAGCTCCCAACTATCAGCCCTAGCTTCTGACCAAAAACCCACAAAACAAATCCCCAAAGTGTAGCACTGAAGGGTATAAGACCCTGAAAGTCACTCACACCATTTGCACATCCAAATTGCCACATTCGTGTCCTCTTGGTCCCTTCGCCCGTTCTTTCGTCACTAAACTATTTCAAAATACTTGGACTGAGCTTTTACGTTTTACTGCAATGCTAGAAACACAGGGAACGAAAGGAAAAAAAATAAATCACAACAGGGCAGAATTCTGCCTTTTTTGCTAAGCTTCGGAAGAAGACTGCAAGTCCCAGAAGCAACGTTCCTGGAGTGCGTCAATCTGGGGAAGGCCCAGGGATTGTCCTGCGGGAAGCCTAACGATAATCGACACCGAGAACCGAGCATCGAGGGCCATAAACACGGAACACGCCGGCCTATTTGGCTAAGCCAAGAAGCCCATAGCAGAGGGCAAAGCCTTCCGAGGGAGGAAGACTCTCCAGAAGAGGAAGAAAGGCTTTGAAGAGACAAAGCAGAGCCTGGAAACAGTACTTTTTGGGACAGCGGCCCCTGGAATCCTACAGTCATTTCGTCTAAAAACATTTAAAAACAGCGAGACTGGACATAATATTCGTAAGGAGAAATGAACGAAGAGAACCCACGGTTCCTTAACTGAAACCAAAGGAAACCGACACCGCAGCAGACAGAAGCGCTGGAGGAGCAAAAGCACCAAAGACAAAAACCAAGAACTCCTTCGAGAATTCCTCACAAACAAAGCAAGGTCTGACGGTCTGGATGCATTTCCTCTCAACGCTCCGGGAGCGACTGCGCACAAACCTCAGCTGCCGAAAAGCGAAGAGAGACGACACTCGGAGGAACAGCAACCTTTTGCCCCAAAGCAAGAAGCCCACTGTGTTCAGGCCTGCAGGCACCGCTTGGCTTATGGAGGAAGGTCCATGCATCCTTTTCTGGGAGAGGGAGGCAGTCCCAGAGGATCTCCTCTCCACCTCAACGCCTTCAGAGCTCTGTATTTCCTGTGGCCTTAACACAGGCATGGGCACACTTTCTAACTTGGGAACCACATGCCCGGACTCCCAGTAGGAGAACTGGATGCCCGGTGATGAATGAAGGGAAGGAAGGAAGGGAAGAGAGAAGGAAAGAAGGAGAAAGGGAGAGAGGGAAGGAAGGGAAGGAGGAAGGAAAAAGAGAAGGAAGAAAGTGAAGAGAAGGATAAAGGAAAGAGAGAAGGAAAGACAAAAGGAAAGGAAGGGAGGAAGGGAGGAGAAAGAGGAAGAGAAGGAGGAAAGATGGAAGGAAAGACAAAAGGGAGGAAGGGAAGGATGGACGGAAGGGTGGGAAGGAGGAAGGAAATAGTGAAGGAAGGGAGGGAGGAAGAAGAAAGGAAAGAGAGAAGGGAAGAAAGACAAAAAGGAAGGAAGGAAAGAGGGAGAGGAGGAGAAAAGAGGGAAAGGGAGGATGAAAAGGGTGAAAGGGAAGGATGGAAAGAGAAAGGGAAAAGGAGGGAAGGAAGGAAAGGATGGAAGCAAGGAAAAAAGAGAAGGAAGAAATGGAGGAAAAGAAGGCTAAAAGAAAGAGAAGGAAGGAAAGACAAAAGGGAAGGAAGGGAGAAAGAGGGAGAGGAGGAAAGAGGGAAGGAATGTTGAAAGGGTGGAAGGGAAGGCTGGACGGAGAAAGAGGGAGGTGAGGGTGGGAAAGAAGGAAAGAGAAAAGGAAAGAAAGATAAAAGCTAGGGAGGGATGAAAGAGTGGAAGGGAAGGAGGAAGGAAGAAAGGATGGGAGGGAATTGAGGGAAAAAGGGGGGAGGAGGAGGAGGAGGAAAAAGAGAAGGAAGCAAAGAAAAGGGAAGGAAAGATGGAAGAAAGGAGAAAGAGGAAGAGAAGGAGGAAAGAGGGAAAGTAGGACAAAAAGGATAGAAGGGAAGGATGGAAGGGGAGAAAGGGAAGGAGGCAGGAAGGAAAGAAAGAGAGAAGAAAAGAAAGACAAAAGGTAGGGAAGGAAGGATAAAAGGGTGGAAGGGAAGGATGGATGGATAGAAGGAAGTTAGGAAGGAAGAAGAGAGAAAGAGGGAGAGAGGGAAGGAAGGATGAAAGGGTGGAAAGGAAGGAAGGAGGGAGGAAGAAAGAGGATGTAAGGGAGGGAGGGAAGGAGGAAGGAAGGAAAGAGAGAAGGAAAGAAAGACAAAAGGTAGGGAAGGAGGGAAGGACAAAAGGGTGGCAGGGAAGGATGGATGGAAGGAAGGAAGGTAAGGAGGAAAAAGAGAAGGAAGGAAATACAAAAGGGAAGGAAAGAAGGAGAAAGAGAGAGAGAGGGAAGGAAGGACGAAAGGGTGGAAGGGAATAAATGAGGGAGGGAGAAAGAAGGAGGGAAGCAGGAAGGATGGAAAGAGAGGAGAGAAGGACAGAAGGGTGGAAGGGAAGGAGAAAGAGGGAGGGAGAGAGGAAGGAAAGAGAAAAGGAAGGAAGGATAGGATGGTGAGAGAGAGGAGGACCTGAGGAAAGAGCCCAAGGGGTCATATCAGGTCCCTGGGTCCAGATTTGCCCATTCCTGCCTTAACACAAAAGCGACAGCAGCTCCAGAGTCCCCTAAGCAACACCCCATTGCCTGCGACACAACAAACAGCAGCTCTCCAGAAGCAAGATGCTGGAGGGAATAGCGCCTTGTTTTCTGTTTTGTTTTAAAGCTTAATGTTAAATATTAAATACTCTCGTTTTTCTAGGCAGGCGTGGGCAATCTTTGGCCCACCCTCCAGGTGTTTTGGATTTCAACTCCCGCAATTCCTAATGGAATTGCGGGAGTTGAAATCCAAAACACCTGGAGGGTGGGCCAAAGTTTGCCCACGCCTGTAATCTAGGCGATACATTACTTTTGTCGAGAAAGACAAAACTTCAGTGAAACGGCCCCTGTGCGTTCTCCCTCGGGCCTGACCAGACGCAGGGAGAGAGTCTCTTCAAGCATGAGGGATGTTTGCAGCAAGAGAGGAGAGGGAACGAGCCCCTTTCCTTGAGTGTGTGTGTGTGTTTTGCTTGCCGGCCGCCCACCTTTCTCTCATGTCTCAAAGTCCCAGGGGTTCAACTCCTGAAAAGTCCGCTCGCTTTGCCCAGAGAGGGGCCTGTGGCTGGAGGCACTTTGCCCAAAGGACCCCCCTGGAGAGAGACCCTCACCCACCCCCACCCCCCTTTGAAATCCCATTCTCCTGAGAGAAGCGGGAGCCAAGGACGGCAACGGCTGCGGCCCACTTTGCAGTCTCTCTTGTTTAAAAAATGTCAAAGAGTCTTCTTTTGATTTGAGTCAAGAAGTCCCCCTCTAAAAGCACTTGGGAAGCCGGTGCCAACGCCTTCTCGAGGTCCTCAGAGGAGCGAGTCGTCGGTGCATCCTCCTTCGAGTCCGTAGCGGAATTCCTGCAGGTTGGAGACGCCGTAGAAGTGGACGAAGGCGGCCGCCACCACCAGGACGTGGAAGATCTGGTGCGACTGGAACTGCGGGGAGGAAAGACACGGCTTTAAAGGCCAGGGAAACAGAGACGTCCAGTCGACCGTAAGCAGAAGGGCAACCAAAACAGGTATTCTTGGAAGTCAAGCCCTCTGAGGAGCATCTTATAGGGAAGTAGTTCTCAACCTTCCTAATGCCATGACCCCTTAATCTAGTTCCTTATGTCGTGGTGACCCCCACCCATAACATTCTTTTTGTTGCTAATTCATACCTGTATTTTTGCTACTGTTATGAATTGTAGGAATCCAAGTGTTACCCATCCTTTATCGAGTCCAACATTAGGCTGGAGTACATAATAACTACTTCTCTGGGCCAGAGTGAAGAGAGAGGAGGGCCAGGGGACAGTTCCATCTTAGAATCATAGAATCAAAGAGTTGGAAGAGACCTCATGGGCCATCCAGTCCAACCCCATTCTGCCAAGAAGCAGGAATATTGCATTCAAATCACCCCTGACAGATGGCCATCCAGCCTCTGCTTAAAAGCTTCCAAAGAAGGAGCCTCCACCACACTCCCTCCGGGGCAGAGAGTTCCACTGCTGAACGGCTCTCACAGTGAGGAAGTTCTTCCTAATGTTCAGATGGAATTTCCTCTCTTGTAGTTTGAAGCCATTGTTCCGCGTCCTAGTCTCCAGGAAAGCAGAAAACAAGCTTGCTCCCTCCTCCCTGTGGCTTCCTCTCACATATTTATACATGGCTATCATATCTCCTCTCAGCCTTCTCTTCTTCAGGCTAAACATGCCCAGTTCCCTAAGCCGCTCCTCATAGGGCTTGTTCTCCAGACCCTTGATCATTTTAGTCGCCCTCCTCTGGACACATTCCAGCTTGTCAATATCTCTCTTGAATTGTGGTGCCCAGAATTGGACACAATATTCCAGATGTGGTCTAACGAAAGCAGAATAGAGGGGTAGCATTACTTCCCTAGATCTAGACACTATGCTCCTCTTGATGCAGGCCAAAATCCCATTGGCTTTTTTTGCCGCCACATCACATTGTTGGCTCATGTTTAACTTGTTGTCCAAGAGGACTCCAAGATCTTTTTCACACGTACTGCTCTCGAGCCAGGCATCGTCCCCCATTCTGTATCTTTGCATTTCGTTTTTCCTGCCAAAGTGGAGTATCTTGCATTTGTCCCTGTTGAACTTCATTTTGTTAGTTTTGGCCCATCTCTCTAATCTGTCAAGATTGTTTTGAATTCTTGTCTCCTGTGCTATGCTAATCTTCTATATAAATAAAAATGTAATGTTCGTTGGTGGGATTAACAGAACTCAAAAACCACTGGGGGAATTGACACCAAATTTGGACACAGTACACCTATCAGGCCAAGGAGTGACCATCACTCATAAAAACACTGAAAAAAACAGCAGAAGGGACTTAAAAAGCCCCCAAAAGCTAAATGATGAAAAGCTAAACGACAATACAGAAAAAAGGGAAGAAAGAGGGAGGGAAGGGAGGAGGGGAAGAAAGAAAGAAAGAAAGAGGGAGGGAGGGAAAGAAAGAAGGAAAGGGAGAAGGAAGCATGGAAGCAAAGAGAGAAGGAAGGAAGGAAGGAGGTAGAGAAGGAAGAAAGGAGAGAAAGAGGGAGGGAAAGAAAAGGGGGAAGGAACGAGAGAAAGAAGGAAAGAAGGGAAAGAAGGAAGGAAAGAGAGAGCGAAGAAAAGGGGGGAGATGTAGAGAAAGAGGGAGGGAAGGAAAGAGAGAAGGAAGAAAAGAGAGACAGTAGAAGAGAAAGAAAAAGGGGGAAGGAAGGAAAGAGATAGAGAAGGAAGGAAGAAGAGAAGGAAAGATGGGAAGGAAGGAAGGAAGGAGAGAAGGAGAGAAAGAGGGAAGGTTGGCCACAGCAACACATGGCGGGTACAGCTAGTCTATATAAATAAAAATGTAATGTTCATTTGTGGCATTAACAGAACTCAAAAACCAGTGAGCGAATTGACACCAAATTTGGACACAAGACACCTTAACAACCCAATGTATGTCCTTCACTCAAAAATTTTTGATTTTGTCATTTGGGAGTTGTAGTCCTTGGAATTTATAGTTCAGCTACAACCAAAGAGCATTCTGAACTCCACCAATGATGGAATTGAACCAAAGGTGACATACAGGAGTCCCATGACCAATAGAAAACACTAAAAGGGTTTGGTGAGCATTGACCTTGAGTTTGGGAGTTGTAGTTCATCTATATCCAGAGATCACTGTGGACTCAAACAATGATGGATCTGGACCAAACTTGGCACGAATACTCAATATGCCCAAATGTGAACACTGGCGGAGTTTGGGGGAAATAGAATCTTGACATTTGGGAGGAAAGAAGAAGGATACAAGAAAAGAAGAAGTGATGAAGAGAGAGGGGGGGAGAAAGAAAAAGAAGGGAAGAGAAAAGAAGGAAGAAGACAGCAAGAAAGAAGGGATGAAGGGAGAGGAAGAAGAAATAAAAACAAAGGCAGAGAAAGGAAGGAAGGAAAGAAAAGCACAGGAAGAAAGAAGTGATAAAAGGTGAAAGGGAAGAAAGAAAAAGAAGGGAAGATAAACGAAAGGATGGGAAGAAAGAAGTGATGAAGGGAGAGAGGAAAGAAAGTAAAATAAAGGAAGAGAAATGAAGGAAGGAAAGGGACAGGACAGGAAGAAGTGATGAAAGGAGAGAGGGAAGAAGGACAGGAAGAAGTGATGAAGGGAGAGATGGAAGAAAGAATAAGAAGGGAAGAGAAACAGAAAAGAACAGGAAGAAAGAAGTGATGATAGGATAGAGGGAAGAATGAAAAAGAAGGGAAGACAAATGAAAGGACGGGAAGAAAGAAGTTATGAAGGAAGAGAGAGAAGAAATAAAAACAAAGGCAGAGAAATGAAGGAAGGAAAAGGACAGGACAGAAAACAGTGATGAAGGGAGAGAGGGAAGAAAGAAAAAGAAGGGAAGAGAAAAGAAGGAAGAGGACAGCAAGAAAAAGGGATGAAGGGAGAGGAGGAAGAAATAAAAAGAAGGGAAGAAAAACGAAAGGATGGGAAGAAAGAAGTTATGAAGGGAAAGAGGGAAGAAAGAAAAACAAAGGAAGAGAAATGAAGGAAGGGGAAGGACAGGACAGGAAGAAGTGATGAATGGTGAAAGGCAAGAAAGATAAAGAAGGGAAGACAAACAGGAAAGGACAGGAAGAAATAAGTGATGAAGGGAGAGAGGGAAGAAAGAAAAAGAAGGGAAGACAAACGAAAGGATGGGAAGAAAGAAAAACCAAGGAAGAGAAATGAAGGGAAAGGACAGGACAGGAAGAAGTGATGAAGGGAGAGAAGGAAGAAAGAAAAAGAAGGGAACTAGAACCAATGATTTGTGTTGAGGCAGAAGGCCAGGCTTACCCAGATATCAAACTTTCCGGGGAAGAAGCGCTCGGGGATGCGGGCGGCGTAGAGTCCCGCCCCAGTGATGTACATCACGGCCATGAGGAAGAACCAGCCCATCTGGCCCACCGTGGTGGCCTTGACAAAACCTTCTGCGATGGTGAAGTGCATGGTGGGCACCACGCCGCTCAGGCCCAGGCCCAGGAAGACCCCTGCCGAGGAGGAGGAGAAAGGACACAGAGAGAGATTGGTCTGTACTCGGAAGGCAAACAGGGCTTTCAGAAGGAGAAGAGAGCATCTCAAAAGACAAGAAGGGAAAGCTACAGGTCCACATGTGCCCTCTCTACCCCACTTTTGCAACCACTGAAATCCAAAAAAAATCTCTTAACAAAATTCATTTCCATTTTCTTCCTCCACATGTGAGAAAAAATATATGCAAACATCCCATTCCACCCTGAAGACATCTCATTTCTTCATGGTTCTTCTCTAAATGGTAATTAGAAATGATGCAATGTTGCTTCGGGTTTCCATTTCGAGAATGACTTCCAATGTTTTTATGGATTTTAACATAATTCTTTTTAATACTAATGATGTTTAATTCTGTTTTAATGTTTCTGTAAGTTGTATTGAAATGCTTTTAGTGTAAGCTGCTTTGAGACTCCTTGTGGAGAGTAAAAGCAGGATATAAATAAAAGTAAACATAATAATAATAATAATAATAATAATAATAATAATAATGTGTTGCAATCCTGGGTGTAGCGAATGTGTTGATCTATGTTAAATTTTTGTTGTATAGCTCTATGTTGCAATGTGGCAGAATTGGCAGAAATAGGGTAGCAACAGTAGAGGCAAGATAAATTTGCATATGTGCAGCCGATTGGTCTATGCAGATGAGTGAAGGCCAGGATTTGAAAGGGCCACTGAGCCAGAATGGCAGTTGGGGGGAAGAGAGATGAACATTCCAAAGGGGAAGAGTTAAGTTTAAAAATAGGCAGTTAGAGAGTCAGAAGAAGTCAGTTAGGGATTCCTGTTTGCGAAGGACAGTTAGGAACTTCTATGAGAGAAAAGCAGTTAGGAAAATGGGGCTTAAGTTTTAAGGAAAATAAAGAAGTGCCAGTGTGGTTTAAGGCGGAATATACTTCTGTCAAGAGTGTATGAAAAAGTAACATAGTTGTTGATGTGAAACAGTTGAAGTTTGATAGGAAAGTTAACTAAGTGAATGATATTGAATGTAAGACTCAAGACTGTAACAGAACAAACAAATGTAACCATAAGCGTTGGAGCCAGAAGCTATAAATAAACTTTGTTACTTTGTTTACTACAAGAGTGTCTCAAGCCTGTAATATAAAAGCCTCAACGTAAAAGCTCACAAGACAGCCCCAGCCAATTTAAAAAGGAGGAAATACATCAATACAAGGCAGTAAAAAGATTTAAAAGAAAATATTTTCCCCCTCACATCGTCACATATAAAAAGACACCTGTAAAAGGACTGAAGTAGTGAAAAGTCGTCCCACTGGTCAACAGCAAATTTGACAAGAAGCAACTGGAAAAGCTGACACGATATGAGGATTTAAATATCGAACTGCAAAGACTGGCACAAGCCTGTCAAGGCAGTCCCAGTGGTGATTGGCACACTGGGTGCAGTACCTAAAGACCTTGGCCTGCACTTAAAAAAATCAGCACTGACAAAATCACCACCTGTCAGCTGCAAAAGGCCATCTTACTGGGATTTGCACATATTATTTGCTCATACATCACACAGTCCTAGACACTTGAAAAGTATCTGATGTGTGATCCAATACAAAAGCCGGCATAGTGATCTTGTTTGCTGTGTACTCATCTTGTGTATAAAATGATAATAATAATGAAAGCCTGAGGTATTCTTGCAGCGGCTTTGAGTCTTCTTGTGAAGAGAAAAAGTGGGGTATAAATAAACATAAACATAATAATAATGCTTATGCCAAAGGAGCCAAAGCCCTTAGTGCCTCCAAGGATGCTGCCAAAACAATCTCATCCTCTGAGTGAGTGGCTAGGCATTGAAGGCCACAATTTGTCCCTTGACCCTCCCTTACCTGCCCTGGTCTGCCGGTGCTTCGGAGTGGCAAAGCGGTCCCACTGGGCGACAATGATTGCTGAGATGCCCAGCACACACACGATGGAGAGGTAGATGAGTCGGGGCTGCGGAGAGCAGTAGAAGGAGTAGTACAGCCAGGGCACAAAGCTCCCCATGATCAGCAGGGCGATCCCAGAGTAATCCAACCTAGGAAGAAAAGGCCAGAAAGGAAGGAAGGAAGGAAGGAAGGAAGGAAGGAAGGAAGGAAGGAAGGAAGGGGAAGGGAAGGAAGGCAGTAAAGGAAAGAGGAATGAAGGTAGGGAGGAAGCGGGAAAGAAGGGAAGGAAATGTATTAGGAAAGAAGAGGAAAGAAAGGGAAAGGAAGGGGGGAAGGAAGGAAGTGAAGAGAAAGGAAGGAATGAAGGAAGGAAGGAACATGTGTATGAAGGGAATGGAGGGAGGAAAGGAGGGAGGGAGGAAAGAAAGGAAGGAAAGAGGAAAGGAGAGGAAAGGCAGAGAGGAAGGGGGAAGAAAGAGGAAGGAAGGGAGGGAGGAAGGAGAAAGAGGAAGAGAAGGAGGAAAGATGGAAGGAAGGATGAAAGGGAGGAAGGGAAGGATGGATGGAAAGGAGGAAGGAAAAAGAGAAGGGAGGGAAGGAGGAAGAGAAGAAGAAAGGAAAGAGAGAAGGAAGGAAAGACAAAAAGGAAGGAAGAAAGGAGTGAGAGGAGGAGAAAAGAGGGAGGGAAGGATGAAAAGGGTGAAAGGGAAGGATGGAAGGTGAAAGAGGGAGAGAGGGAGGGAAGGAAGGATGGAAGCAAGGAAAAAAGAGAAGGAAGAAATGGAGGAAAAGAAGGATAAAAGAAAGAGAAGTAAAGACAAAAGGTAAGGAAGGAGAAAGAGGGAGAGGAGGAAAGAGAGAAGGAATGTTGAAAGGGTGGAAGGGAAGGATGGAAGGAGAAAGAGGGAGGGGAGAGTGGGAAGGAGGAAGAAAGGAAAGAGAGAAGGAAAGAAAGATAAAAGGATAGAGAAGGAAGGACAAAAGGGTAGAAGGGAAGGATGGAAGGTGAAAGAGGGAGAGAGGGAGGGAAGGAAGGAAGGAAGGATGGAAGCAAGGAAAAAAGAGAAGGAAGAAATGGAGGAAAAGAAGGATAAAAGAAAGAGAAGGAAGGAAGGAAAGACAGAGCTCAGTTTGACTGAAACAACCAGATAGTCTAAATCCGGCATGGGCCAACTTGGCCCCTCCCTTCAGGTATTTTGGACTTCCATAATTCTGGAAGTTGTGGGAGTTGAAGTCCAAAACACCTGGATAGTGAGGGGGCCAAGTTTGCCCGTGACTGGTCTCAACACATTTGCCAGATACAGAATGCTGAGGAACAAGAGATCGCCCGAGAGAAACTATCTTTGGAGCAAGGGCTCCTTCTGGTCAGACCTGTTTCACGCAAATGAAAAACTTACTTGGAAAACGTCCGCGAGACCTTTTCCGAGTGACAGTAGACCGTATGGAAAAGCCAGGAGAAGCTGAGGCACAGCACCGCTCCGAGGAAAAACATCCCAAAGACCACCTTTTCCTGCAACGGGGCCATGAAGTACATGTTGGGCCGCAGCATGGTCAGGATCCCCAGCCCCAGGAAGAGCACAAAGCCTGCCGAGAGATTCAGAGAGAGAAAGAGAGAGAGAGGTATTAGCATGTTTTAGCGTTAGGAAGGCATAAAGGAATCTGGAAGCACCCCTCAGGCTGACTTAAAAATTGTAGCACAAGCTTTTGAGGACTCCAGAACCACCTCTAAATGGCCGGAGATATGCACTTCCCAATTGGCGGAGTGCTGTGTGCCACGATGGCCCAATCCTCATTGTTGACATGGCTTCAGAGAAGTGTTTTGGAGATATTCTGCTCTCTTGCCCCCATAACCTTGTCCCAGGAGTCTCTACCCCGCCGCCCCCGTACGAAGGTTTGTTTATTTTCTCATCTCTTTATGAGTTCTCCCTACAATTAGATTTACCCCTTTATCTCACCCAGAGTTTTTAAATCATTTTATGTACATGCAGCCTGCTCTCTGTCATTATTATTATTATTATTATTATTATTATTATTTGAACTTATATGCCGCCACTCCCCTGGGGCTCGGAGCGGCTTACAAGAATGGCTAAAATCTAACAAATTTAAAAGCAATTTAAAAGCAATTTAAAAACAGCAATATCAAACATTAAAAGCCTGTCAAAACAGGTATGTCTTCCATGCCCAGCAGAAAGCTGGTGAGTCCCGTAAGGCACGGACTTCAGGTGGCAGAGTATTCCAGAGTGATGGGGCCACTGCTGTGAAGGCTCTGCGCCTGGTTGCGGTTAGACGCAAGGTCTTGACACTGGGGACTTCCAATAGATCTTGTTCCTCAGAGCGGAGGCATCTCTGGGGTTGGAAGGGGGTGAGGCGGTCCCTCAGGTACATCAGCCCCAGACCAGGCAAGGCCTTCAAGGTGAGTACCATCCCTTTGAAAGTGATCCGGTGCTCAATGGGTAACCAATGCAGCTGCAGTCAGATTGGGGTGATGTGGCATCTCATCGGAATTCCCGCAAGAAGCCGAGCAGATGCATTTTGTACCAACGTGAGCTTCCGGATCACCGACAGAGGAAGGCCAATGTAGAGGGCGTGACAGTAGTCCAGTCTTGAGATAACCGTAGCCTGGATCACCGTAGCTAGGTCGTCCCTGGACAGGGAGGGGGCCAGCCGTCTAGCCTGCCACAGGTGAAAAAAGGCAGTTCTGTTAACGGCAGAGACCTGGGCCTGCATCGTCAGCAGAGGGTCCAAAAGGACTCCCAGACTCTTGACCAACGAACGCGGGCGTAGCGCCTCGCCATCCAGGGTAGGCAGCCGGATGTCCCCACTGCCCGGTCGACCCAGCCATAGGGTCTCTGTCTTTGCTGGATTCACCTTCAACTTGCTGGCACGCAGCCATCCAGTCACAGCCTCGAGGCACTGATGGAAACAATCGGGTACAGAGTCCGGTCGGCCTTCCATCTTCAGCACAAGCTGAGTGTCATCAGCGTACTGGTAACACTCAAGCCCAAAACCTCGGACCAGCTGAGCAAGTGGTCGCATTATGTTCAGTTCTATGTTCTGTGAATATTGTTTATATGCTTTGATGTTTTATACTTTAATGTTATGTTGTTTATTTTTTATTTTTTATTGTATTGTAACTTGTTGTTCGGGCTTGGCCCCATGTAAGCCGCTCCGAGTCTCCGTTGGCGGGGTATAAATAAAGTTTATTATTATTATTAAGCTCCCCTCATTCTCTCAAGGTCCTGGAAAATATTTTGTCACTTCCCTCATACAACCAGACGTCTAGGCTGACATTTAAACATGCAAAAACCCCAAGGGATTTCCCCAGCTAAATTTCAGATTATGGAGAACGTTTTGCAACAAAGCTGCTCTGCCTGCCAGCCTTCCAAAGCTCTCTTGCAGAGAAACCATGTCTCCATGGAAAAGGTTAAGAATCTCTGAATGCCTGGCTCAGGGCTGCTGCAAAGCCAAGAGCTCATAGCCTTCTGATTAATAGGTCCTCTGATATTATATGTCATCAATGGCTTCAAACTACAGGAAAAGAAATTCCACCTGAACATGAGAAAGAAGTTCCTTACTTCTTAAAATTACAACAGCAAAACAACAGAGGAAAAACAATCAGGGACATCTAATCACCTCTCAACAAAAGATTGCCACAGGCACTGCCAGGTCATCAAATGCTAATCAAGGTGGTCAGTTGAAACATTCACACCTAGCTCCAGCAGACGAGAGTCCTTTGTCCCACCCTGGTCATTCCACAGATATTTGTTGTTCATTCATTCAGTCACCTCCGATTCTTCATGACCTCATGGACCAGCCCGCGCCAGAGCTCCTTGTTGGCCATCACCACTCCCAGCTCCTTCAAGGTCAGTCCAGTCACTTCAAGGATGCCATCTATCTTACCCTTGGTCGGCCCCTCTTCCACAGATATATAAACCCTTTTTCCTAGTTCCAACAGACCTCACTACCTCTGAGGATGCTTGCCATAGATGCAGGCGAAACGTCAGGAGAGAATGCCTCTAGAACATGGCCATATAGCCCAAAAAAACCTACAACAAAACAACCCAACTTCCTGTGTGAGAGAGCTGTTCAGCAGTGGAACTCTCTGCCCCAGAGTGTGATAGAGGCTCCTTCTTTGGAGGCTTTTAAACAGAGGCTGGATGGCCATCTCTTGGGAGTGCTTTGAATGCAATTTTCCTGCATCTTGGCAGAACGGGGTTGGGCTGGATGACCCACCAGGTCTCTTCCAACTCTTGGATTCTAGGATCCCATCCTAAACTGCCATCTTGTCCAAAAGTTCAGCTGGAGATACCCATTAGATATCCTTGTTAATTGTGCTTAACATTTTACCTTTTTACCTCCAGTTCGGATGTGGGTTTCCTTCAGAAATCTTATCCTATTCTGGCTAAGTGACTGTCACAACAAAATAAATATAAAATGAAGTAAGTGCTGTCTTTAACTATTTTTTATTATTTCAGCTTAGCTGATAAGTATGCCACCCTGACATCCTTTGGAGAGAACTATTTCAATAAATAACTTATAAGCCATCTGATAAATATCACTGCAGTGTCAGGACATACCAAGAGAGACAGGAAAATAGCTCAGAAGCAGCAGCAATATTAGCTCTGAACGCTGCCGTGCTCCCAGGTCGGTCTGAAGTGCAATGAGATTGTCTTGCTGCCTGAACTGGAGGAGGCCAGGTCAGGTCATATTTCTGAGTCCTTTGGGCCACACAAGGACTTACACAACAACATATGTCACAACAACACATGAGTCGCCGATAGGCTGAGAAAGGCAGTATACAAATACAGTAAATAAATAAATAAATAATAAATATGTCAGGGGTACTTTGATTGGGTATTTCCTGCATGGCAAAGGGTTGGACTGGATGGCCCATTTGGTCTTTTCCAACTCTATTACAGTATTCCCTCACTTATCGCGGGTGATCTGTTCCAGGACCAGCCGCGATAAGTGAAAATCCACGAAGTAAGAAAGCTCTGCCCACTCGGTAGCGGCCTCTTCGGCGAGTCTGCTGCTCGCCGCCTCGGAGGCCCTTGGGCGCTGTTGATGGCACTGCCAGGCTGGGTATTGTGGCTCACTATGAGCCTGAGCTTTCTGAGCCTGAGTTTCCTCAGGACGAGGAGGATGATGGGTTACAGATTTCTGAACATGTCCCTGTTATTGAGCCAGACAGTGTTGATTCTGAAGAAGAGACAGCATTTCTGTTTCCCAGAGAAAGGAATGTTGTTTTAGATTAAGATAGTGTAACTTCACAGCTGCAGGTGGAGGAGTCGTCTTCATCTGGAAGTTCAGTGCCTCTCTGTTCCCAGGGTGACCAGTCCCAGGATAATGAGTTATCCAGCCTTGAAGATGGTGGAGATTTGATTAGGGAGGACCGTTTGCAATAAAGGGTACGCCGAAGTGCTCAGCTTGCCAACAAACGGGAAGTTGGAGGTCAACGTAATGCTTTCATGCTAGGGAAACGTATTTAACAATCTGATCGAAGTCAATCCTTTGTCAGTGCAATGTTGCTTACACCCTGTTAACTTCTTTGGAATTACCTCGGCTTTGGGGAACGCTTTTAGCTCTTTGGGACTTTGGTTTTGATCTTGGTTTTTGGGGACCTTGTCATGCTGCCATGGATTCTTGTTTAACCAATGCTAAAGGATTATACTTCATGTTATTTGCCTTTGGATCTTGGAAACTTTGCCTTTGCATTTAAGACTGTTTTGGCTATTGAACTTTTGCAACTGTATTTCTATGTTTTTGATTTTGCTTTTTCTTCATTAAACTACAAAACCTACAGCTTTGGTGTGTGGTAGTCTTGAGCAAGGTGAATCTATCCTGAGCTGCGACACTAGGCTGAGGCTTCAGCCCAGCGTGGCAGTGCCATCAACAGCACCCAAGGGGCCTCCGAGGCAGTGAGCAGCAGACTCGGCGAAGAGGACGAAGCCGCTGCCGAGTGGGTGGAGACAAGCCCCAGGGTAAAGCCTAGCGCCTGGTTCTCCCTCCCATCCTCCTCTTCCTCCCCCCCCCCAGCTCCCCCATGCTTATTTCGGACCCGCAAAACAGCAAGTCCGCAATAAGCTAACTGTGATATATTTATTTGTTTATTTTATTTATTTACTGTCCTTGTATACCGCCGTTTCTCAGCCTAATTGGCGACTCAACGCGGTTTACAACAAAATATACAGTGCACAGTATACAATTAAAACCATAAAAAACATAATACACAATATTACACGAAATCACAATCCACTACATCTCCTAACTAAAATCGTGGTCCAATTGCATCATCCATATTACCAATCCGTAATCAACACATTCATTGCACCGAATTAGCCAAATGCCTGCTTGAACATCCAAGTTTTTAGTCTTCTTCGGAATACCATCAGCGAGGAGGCTGATCTTACCTCCATGGGAAGGGCGTTCCAGAGCCGAGGGGCCACCACAGAAAAGGCCCTGTCTCTCGTCCCCGCCAGCCGCACCTGTGAAGCAGGCGGGATAGAGAGCAAGGCCTCCCCAGAAGATCTTAGGGTCCTGGTGGGCTGATAGGCCGAGATACGTTCGGATAGGTAGGTTGGGCCAGAACCGTTTAGGGCTTTAAAGGCCAACGCCAGCACTTTGAATTGAGCCCGGTAGCAAATCGGCAGCCAGTGGAGCTGGTACAGCAGAGGAGTTGTGCGCTCCCTGCGCTCCGCTCCAGTTAGTATCATGGCTGCCGACCGTTGGACTAATTGGAGCTTCCGAGCCGTCTTCAAAGGCAACCCCACGTAGAGAGCGTTGCAGTAGTCTAAACGGGATGTAACCAGAGCGTGGACTACCGTGGCCAAGTCAGACTTCCCAAGGTACGGGCGCAGTTGGCGCACGAGTTATAGCGAGGGAACACTGTATTCTATGAGTCCCTGACTAGGTATATGGAACTGGGATAGCAGAGTTTCCCCAACTCCAGGCATCTTCCCAATCAGGCCACAGACGTCTAGTCGGTCACTTATGTAAAATATTTATGCCTCACTTGACAAAGGCTTGGCAAAGCGTCTTCTGACCCTTGTAACCAATGTAATAAAAACCCAGGGGGACCAGAGCCAAGGGAACAGAACAGACGTGAGTTTATTAACAACTAAACCAACAAAGGAGCGGGAGAAACACTGCCCAGGGCATGAGCTTCCCAAATGCAAACAGTATTTCTGAAGTATTGTCGAAGGCTTTCATGGCTGGAATCACTGGGTTGTAGGTTTTTTGGGCTATATGGCCATTTTCTAGAAGCATTCTCTCCTGACGTTTCGCCTGCATCTATGGCAAGCATAATCAGAGGTTGTGAGGTCCTCAGATGTTCTGAGATCCTCAGAGTTTGTGACCTCACAACCTCTGAGGATGCTTGCCATTGATGCAGGTGAAACATCAGGAGAGAATGCTTCTAGAACAGGGGTCCTCAAACTAAGGCTCAGGGATCGGATACGGCCCTCCAAGATCGTTTACCTGGCCCTCACTAAGGGTCAACCAAAGTCTGAAATGACTTGAAAGCACACAACAACAACAACAATCCTATCTCATCAACCAAAAGCAGGCCCACACTTCCCATTGAAATACTAATAAGCTTATATTTGTTAAAATTATTCTTTATTTTAATTATTGTATTGTTTTTAAGTGGTGTTTTTTTGCACTACAAATAAGATATGTGCAGTGTGCATAGGAATTCATTTTTTTTTTCAAATTATAATTCGGCCCTCCAACAGTTTGAGGGACTATGACCTGGCCCCCTGTTTAAATAGTTTGAGGATCCCTGTTCTAGAAGCATTCTCTCTTGACGTTTCGCCTGCATCTATGGAAAGCATCCTCAGAGGTTGTGAAGTCCTCAGATGTTGTGAGATCCTCAGAGTTTGTGACCTCACAACCTCTGAGGATGCTTGCCATAGATGCAGGCGAAACATCAGGAGAGAATGCTTCTAGAACATGGCCATATAGCCCGAAAAACCTACAACAACCCAGTATTTCTGACAATCCTAATAAAAGGGACCAAATGAGACTTGGGCCTTCCTAATTCAAAAAGAGCTGCTCCATTAGGTTTCTGGCAAAGTCATCCATTAAGGCAGGCCTGGGCCAACTTTGGCCCTCCCAATTTCCACAATTCTACTTCCATAATTCCTAACATCAGGTGGGCCCTGCCTGCGATTAAGGAGATCCAAGTCTGTCTCAGTCCCAAAACCGAACCCAAACTAAAAAGGATCTGAATCATTGTCATCATCTTGGAAGATTTTGCAAACAAGAGCTGGCACAGTTAAGCAGATTAAACCGTAGCTATCGCATGCTCCTTATTAAAGTACGCACAAGGCAACACAACTACAGAGCTGAAGCTGTGGAGATACACAAACCAGTAAAAATGCGAGCTGGCAGCCTTCCAATCTTTCTAACTCATGCGAGACAACATTTGCTGTATTTTATTGACTTTCTTACGTCAAATGCGAGAGTCTTTAAATCAGAATGGTACAAAGGCTTCTGAAATAAAACTACAGTAAATAGAGAAGCAAATTTTTCACGTGCTCTTCAGCAATACTTTTGAAATCCAGCAAAAGAATGCTCTGAAAATGGAGAGAAAATTGGGCATCCATGCAAAAGCATGGAGCACCTCTGGAAAAACATAGGGATTCCATTCTTATGCCTACACTCAGTTACATATTTTCTCTTCTTCAAAACAGTCTTTCTTATGAGGTACAGAAAGGTTCCAGATCTCTGCACCAAGACTAAATTTATTTATTTATTTATTTAGCAATTTTGTATACCGGTCTTCTCCCCTCTATCGGGGGACTTGGGCCGGTTTCCAACAATAAAATCACAAAACAATCATTAAAAACATCATATAACATATTCAATTTAAAACATTATAACAGCAAAATGCAATCACATAAACACACCTCTTTTCTCAATAGGTGGTTTTATCCTTCCCAGGGAAGTTCACAAAAAGCAATAAACTCAGGCAAAAAGGGTGCAAACATGGAGCAAAAACTACTTTTTTGTTTAAGATTTTCCCTCCACGCCAACAGCAGAAGTGAACAAGGAGTGAAACACCAGGTGTCTGAATCTATTCATCTGATTCAGAAAATTGCATTGGATAGACCACATCAGCTCTAGATGATTAAATATGGTTTTCTGTGGGTGAGGAGATGGCAACTACTGGGTGGCATATGTTCTGTATCAGAAACTAGAGGTGATGTGGTTTATCCAATGCAATTTTCTGAATCAGCACCCCAAATAGCCAAACCAAATCTAAAGTTGACCAAAAACTAATTCGTAACCCTTTTTGGTACTAATGTTGGAGAGTCGTCCCTGGTCAAAGTGGTCCCTGGTTTTCTGTGGGCAGCTGATGGCGACTACTGAGTGGCAGATGTTCTGTATCAGAAGCTAGAGCTGATGTGGTCTAACCAAACCCAATCTAAAGTTGACCAAAAACCGTTTTGTTACCCTTTTGGTACTAATGTTGGAGAGTGGTCCCTGGTCAAAAAAAAAAAAGGTTGGGAACCACTGCCCAAGGGGGTTTCCATGACTGAGGGCCCTTCCACACAGCCACATAACCTAGAATATCAAGACAGAAAATCTCACAATATTTGCATTGAAGTGCTCTATCTGAGTCCACACTGCCATATATTTCAGTTCACAGCAAAAAATGTGGGATTTTGTTCATCTGTGTTGAAGGGGCCTGAGTGGAAAAGTGAACCTTGGTTTCCAAAGTCTTAGTCTACCAGGCATAGGCCAACTTTGCCCCTCCCGTGGGGTGTTTTGGACTTCAACTCCCCCAATGCTTCCAAAAGGAATGAAGGAAGGAAAACCCACCGGGGGAAATAAAAAGCTCTGGGTTGCTTTGCGTACCAACCAGAGGCTGAATTACCTAGCAAGTGTGTCCAGATGTTGCCCGTCTCAGTGTGGATGCGGAAGATGCTCTTGAAGCAGGCTCTGAAGGAGGGCATGGGGGGCCGGTGCCCGTGGAGCAGGTAGTCGTTATCCTTCAGCCAGTCAGGCAGCACGTCGTATGGGATGACCCTCCAGCGGCCTTCCCAGACCTGCAAAGACACCAAAATGGGCAGGAGGCCATGAGCCAGTGGGTCCTGGGAACCGGGAAACGAGGCTGAAGCCACCTGACAAAACTGCACAACCAACCAAGCCCTTTTTCTCCTAGTACAGACCAACCTGAATCAGTTCAGCCTGTGACATACTGCATGGACGCTTCTACATCTCAGACAACCAGAAAAAAGGCGGAGCCACAAAGCCTCTGTGATTCTCCTTGGCACAGATTCTTCCACAGCCTGAAAGTCTTTGTGGCAGGCTGTGCCTCAGGAGTGACCACCATAGGCTGCAACTGAGAAGTGGTCAGCCACAAGAGAAGGAATCAGGGGCCGTAACTCCTCTTGTCTAAAAACTGCCAACTAAAAAGTGCAAGAAGTGAAATCTGAAACGCAAAAGACCTATTTGGATGGAACGGATGTGCAAAGAGAATTGAGAATTTCCTCTTTCAAACCTAGAAGGCGTGACCGCATTTCTGTGTATGAACCCACGCAATCTCTTCAGTCATCTGGAGAGGCCCTGCTCTCGCTCCCGCCCCCTTTGCAGGCGCGATTGGTGGGGATGAGGGAGAGGTCCTTCTCTGTGGTGGCCCCCCAACTCTCAAACTCACTCCCCAAGGATATCAGACAAGCCCTCACATTGGCAGTCTTTAAGAGGAGCCTGAAAATATGGCTGTTCCAGTGTGCCTTCCCTGAATAAAGGAAACAATGGCCTGCTCTGATTAATTCTCTGCAATTGTCCTCAAAAGCACTTCACTACTCGTTGGGTTGGTCTCCCTACATTATCTTTTAAAAACCCTCCTGCTTAGATACATCCTACCTCTGTTCACGCCCAGTGTTTATTTAAAAAATTTTAATTTATTACATCTGGCCTGGTCATAAGGTTTTAAATTCTCTGTGTTATTGTTTATATGTGAGTTATATTAATTGTACTTTTTTATTTGCTTGCTGTTTTTTTTTTACTGATGTGTTGTTGGGCTTGGCCTCATGTCAGCCGCCCCGAGTAACCCTTGGGGAGACGGTGGCAGGGTATAAATAAAGTATTATTATTATTATTATTATTATTATTATTATTAGCTGTCCCCTGCCACGCGTTGCTGTGGCCCAGTCGGGTGATCTTGAAAATAAAGTAATAAAAAAGTTTTGGGTTCTGATATAAGTAATTTCTTTCTGCTTGTGGGTAAACAGTATTTATTGCTGTTTCTTTGTCAATGTTGATGTGGAGAGTGTCTGGTTTGCCTACTCTGGAACATGCAACATATAATTGTCCTCCTTTAGGGTCAATGATACTATATCTGTGTGTGAGAATCTTATCTATATCTATGGCTGGATGGTTCTTTGTCAGGAGGGCTTTGATTACGTTTCCTTGCCCTGGTAAAGAGAGTTGGACTGGATGGCCTTAAGTATTTTCTGTTGGTCATGGGGGTTCTGTGTGGGAAGTTTGCCCCAATTCTATCGTTTGTGGGATTCAGAATGCTCTTTGATTGTAGGTGAACAATAAATCCCAGTAACTATATATCCCAAATGTCAAGGTCTATTTCCCCCACACTCCATCTGTGTTCATATTTGGGCATATGGAATATTTGTGCCAAGTTTGGTCCAGATCCATCACTGTGAGTCCGCAGTGCTCTCTGGATGTAGGTGAACTACAACTCCCAAACTCAAGGTCAATGCCCACCAAACCCTTCTAGTATTTTCTGTTGGTCATGGGAGTCCTGTGTGCCACGTTTGGTTCAATGCCATAATTGGTGGAGTTCAGAATGCTCTTTGATTGTAAGTGAACTATAAATCCCAGCAACTTCAACTCCCAAATGACAAAATCAAAAAATTTTGAGTGAAAATTTTGCGTTGGGTTGTTAGGTGTCTTGTGTCCAAATTTGGTGTCAATTAGTCCAGTGGTTTTTGAGTTATGTTAATCCCACAAACGAACATGACATTTTTATTTATATAGATTATTGAAGCTTCCCCATCTCTTCAAAAAGTCAGAAAAGGCCTTGGCCAGAGCACTGGGCTTCTTCTGCATCTTGACTGACTTTATTTCTGACATAACACCAAACTCAAAACAAGATAGAGGCGCATCCAAAAGCTCTGTTATTAATAACAACAGCAACATCAACAACATTGTCTAGCCTCTGAACATGAAAGAGGAAACAGCCCAGAGCACCACAGTGGTTTGAAGGCAGAGGCGGTTTACCTTATAGACAAACTCTTCCATCTTCTCCATGGCGTGGTGGGCCTGCAAGGGGAGCGTCAGCACCCGCACTTCCTCTTCCTCTTCCTCCTGGGGCGCAGGGCATGGCTGGTCTTGGGCCTGGGAAGAGAGAAGAAGCCTTCAGCCCCAATGCAAGGGACAAGGACACAAGGAAAAGGCAGGAATGCTGGGAAAACGGGTCTCAAATGCATAGCGCACAGAGTGATACCTAAAAACGAAGCACATCCTCAAAGCTGGAGCGTCAGGTGCCTGGAGTGGAATGGAAGTCCTGTGGCTAGTGGCAAAGGCACACCTCGCACTTCCACGTTTAAGCCCCGGCTGCTCCAAGGGAACTCCCTCAAGGAGAGAGTCTGCAGGCAGCATAACTGCTGAACTCTCCCGGAGAAGTAATCCCCAGATTTACTTTGAATTCAGCGAAAGGATTAAGGCAAAGGCTTTGGCTTCTTACTACTGAGAGGGCAACCAAAATTGGCAGCTCCATTTCTCCTCCTGGCCGGAACCCAAGAAAAACGAGCTGCCGGCCAAGGCAGGAAAGAAAGAACGGATTCTTTTCGCCGGTTCATTTCCCTCAACAGCAGCAGCTCCAGCGCAGGATGCCTTCTCGCCACCCTCAAAACCCTGCCCTCCTGCGACATTTCCAGCATGAAGAGAAAGGCAGAGTAATCCCCGGGGGCAAGGAGGAGGGAAACAACCAGGAGGAAAACATATTCTGAGCTGCATTGTGGTATGAACAGTTTTGCAACCAGAACAATTGTATTGCAAAGTTCATGCAAAGACTCCCACAGCATTGTGCAAAAAGGAGTTTCATTGAATCATTATATTTTCTGAGGAAGTATCACTGGATTTTATAATATTTAGCTCTGCCATTCAGTGTCCAAAAACAATACTGTGTGCTAAAGCACTTGGTCTCGGTCCAAATCTGTATTCAGCTCTTTAAAATCCATTGAACATCTTAAGATCAGACCGATTGTCCAAAGCTGTTTGCAAAATGCTCAAGCATTAAAAGAGATAAAAGAATCCAATTCTTGCCTGGAACCCAAGGAAAGTGAGAGGCAGCCAAAGCAGGAAGGATTCTTCTATGCCTGATTGAAAACATGAATGCTCGCAGTCAGGCATTTCTTCTCATTCAGCCTTAAAGGGGGTTCTGGATTCCTTGATCACTTTTATGAAAAACTAATTATATTGGAGGTGATTAAATGTACTCATTTTGAGACTGTGTTCAAAGTTTTTTAAAGAAAGAATATCAAAATACTGCAGTTTTTCTGAGCACAACCTCCCATCCTATAGGGATTGTCAATGCCACTAAATAGAGGTCAGAACTAAATATTGTACCAGGTGCCATTCTCCTGGGCAAGATTAGAGCCACAAAGCTGCTAATAGGATTCTGCATTATATTTCTGGTTACTCTGAAAAGACACAGCAAGAAACTTAAAACACTTAGAGTAAGCATGGGCAAACTTTGGCTCTCCAGGTGTTTTGGATTTTAACTCCCACAATTCCCAACAGCTAAAGTCCAAAACACATGGAGGAGGACCCAAGTTTGCCCATGCCTGACCTGACTAAACATTGGGGAATTTTGTTAGGCTGCATTTGGGAGGGTTTTTTATTCCCATACATCAACATTGAGGTGCACTTTGTTGCCAGAGGCCCTATTAACACCTTGCTATTTTGAATGGTTGAGAGTACAATCCTTTGAAGGCACAAGTGCTCCGATCAAAGTCAGCCACAGCAGAGCACGTGGACACAGCATATTATTTGAGAACATATACTAGACCACTCTGACAACCACTATGTCAGACTACACAGAGAAGCCATTGAAATTCACAAGAAGCAGGCGGACAATTTCAACAGAAAGGAGGAAACTGTAAAAATGAACAAAATCTGACTACTAGTATTTAAAAAACATCAGACTCAAGACAGTAAATAAAGAACAACATTCTGAAAACAGGGGAATCCAGACACGAAACAATCAGGCCAACTAACACTTCCCAACAAAAGATCCCCCAGGCAGCAATCAGCCAGGCCTTGAAGTTGCAAGGTCATTAAATGCCAATCAAGGTGATTAATTACAACATTCACACTTGCCTCCAACAGAGAAGAGATCTTTCTTCCACCCTGGACATTATTCCAAAAATACAGAAACCCCACTTGCTTGTTTTCCAACAGACCTCACAACCTCTGAGGATGCTTCTGGAACAGGGCCAAACAGCTTGGAAAACTCACAGCAACCCAAGGTTTGTATGCCTTACAAAGGCTTTATTTATTTATTTATTTATTTACTTTACTTTACTTATATACCGCTGTTCCCAGCCCGAAGGTGACTCACAACCAATAAAAACAGCAATAATTCAATGCAACATATATCAACAATTTACAACTTAACACATTACCCAATCAATAAACACTTACTACAATAACCGATCACAGTCATCTCATTATCAAAAACATAATCCAGATTCGTCATCCATTGTTCCATTCCTATGTTCATTACCAATCATTGCACTAGTTATTCGAACGCCTGCTTGAACAGCCATTGCTGTGGCCAAGCTTTCTAAATGCACAGGTCTTTGTGTTAAGAATGATTGTGATGAGGAAGTGCTTACACTGGCAGAACTGGTCGTGGGCTGCTCCGCTTTCTCCTCCAAGAGCGGCCCAAGTTCGGCCAGCTCCACGTCTTCCCTCTCCCGGACGTTGCTTGAAGGTCCATTTCCTTGGCTGGTCACGGATGCCTTGCGAGACGACATTTGGCCGGAGAAGGATGCAGGACGTCCCAGGCGGAAGGCAGGCCCTGCCGGCACACAGACGGCCGTGCTAGGAAAGAGAAGGCAGGATTTCAGAAGACCATCTCTTTCTCAGGATAGTTATCCACAGACATTTAGGGCTTGATTTCCAGGCAAGCATAGAAACCTCTCAGGCATAAGGAAATCTCTGCCATTTAACTGTAGGCAATTCAGTAAGTCAGGCATGGCCAAACTTTGACCTTTCCTCCAGGTGTTTTGGACTTCAACTTGCACAATTCCTAACAGCAGGTAGGCTGTTAGAAATTGTGCAAGTTGAAGTCCAAAATACCTGGAGCGCTGAAGTTTTCCCATGTCTGCTGCAAGTTAAATCTGCGCAATAGTAAAAATTACCCAGAAGAAAAGAACAATCATCAAGGATTTCCACCACAGTACATGCATTAGCCAGCTTATCAATGTAGTGATGTCTGACACGTGACCTAACTGTTTTGCAAGAAACTGCTGTTGAGATAATTGGCTGTACTTTGCATTTCTGCACAGAGTTGCCTTCTTAAAACAGTTTCATTGGCTGCCTTATTTACAGGCACACCTATTCACACACACAAAAAAGCCACGTCTAGTATGGGAACATCTATTTCTGTTTTATTGACTACTCTAAAGCCTTTGACTGTGTGGATCATAATAAATTGTGGCAAGTTCTTGGTGGTCTGGGCATACCAAATCACTTTGTCTCTCTCCTGAGGAATCTGTATAAGGACCAAGTAGCAACAGAAAGAACTGACCCTGGAACAACAGAGTGGTTCAAGATTGGGAAAGGCGTACGGCAGGGTTGTATACTCTCCCCCAACCTATTCAACTTGTATGCAGAACACATCATGCGATGTGCAAAGCTTGAGGATGCAAGGCTGGGGTGAAAATTGCTGGAAGAAACATTAACAACCTTAGATAGGCGGATGATACCACTTTGATGGCCGAAAGTGAGGAGGAGCTGAGGAGTCTTCTAATCAAGGTGAAAGAAGAAAGCACAAAAGCTGGGTTGTAGCCAGAGGCGGCCCTAGGTAATTTTCAACGGTAAGCAAACAGTATTTTAGCGCCCACCCCCCAACCAATCACTGATATATATTTTCTGTTCGTTGTGGATGTTCTGTGTGCCATATTTGGTTCAATTGGTGGAGTTCAGAATGCTCTTTGATTGTAGGTAAACTATACATCCCAATAACTACAACTTGCATATCTCAAGGACTATTTTCCCCCAAAAGTGCCTCAAGAGCACTCCTGGGCAAAATCAACTATACTGCAAATGCTTACTTTGTGTAATGGGTTGAGCTGCCCCTGGTTGCAGCTAAACATAAAAAAACCCAAGATTATGGCAACAAGAATGATTGACAACTGGGAAATAGAGGGAGAAATCGCGAAGGCAGTGACAGACTTTGTATTTCTAAGTGCAAAGATGACTGCAGACAGAAACTGCAGCCAGGAAATCAGAAGACGCTTCCTTCTTGGGAAGAAAGCAATGTCCAATCTCAATAAAATAGTGAAGAGTAGAGACATCACACTGGCAATGAAGGTCCGCATAGTTAATGCCATGGTAGTCCTCATAGTCACCTATGGATGTGAGAGCTGGACCTTAGGGAAGGCTGAGCGAAGGAAGAGACATGCTCTTGAACTGTGGTGCTGGAGGAAAGTTCTGAGAAGGCCTTGGACCGCAAGAAGATCCAACCAGTCCATACTACAATAAATAAAGCCTGACTGCTCATTGGAGGGAAGGATAGTAGAGGCCAAGATGAAGTCCTTTGGCCACATCACGAGAAGAAAGGAAAGCTTAGAGAAGACAATGACGCTGGGGAAAATGGAAGGAAAAAGGAAGAGGGGCCGACCAAGGGCAAGATGGATGGATAGCATCCTTGAAGTGACTGGCTTGACCTGGAGGTGGTGATGGCCAACAGGGAGCTCTGGCGTGGGCTGGTCCAGGAGGTCACAAAGAGTCGGAAATGACTGAACGAATGAACAACAAGTATGGGAACATGATGTAAGAAGAACATTACCCAGGGCCTCTTGGTTCAACTGATGGGAACTCACATCTGTTGAAGTCAATTTCTGCCTCAATATAAGAAACAATTTAAAAAGCATTGCAATGTTGGTTTCGCTGTATGTACCATCGCGGAGATTAAGATCCTTCGGGGAGGCCCTGTTTTCCGTCCCGCCATTGTCACAGGCGCGATTGGTGGGGACGAGGGACAGGGCCTTCTCGGTGATTGCTCCCCGGCTATAGATCTCCCTTCCTGGTGAGATCAGGTCGGCCCCTCCCTCCTGTCCTTTAGAAGGATGGTAAAAACTTGGCTGTGGGACCAAGCTTTCGGGACAGGGCAATGAAGCGATAATGGGAAAGATGACAGGGAGATTCCATCTGAACATGAGGAAGAACTTCCTGACTGTGAGAGCCGTTCAGCAGTGGAACTCTCTGCCCCGGAGTGTGGTGGAGGCTCCTTCTTTGGAAGCTTTTAAGCAGAGGCTGGATGGCCATCTGTCAGGGGTGATTTGAATGCAATATTCCTGCTTCTTGGCAGAATGGGGTTGGACTGGATGGCCCATGAGGTCTCTTCCCACTCTTTGATTCTATGATTCTAGGGCCAATTGGATTTGATGCGGATGGCTAGGATGGTGTTAAATTGTGTTATTTTAAATTGTGTATTTTAATATTTAGATAAATGTTTTTTAATGTTTATGTATTGTACCCAGGCATTGAACGTTTGCCATGTATACGTTGTGCTCCACTCTGAGTCCCCTTCGGGGTGAGAAGGGTGGAATAGAAGTGTTTTAAATAAATAATAATTAAATAATATTGCACACTGGTAAAAAAAGCCTAAGTCCAAACTGTTGGCAAGGCTGCAGAGGAAATGGCACCTCGAAGCACATGAGGAGAGGAAGCCCAGCTGTAAAGGAAGCTCTGCAATCAAGGAACAGATTTCTATCTCATGCACGATAAGCCACAGGAGAGCCTCTCAGGGAGAAAACATCGATGGCTTCCAATGCAGGAGTTTGAAAATAAACAATTATCTCATAAACAGCTAATTGGAATGCCTTTGACAGCTGCTAGAGCTGGGAGAGACTGGAAATCAGAAGCTTCCATAAGGAGTGCAACAGAAACTGGCCGTTCAGTTGGCCTAGATCAGTGTTTCTCAACCTGGGGGTCGGGACCCCTGGGGGGGTCGCGAAGGTGTGTCAGAGGGGTCGCCAAAGACCATCACAAAACACAGTATTTTCTGTTGGTCATGGAGGTTCTGTGTGGGAACTTTGGCCCAATTCTATCATTGGTAGGGTTCAGAACGCTCCTTGATTGTAGGTGAACTATAAATCCCAGCAAGTACAACTCCCAAATTTCAAAGTCTATTTTCCCCAAACCCCATCAGTTTTCACATTTGGGCATATTGAGTATCCATGCCAACTTTGGTCCAGATCCATCATTGTTTGAGCCCACAGTGCTCTCTGGATGTAGGCGAACTACAACTCCCAAACTCAAGGTCAATGCCCACCATACCCTTCCAGTATTTTCTGTTAGTCATGAGAGTTCTGTGTGCCAATTTTGGTTCAATTCCATTGTTGGTGGGGTTCAGAATGCTCTTTGTTTGCAGGTTAACTGTAAATCCCAGCAACTACAACTCCCAAATGACAAAACCAATCCCCTCGCCAATCCCACCAATATTCATATTAGGGCATACCGGGTATTTGTGCCAAATTGGCTCCAGTGAATGAAAGTACATCCTGCAGATCATTATTTACATGGCGATTCATAATGTTAGGGTTATGGTTGGGGGTCACCACAACATGAGGAACTGTATTAAGGGGTCGCGGCATTAGGAAGGTTGAGAACCACTGGCCTAGATGCTGAAAGATAACAGGGGACAAAAGGACACTGAATGTTTTACAGTTTATCTGAGCTCCTTTTATTTCATATATATTACAGAAACTCAAAATGCAAGTAGACCCTCCTCCTCTTCACAGAAGATGGTGGAAGGAGGTCCTCAGAGGACAGGCAGAAATGGGAAAGAAGGGAATGAACTTGGGAACTAAAAATCACTAAACCGAGTGCATTTTGTGATGAATCTGCAAACGAGTCTCAAGCGTCTTACTAATACCATCTATGGCAGTGGTTCACAACCTTCCTGATGCCGCGACCCCTTAGTACAGTTCCTTATGTTGTGGTGACCCCCAACCATAACATTATTTTCATTCCTACTTCCGAACTGTAATTTTGCTATTGTTATGAATCGTTCACTGGACCAAATTTGGCACAAATACCCATTACACCCAAATTTGAATACTGGTGAGGTTGGAGGGGGGGGGGGTGTTTTTGTCATTTGGGAGTTGTAGTTGCTGGGATTTATAGTACACCTATAACTCTGAACTCCACCAACGATGAATTTGAACCAAATGAACCAAGCTTAGCACAAAGAACTCCCATGACCAACAGAAATTACTGGAAGGGTTTGGTGGGCATTGACCTAGAGTTTTGGAGTTGTAGTTCACCTACATCCAGAGAGAACTATGGACTCAAACCATGATGGATCTGGACCAAAGTTGGCACGAATACACAATATGCTCAAATGTGATCACTGGTGGAGTTTGGGTAAAATAGAGCTTGACATTTGGGAGTTGTAGTTGCTGGGATTTATAGTTCACCTACAATCAAAGAGAATTCTGAACCCCATGAACGATAAAATTGGGCCAAACTTCCTACACAGAACCCTCATCAACTGTGTTTTCTGATGGTCTTTGGAGACCCCTCTGACACCTCCTTGCGACCCCCTCCAGGGTTGAGAAATCCTGATCTATGGGATCGTTTAAGCCAGGCCTGGGCAAACTTGGGTCCTCCAGGTGTTTTGGACTTCAATTCTCACCATTCCTAGCAGCCTCAGACCTTTTCCTTTTCCCCCTCAGCCGCTTAAGTGGCTGAGGGGGAAAAGGAAAAGGTCTGAGGCTCCTAGGAATGGTGAGAATTGAAGTCCAAAACACCTGGAGGACCCAAGTTTGTCTAGGCCTGCGCTACACTCTATTTTTCAAGTGATTCTGAATACAACTGTGTTTTAACATTGTGAGTTCTTTAACTACATGTATCTAACAATCTCAAATTTGTGGTTTTATCTGGGGATGTTTAGCCTGCAGAGGAGAAATGCCTCCTCTCAACCTTCTCTTCTGCAGGCTAAACAACCCCAGAGTAAATCTCAAAGTTAAAACTGTAAGATATAATTAAAGAGAGCCACGTCATGAGGAAGAGGGGGCAAGCTTCCTTTCTGCTGCCCTGGAGGCCAGGACTCAACTAAGCCATAGGTTCAAATGGCAGGGAAGGAGATTCCACTGAAACTTGAGGAAGAACTTCCTGACTATAAGAGCTGTTCAGCAGTGGAACTCTCTGCCTCGAAGTCCAATGGAAGCTCCTTCCTTGGAGGCTTTTAAACAGAGGTTGGGTGGCCATCTGTCAGGAATGCTTTGATTGTGCTTTTCCTACAGGGCAGGGGGTTTGACTAGATGGCCCTTGGGGTCTCTTCCAACTCTATGATTCTATTATTCTATCTGTGTCCACTTTTAATTTTGTTGTGACCTGCCTTGAACCCTACTTTAGGAAAGACAGAAGGAGAAAGGCAAAGGAGAGGAAGAAGGAAGGAAGGAAGGCTAGCTGACTGATTACTGTTTTTCTTTCTGTTTTCCCCATTTACACTCAATCCCCAATAAGGTATATAATGATCTGTCAAATGAGAAGGTTATTGCATAATCTGTGGCCACAAAATCTTAGGCCATGATATATTTGTGAAACTTTAGGGTGTCACACTACTTTGTTTTTGTTTCTAGGTGAGGTGGTGTTCCTGTACCACAATAGCGTCCATCCCAAATAATGTATTCCCTACTAGCTGTCCCCTGCCACGTGTTGCTGTGGCCCAGTCTGGTGGTCTGGAAACTAAAGTAATGAAAAAGTGTTGATTTCTAATATATGTAATTTCTTTCTGCTTGTGGGTAAACAGTATTTCTTGCTGTTTCTTTGTCAGTGTTGATGTGGAGATTGTCTGGTTTGCCTACTCTGGAACATGCAACATATAATTGTCCTTCTTTAGGGGTCCCTTTCAAATCTATGATACTATATCTCTGTGTGCGTGAATCATATCTATCATCTATCTATCTATCTATCTATCTATCTATATCTATGGCTGGATGGCTCTTTGTCAGGAGGGCTTTGATTATATTTTTTTGACCTGGTGAAGGGAGTTGGACTGGATAGCCTTAAGTGTTTTCTGTTGGTGATGGGGGTTCTTGTGTGGGAAGTTTGCCCCAATTCTATCGTTTGTGGGATTCAGAATGCTCTTTGATTGTAGGTGAATGATAAATCCCAGTAACTACATATCCCAAATGTCAAGGTCCATTTCTCCCAAGCTCCATCTGTTTTCATATTTGGGCATATAGAATATTCGTGCCAAGTTTGGTCCAGATCCATCATTGTTTGAGTCCACAGTGCTCTCTGGATGTAGGTGAACTACAACTCCCAAACTCAAGGGCAATGCCCACCAAACCCTTCTAGTGTTTTCTGTTAGTCATGGGAGTCCTGTAGATCATGTTTGGTTCAATTCCATCATTGGTGGAGTTCAAAATGCTCTTTGATTGAAGGTGAACTATAAATTCCAGCAACTACAACTCCCAAATGACAAAATCAAAAAAATTTGAGTGAAGGACATACATTGGGTTGTTGGGTATATGCTGTCCAAATTTGGTGTCAATTCGTCCAGTGGTTTTTGAGTTGTGTTAATCTCACAAACGAACATTACATTTTTATTTATATAGATGGGAGAGGAAGGGACACGGCTAATAATACGACACGAGCCACCTACAGTTTTTGCAAACAGTTGAGTATTATTAAGAAATGTTTTTTCAAAAACCAAGACAAAAACATTAAAGTTGCCGATGGAATGATTAAACAATGAGGTCCTTTTACTAAAAATCAGGGGGAGGGGGGAATCTCACAATGCTACCAGGATAGTAAACAAGACCGACGCAAATCAAGTTGCTTTCTCAAATGTTTACATCTAATGGGAGCAGAATATGAAGGGACCCTTCAGATGTGCATTCCAAAGGAATTAAGCCAGAAGGGGCAGCTCTGTTGCAGACACCGAAAGCCAAAGATTGACATTCACAAACAGGGACACGAGAAAATCAAAATAAACTGTGGGTCCAAGCCTTTGCCAAAGTCTATACAGTAGGGCTATATTTTACTCTTAATTTGAGACTATTCAAGATATGACTCATGGACCAGAAAAGACAAGTGTTCTATATTTTGAAGGGGAAAAGAGAAGTCAGCAGGCGCCAGCTGGTCACACGGAAAGCTGCAGAAATAAGGATGTGGATCACAATGTTCCCTGAGGACCTGTGAACGGGAGGCTGCTTCTTCCCTCCAAAGGCAGACCACCATGCCTTCTCCAAAAGCGGCTCCATGGATGTTCACAGGGCAAACTTCAGCCCTCCAGACATTTTGGACTCCAACTCATACAATTTCTAACACCCTACCTGCATTTAAACAGATGATTCCAATATATGTATAGTCTATTTTTTCTGCCAACACTCCTCCAAAGTAGCTGATGACATATATATGCAAGGATGATTATTCACACAGACAGGGAGGTGTGATCCTGAGCAAGCAGCTGCAGAAACTACCAGGTGTTTGGGTCTCTAAGGAACAGAAGTTTTTCGGCTGAACAGCTTGGCATTTTGCAACTTTTCCTGGCAGAAGGGGTGACTCATGGCGCCAAGGCAGGGAGGCAAGTGCTGCTGTTTTTGTGGTCTTTCTGAACACTGAGGTTCCTATGCCAGAAGGAACTGGTAACCCAGTGTTAGCCACAGCTAAATCAAGATAATGAGATTTCAAACTGTGTGAGTCCACCCACTCAGCAATTTAGAAAGGAAGGCAAACTCTTCACAGATGAAAATGCACTCTGCCCCGAGGGCTAAGAAACACTTGAAAGACCCAGAAGTCAAAAGGTCTGATTAAGAATCCAAACCCTGTCAATTATTTGCTGAACTGCCCAGCTTCAACTAATCCGAGGGAATAGTACATAAGCTAAGGAAACCACAGTCTGAACAGAGAACAGAAACAATAGTGAGAAAGGGAAAGAAGGCAGGGAAGGTCTTGTTTGTACCTCGGTGTTGTCAGGAAAGAGGATGCCCCTCGACGGCCACCGGCTCACAGCTCCTCCCAGCTTGCCATTCCAGCTCTGCAAAGCCTAGAAACAGGATTTCCAAGGATTAGGAGTAAACACTTTGGGTTCTTATGGTACAGGAAAAGCTTGTTTGACATTTCCCCTACTCTGTTTAAGTGCCGCTCTGTCGCAAGGCACTCTAATCTCTCTCCGACTCTTTCCCGTTTCCCGTGCAGTTCGGCCGTCACTGTGGCCCAAATAATAGCTATCCAACAAAACATGTAAAGAGACTGCAAAAAGATGAGACCATTTTGATTTCTCTCTCATTTACAGTTCACCTTTTGCTTAGTTTAGACACAAAACGGGATAAGCAAACACCACGTGTCTCAAACATGTGTGACCCCAACCACCTATGGATTATGCATCGTAATTAAGAGCATGCTTCTCAAGGAAGGCACAGATTTGTTTTAAATCCCATCTTGTCATGAATGACTTTTCAATAACTCTAAAGCATGGGTTCTTTTTATTGCAATTTCCAGTGTGAGAGGGTATATCAAATTACAGAAAACATTTAGACCAGGGTCCTCAAACTAAGGCCCAGTGTACGGATACGGCCCTCCAAGGTCATTTACCTGGTCCTCGCTCAGGGTCAACCTAAGTCTGAAACGACTTGAAAGCACACAACAATGACAATCCTATCTCATCAGCCAAAAGCAGGCCTACATTTCCCACTGGAATACTAATAAGTTTATATTTGCTAAAATTGTTCTTCATTTTTAATTATTGTATTGTTTTAAGTGTTTTTGCACTACAAATAAGATATGTGCAGTGTGCATAGGAATTAATTCATTTTTTTTTTCAAATTATGATCCGGTCCTCCAATAGTTTGAGGGATTGTGACCTGGCCCTCTGTTTAAAAAGTTTGAGGACCCCTGATTTAGACAAATAATGACCTTGGACATACAGACATACAGATTCTATGCAACTACATTGGATTCACAATTACATGACTAAAAACAAAGGAGAATTACATTTTCACTCAACATTCACACCACATTTACCTGCACCCATCCTCATGCACTCAAATATTATTATATTCTTTTTTCCCTCCTTGGAGAAGCACCTGTTAGGCCAGACCTGCTTTCCTGCAGCCTGCCAACGCACAGGTCCAAAACTTCCATAACCTCAAAATTTATCTTTCCCTAAAAACAATGCCAAGGACCAGATCTCTGTTTTCTATACAACAGAACCTGACTCCCTGCACAAAATCTAAGACTCCAAAAGTGCACTTCTTCCTCTTCCCTTGAGAAAGAAGCTTCAAAGTGACCAGACTGCTCCCTTGCAAATCTGCCACTCTCCAAATACACCATCTCTGTCCTTCCCATGGAGCAGAGCATGGCGAGTGAACCAGACTCCTCTGGTCTGCCACAATGTAAACATTATTAGACTGAGACTTTTTATAGGAATATTTTGCTGATGTCGTCCCAAACTTGTAAATTAATGATAGACGTCTTTCATCCTGGTCCCATCTCAGTTTCCTGGCCAGATGTTGACTCTTCTTGATTGGTGTTGTCCGAACATATCTCCTGCTATGAACCATCACGAAGCTTAAGATCATCAGGAGAGATCCCACCACTCTCGCAAATACGGTTTGTGGGGACGAGAAACAGGGCCTTCTTGGCAGTGGCCCCCATCTGTGGAACTCCCTCTCTAAGGATATCAGGTCGGCCACCTCCCTCCTGTCCTTTAGAAAACAACTGAAGACCTGGCTCTGGGGCCAGGTGTTCAATTAGAAGCCAGCGGCAATAGGAAAAGGAAATTTGGATTTTTGCGACACAGTTTCTCCCGGCTCGGCTTGGTTTTACTGGCACGTTAATCCATTAATTCATTGTTAAATTTTATTGATGATGTACAATGTTTTAAAATGATTTTATTGTGAGTTGTAGTTTTTATGGTATTTATGTTGTAAGCATCCTCTGATGCTCATGTGAGGCCGCGCTGAGTCCTCCTTGTGGGGAGAAGTGCGGGATATAAATATTTCAAATAAATAAATATTTGAAATAAACACAAGGCTTGTGTTGACTTCCTTCTTAACATAAGGAATGTTGTAAACATTTCCTTAACTTGAAAGAACCATTGTCACACTTCTTATCAGAGTTTATCATTCAGTTCTTATTAGCAACTTTTAATTACAGTCCAGCAAGCACGTAGTTAGTCATTGCAGGCCTTGGTCTTTTACTGGTGTTTCCAAAATTATTAACTCCATCCATACATCCTTCCATTCAACTCATTCATTCCCACACATCATTAAATCCATATTTATCAAATCCGCAATGATATTTTTTGTGACAATCTCACATAGGGTTTTGCAGTGCTTCAAAGACAGTGTGCTCATCTTTATTCCTTTCCACCTTCTGTGTGCAACTGCTGTGGACAGGGTGCTTTTTGGCATTTCAGAGGAAAATGCTGACACTAGTCCTAACAGGTCTCATTAGTACTCCCTACACATTGGCAGAACAGTGGAAGTGTGACCTAGAATCCCCAATCGTAGTTTTCAATCTCACAGGCCTTAATGAACACCTTTTCATATCCGCTTTTTGCAAACCAAGCAAACAAGCTACTGACACAGCCTGGCAACTCTACTTCACACAGAACACAGTTTCAAAGACAATTACTGCACAAGAGGTGTGCAGGATGAGCCCGTGAAGGAAATCAATAATTTGGGAACTGGTGGACTGTAATAATGACTGAACTTCTTATGAATTTTTTTTTCTGCCTTGAGGTTTCAGGAATTGGCTGAACAAAGGCTTAAGGAAGGATTGTGTGACAAATAAAATGCTTCCTCGTGCCACAAAAGCAACAGTTCTCTTGTGTCAAGGCTTAATGGAGATGCACGAGAAAATAATCTTTCAACCTCCCCACCTACCAACTTTTTGTCTTGTAGACTTTGTGAAGTCTCTCACAAAGGGCTCACCTTTTAACAGATTTTCCTTATGCATGTGTTATTTCTCTTTGTATTTTGGTTTACTCTTTGGTTGCTTCCAAAAGACAGCTTTCCCAGCATATTAGGGGCTTACAGATCTCAAGCGTGCAAACAAAGACAACCCAATGAAAAATCCAAACACTCATGGTATATTTTTTAAAACCTCTCTAAAATCTTAACAGTAAATAAAGAACAACATTCAAAAACAGGGGAATTCCAGACAAGAAACAATCGAGGCCAGCTAATCACATCCAAACAAAGGATTTCCCCAGACAGTAAGAAGCCAGACTTTGAAACTGCTAAGCTATTAAATGCTAATTAAGATGGGCAATGAAACATTCACACCTGCCTCAAACAGACAAGCATTCTTTCTACCATCCTGGACATTATCCCACAGATATATAAACCCCATTTTCCAAGTTTCCAACAGACCTCACAACCTGAGAATGCCTGCCATAGATGCAAATGAAATGTCAGGAGAGAATGCTTCTGGAGCACGGTCAGACAGTCTGGAAAAATTCCAGCAACCCACTCACATTTGATTATATTTATTTATATCTCGTTTTATCTTTCCTGAAGGAGACACACTGCAAGAGGCCCAATCACTTCGATTCCTTTACTGACTGTGAGCACTACACTATCACAAGGCACTGACTCCTATGACTTCGCACAGCTTTTCCAATGGTAAAGCAGAGGATGCAAATAAAACTCCTCATTCAAGAATGCAAATTAAAGGGCTAACTATTCTATCCAAAAAGTCACTCATTAATCTTCTAGAATATACAATTTTAGACATACAGTCCTACTTTAACAGTCATAGTAGTACCCTGTGGTCCATCAAACTGGTACTGCAGCTCTCTGGATGCAAATTCTAAGCACCCTCCCTAAACTGCAAATCCCAGAATTTCACAAGATGCAGCCATGGAAATGAAGGTCTGGTGTTACAATAGTGTAGCTGCCTGAAGAACAGTACCATTCTCTCAGGGTCCTTCCACACAGCCCTATATCCCAGAATATCAAGGCAGAAAATCCCACATTATTTGTGTGTGGACTCTGATAACCCAGTTCAAAACAGATATCCTGGGATATAGGGCTGTTGTTGTTGTTATTATTATTATCATTATTGTTATTATGCTGGGGAAAATGGAAGGAAAAAGAAAGAGGGGCCGACCAAGGGCAAGATGGATGGATGGAATCCTTGAAGTGATTGGATTGACCTTGGAAGGAGCTGCGGGTGGTGACGACCGACGGAAGCTCTGGTGTGGGCTGGTCCATGAAGTCACGAAGAGTCGGAAACGACTGAACAAATGAACAACAACAACAATAGGGCTGTGTGAAAAGGCCCTCAAAGGCATACAGAAAATCCAATTTTCCATTATGTTGAAAGTAGCTCCTGTAGGCACAATTTTCATGAATCCCTACAGCTACCAAACTTCAATCACAGTAACAGAGCCAGTATTTTGGGGTTCCAAAGAAGAGGCCCAACATGTTTTGAGTGATCAAATAAAAGGATCTCCCACCATCCTGTTCTAGGTGAGACCTGGCAAGGGACAGGGAAGGCGTACTGGATTTCTCTTTAACCAGCCAGCAGGTACAAAGGTAAGCCTACACTATTCCTCCTCCAGTTTGGGGCCGGAGAAGGGATAAATCATCTGCTTTGGCTCCCAAAACAGAGCTAAAACAAACACCACACTTACTTTCACGTTCCTGTCAGCAGAGAGAAGATGCTTCTAGCTGAGATAATAATAATAATAATAATAATAATAATAATAACAACTTTATTTATACCCTGCCACCATCTCCCCAAGGGGACTTGGGGTGGCTTACATGAGGCCAAGCCCAACAACACATCAGTAAAAACAAAACAGCAAGCAAATAAAACAGTACAATTAATATAACTTACATATAAACAATAACATAGAGAATTTAAAGCAAGCAAGGCTAGCAAAACCTGGTCCCAAACAACTTTGAAGGACTTAAAACCATCACTGGTTTTACACCAGTATTCAGACAGTGACATTCACCTAGATCCGTGATGGTGAACCTATGACACGTGTGCCAGCACTGACACGCATGGCTATTTTTGATGACACGCAGACGCATGTGGCCACATACAGAGAAATACACCTTATGAGCCAATCTAATTCCATCCTTAAATTTGTAAAAGGCTCTACAAATTTAACATCTGCATGTTTGAGCATTGTTCACTCCATAACTCAGCATGGATTATACATTTTTCTTATTTAAACTATAAATATTGCAAAATTATGGGGGTTTTTTCCTCAAAGTGACGCTCCACCCAAGTTATGCTCAGGTTTTTGGCAAATTTTGACACACCAAGCTCGAAAGGTTGCCCATCACTGACCTAGATGAAACTCGAAGACTCTGTAAGTTCTGGTATCTTCAATTGTAAGTGGAAAATTGTTTTCTGAACAGGAAAGCATTTTCCATGGAACCAGAGAAGCTTGTTTTTGAATTACAGCACTTACACTCAATGGCTCTCCAAATTGGGGCGGGTGGCACAACAAGTGCTGTCGTCCATAAGAACAACACCTCCTATTTCTCCGAGGTTCTTGCAAGACCATAAATGTCAGGAACGAAGAATAACGACAGGATGCAAATATCCATCTCAAGGGTTTCCTGTTCTGCTTGTCAGGCAGAGAGGAACCAACAGCTGGCTGAATACTCTACTCAAACCAAACAAAGGAGTAAGACTTACGCCAACCTGCGGATGATGAACACCCAAATTAAGTCAGATAATGAGTTCGAAACCCAATAGCAGTAATGCAATCAGATGGCCTCCGATTACTTAGCATCAAGCAATGCTGTCGGTTGGCACAACTTTCAAGCGGGTGGCCATAGTTAGGCAACCTCAGGATGAAAGATGAGCAGGAGAAAAAGGGAAGGAAACAAACAAAGTGGAGAAAGACCCACATCCGAGCCTTGCTCAAAACACAGAAAAGTATCGTCATGCACAACAACCCCTTCTGCCACCCCCACAACAAGGCAAAGGCACAAGAAGCGCTTTTGTGGTACATAATGTAAAACAGCTGATTCCTCTTTAGCTGCTATGGCGACATCCTTTGAAATCCTGGGATTTGTAATTTGGGGAGGACACTAAAGCACCCTGGTTCAGAATCCTAAATACTACAAACTGCAAACCATAGGATTCTCAAAGACAAAACAAGCAGTTAAAATTAAACCATAGTGCCAAATGTAGTTGACATCAAAGGATCCATGGTCGTCGCCAGCCGTGTCAAGACATGCTGTTTTCTTTGGCTGCAGGGATCTTATTTTATAAGTTTTGTGTTAGGATTTTGCATACATAGAGTAAAATAAAAGCAGAACACATACAAAGGGAGAATAAAATAAAATTAACACACACAAATCTTCAAGAATACCCAAATGAAAGAAATAAGAGTATCAAAAATCTAAAGTTGAAAACACTTACATATAAAAAAGCAACTTCCAGCTATCTATTCCACCCTCTGTGTATTTACATACATACACACACACCCTACGCATGTGTACACATGCACATACAGGTTGAGTATTCCTTATCTGAAGTCCCAAATTCTGAAATTGTCCACCTTTGCTCTCTGATGCTTCAAAGGACAGAAGTTTTGGTTCATGCACAAAGTTATTTTACAATATATGGCAGTGTGGACTCAGATAACCCAGTTCAAAGCAGATATTGTGGGATTTTCTGTCTTGATATTCTGGATTATATGGCTGTGTGGAAGCCAATAAAGAGGCCCAAAAGGACATCCAGTCCAACACCCTTCTGCCAGACAGGAAAATTACAATCCAATCCCTCCCAACAGATGGTCATCCATCCTCTGCTTAAAAGTCTCCAAAGGAGGAGCCTCCGCCACACTAAAGGTCCACTAGTTAGATCAGCTGTCAGAGTTTAAAAACTTATCTCTTCCAGCAGGACTACCCAGCCACACCCTGTCATGTGCTTTGGTCTCTGTCCTGTGTGATTAATGTGTATTTTACAGAAATAGAATCCTAGAATCATAGAGTTGGAAGAGACCTCATGGGCCATCCAGTCCAACCCCCTGTCAAGAAGCAGGAATATTGCATTTAAAGCATCCCCGACAGATGGCCATCCAGCCTCTGTTTAAAAGCTTCCAAAGAAGGAGCCTCCACCACACTTTGGGGCAGAGAGTTCCACTGCTGAACAGCTCTCCCAGTCAGGAAGTTCTTCCTCATGTTCAGATGGAATCTCCTCTCTTGTAGTTTGAAGCCATTGTTCCATTGCGTCCTAGTCTCCAGGGCAGCAGAAAACAAATTCGCTCCCTCCTCCCTATGACTTCCTCTCATGTATTTATACATGGCTATCAAGTCTCCTCTCAGCCTTCTCTTCTTCAGGCTAAACATGCCCAGCTCTTTAAGTCGCTCCTCATAGGGTTTGTTCTCCAGACCCTTGATCATTTTTGTCACTCTCCTCTGGACACATTCCAGCTTGTCAATATCTCTCTTCAATTGTGGTGCCCAGAATTGGACACAATATTCCAGGTGTGGTCTAACCAAAGCGGAATAGAGCATGGGGAGCATGACTTCCCTAGATCTAGACACTATGCTCCTGTTGATGCAGGCCAAAATCCCATTGGCTTTTTTTGCCGCCACATCACATTGTTGTCCACGAGGACTCCAAGGTCTTGCACCCACATTTATGACAGGCACCCTCAGAGGTGTGAGGTCTGTTGGAAACTAGGAAAATTGGGTTTATTTATCTCTGGAATGTCCAGGGTGGAAGAAAGAACTCTTGACACTAGGCTCCTCTTGATGCAGGCCAAAATCCCATCACATTGCTGGCTCATGTTTAACTTGTTGTCCACGAGGACTCCAAGGTCTTTTTCACACGTACTGCTCTCAAGCCACACGTCCCCATTATGCATTTTTGCATTTTATTTTTTTCTGCCTAAGTGGAGTATCTTGCATTTGTTCCTGTTGAATTTCATTTTGTTAGTTTTAGCCCATCTCTCTAATTTGTTAAGATTGTTTTAAATTCTGCTCCTGTATTCTAGGATATTGGCTATCCCTCCCAATTTGGTGTCGCCTGCAAACTTTTTTTTGGTTTACTTTTTTTTAATTTTTATTTTGTATTAACTATTTGACACAAACAATCTCATATATAATCAGAAAATATACATTCAAAAATAATGAAACATGTCTAGATCTGTATGCAGGTGGCAACTTATACAAAATAAGTATAACATACTTTACCATTAACTCAAGTTTAAAACATTTTCAATAGAAAATCCAGGCAAACTATTCCTAACTAGAACTATTTCCATCTAGATAACAGCAATAGTGCCATCAGCTACTTCTCCCCGCCCCCACCATATCCTATGCAAAAAATAAATAAATCCCAATGTATCTTTTTTTAATAAAATTCCTTACATGGCAAGAAATATATCTTCATGATCAAGAGAGTTTCAGAATTTGTCCAAATACATCCTGATATCACATTAATTTAAAAAAAACATAAGAATGGGAGCAGGCAACAAAGTCTTATGACTAGAGCTTTCTGACTATTTTACATAGACAGGGATGGACAATTGCAAAAACCCAATAGGTATAAATTGAAAGATGTCCAAAATCATAATCAAATGTTTCATTAACATTATGCCAACATACTTAACTTTTTCAGGAATCACTTTTTTTCAAGCATTCCAGCTTGTTCACATAGTATTCCATTTTTTTTTATTTAAAAAAATCCTTTCCCTCTTCTTTTTTTCCTTTTTCTCCCTTTCTTTTCTTGACAACCATACATAATCCCTTTTCTAAACATCAACATAGTGTACACATCTCAAGAGTTCCACCATAACACATATACCATGGAAAAGAAAGTCACACCAACAGAGCAACAAAGGATTCTTCATCATGTCTTTCTTCAGAAGGAAGTACAACTATTTGATGAAAATTAGGATTTTGTATTAGTCATGTGTCCTCTGCAAATTTGATGATCATGCCTTCTAACCCTTCCACACAGCTGAATAAAATCCCACATTTTCTGCTTTGAACTGGAATATATGGCAGTGTGGACTCAGATATCCCAGATCAAATAAGATATTGTGGGATTTTCTGCCTTGATATTCTGGGTTATATGGCTGTGTGAAAGGACCCTAACAGGCTTTGGCCTACTACTCTTTCAGTGGTGGGTTCACACTTTTGTAATCATATGTAATCATTTGTAAATCATCTATCAGACAAATGGCAAGTTGTTTAACCTCAGCAGACTGAAAGCCAAAACCAAGGTTACAACAACATCTGTTATAGAACTCCAGTATGCTGATGAAGATGTGGTCTATGCGCATTCAGAAGAAGACCTACAAGTCACTCTAAATATCTTCGCAGAAGCATACGAGAAGCTCGGCCAGTCATTGAACATTGAGAAAACTAAAGTGCTCTTTCAGCAGTCACCAGCCAACCCCTCTCCAACGTCAGAGATACAGCTTAATGGTGTAACATTAGAAAATGTTGGGTTGTTGTAGGTTTTTTCGGGCTATATGGCCATGTTCTAGAGGAATTTTCTCCTGACGTTTCGCCTGCATCAGGAGACGTCAGGAGAAAATGCCTCTAGAACAGTAGTTCTCAACCTGGGGTCCCCAGATGTTTTTGGCCTACAACTCCCAGAATTCCCAGCCAGTTTACCAGCTGTTAGGATTTCTGGGAGTTGAAGGACAAAAACATCTGGGGACTCCAGGTTGAGAACTACTTGCTCTAGAACATGGCCATATAGCCCGAAAAAACCTACAACAACCCAGTGATTCTGGCCATGAAAGCCTTCAACAATACATTAGAAAATGTTGACCATTTCCGCTACCTTGGCTGCCACCTCTCCACAAAAGTCAACATCGACACCGAAATACAACACCGCCTGAGCTCTGCGAGTGCAGCATTTTTCCGAATGAAGCAGAGAGTGTTTGAGGACCGGGACATTTATTTATTTATGTACTTTATTTGTATACCGCTGTTCTCAGCCCTTAGGCGACTCACAGCGGTTAACAACAAGAACAGCAAAAATTCAATGCTACAATAACACGGTATAAAAAACAGTTAACATCATAACACATTATACAATAATATACAATTATTAGCGCTGACATCCGTAGGGATACCAAGGTGTTTGTCTATAAAGCTATTCCCCTCCCAACCCTGCTATATGCCTGCAAAACGTGAACTGTCTACAGTCGTCACATGCAACTCCTGGAATGATTCCATCAGCGCCGACTCCGGAAAATCCTGCAAATCTCTTGGGAAGACAGGCTGGGAAATGTCAGTGTGCTGGAAGAAGCAAAGACCACCAGCATTGAAGCGATGGTCCTCTGACATCAACTCCGCTGGACCGGTCATGTTTTACAGCTTCCCAGTTGTCTGATATTTGTTATTAGCCGCCCCCCTATTTTAGATTCATACATGCACTTTAAACTGTAAGTTTAGTCTGTTTTATCTTTTTAATTTGTCTCTTTTATAACATGTTTTTAATCTGCTTTTATACCTGACCTACTTGGGAACTGCGATTCCCTTCCTTGGGCACCGGTGCCCCATTCTATACTGTGCTGGTCAAAGACCGTAATAAATCATTGATTGATTGACCTCAACTCCGCTGGACAGGCCATGTTGTCCGGATGCCTAACCACCGTCTCCCAAAGCAGTTGCTCTACTCCAAACTCAATAACGGAAAACGGAAAGTTGGAGGACAGGAAAAGAGATTGAAAGATGGGCTCAAAGCCAACCTTAAAAACTCTGGCATAGACACTGAGAATTGGGAAGCCCTGGCCCTTGAGAGCTCCAGCTGGAGGTCAGCTGTGACCAGCAGTGCTGTACAATTTGAAGAGGCACAAATGGAGGGCGAAAGAGAGAAATGTGCCAAGAGGAAGGCGCGTCAAGCCAACCCCGACCGAGACCGCCTTCCACCTGGAAACCGATGCCCTCACTGCGGAAGAAGATTCAGGTCAACAGTCACCTACGGACCCACAAGAATACTGATCATGGGATCGCCTAAGTAAGTAAGTAGTACGAGAGCAGTACGTGTGAAAAAGATCTTGGAGTCCTCGTGGACAACAAGTTAAACATGAGCCAACAATGTGATGTGGAGGCAAAAAAAGCCAATGGGATTTTGGCCTGCATCAAGAGGAGCCTAGTGTCTAGATCCAGGGAAGTCATGCTCCCCATGCTCTATTCCGCTTTGGTTAGACCACACCTGGAATATTGTGTCCAATTCTGGGCACCACAATTCAAGAGAGATATTGACAAGCTGGAATACTGTGTCCAGAGGAGGGCGACTAAAATGATCAAGGGTCTGGAGAACAAACCCTATGAGGAGTGGCTTAAGGAGCTGGGCATGTTTAGCCTGAAGAAGAGAAGGCTGAGAGGAGATATGATAGCCATGTATAAATATGTGAAAGGAAGCCACAGGGAGGAGGGAGCACGCTTCCTTTCTGCTTCCCTGGAGACTAGGACGCAATGGAACAATGGCTTCAAACTATAAGAGAGGAGATTCTATCTGAACATGAGGAAGAACTTCCTGACTGTGAGAGCCGTTCAGCAGTGGAACTCACTGCCCCAGAGTGTGGTGGAGGCTCCTTCTTTGGAAGCTTTTAAACAGGGGCTGGATGGCCATCTGTCAGGGGTGCTTTGAATGCAATATTCCTGCTTCTTGGCAGAAGGGGGGTGGACTGGATAATGGCCCAGGAGGTCTCTTCCAACTCTTAGATTCTAAGTAAGTAATCATTTGGAGGGACGGATCTAGAATACCTCTAATAGGAGGAGTGGGCCTGGTTGACACACCTCCACAACCAGATTAGGGCCCTTGATAGCAGACACCTCTGTCTTGTCTGGATTCAGTCTCAATGTTTTTTCAGTCTCAATCTGCAGCAGGCTTGGGCCAACTTGGGCCCTCCCCCTCTGATTAAACACACTCTGATTAAACATATAAATGTGGCCAAAACTCCCCGGCTCGGCTAGCTTCTTGCATTTTTCAGTTAACACACTCTGATTAAACATGTAACTGTGGCCAAAACTCCCAGGCTCAGCTAGCTTCTTCCAACTTGAGCCCTCCAGGTGTTTTGGACTCCAACTCCCAGCATTCCTAACAGCCTCAGGCCCTTTCCTTTTCCCCCTCAGGCGCTTAAGCCGCCTAAGCGGCTGAGGGAGAAAAGGAAGGGGCCTGAGGCTGTTAGGAATGCTGGGAGTTGGAGTCCAAAACACCTGGAGGGCTCAAGTTGGCCCAGGCCTATTTCACACTATCCAAAGGCCTTTTCCAAAGCCTTCCTTGCCTAGGAAAGGCCTCAAAAAGCAGGAGCCTCTTTTGAGGCCTAGTCGAGGCCTCCTCGCCCGCCCCCGGGCCCTTACCGGACTCCCCCGGCCGCTACATCCCACTCCATCCGCTTCCTCCGCCGCTTCTGCCGCCACCGGAAGTCTCCCTCAGACGAAAAAAAGGAGAGGGAGGAGCCGCAGCGAAGGCCGCTTCCGGTTTGGAAGCGTCACGTGACCCACGGAGGGTGGCACTTCCCTGTCTTCAAAGGATTACTCCTCTCAGAACTTCATTTCCCAGAAGCCTCAGCCAAGGCGGTCAATGGGAAGCTTTCTGGGAGATGGAGTCCACAAGGCCTGAAGAGGCTCAGGATTTTTTTTTGGACTTCATTTCCCAGAAGCCTCAGCCGCTTTAGTCAATGGGAAGGGCTTCTGGGAGATGGAGTCCTTAAGGAAGGAAGTGACGCCAGGAGTCCACAAAGCCTGAAGAGGCTCCCTCTCAGGATTTCTTGGACTTCATTTCCCAGAAGGCTCCGCCGCTTTGGTCAATGAAAACGGTTTATGGGAGATGTAGTCCAGAATTGCCTGAAGTCTATTTTATGGAAGGAAGTGACGCCATCGGTCAGCGACGCCGCCTCGTTTCTGCCTCCCGGCTTCCTGGCGTGGTTTCTTCGAGGTCAGGTGAGGGGCTGGAGGGCAGTGGGAGCGACTGGGCCGGACTGGGAACTACTGGGAAAAGCAGATAGCCTCAAGTGGTGGTTTGGGCCACTGAGCTAGGCCTCAGTGGGGATTGTGGCACCACTTTCAACTGCTTTGGCTCAATGCTGTGGAATCATGGGAGGTGTCGTTGGACGAGGCCTAGAATCCAAAGGGTATCAAACTGCGTTAATTCCACAGTGTAGACAAGGCCTGGGCCAACTTGGGCCCTCCAGGTGTTTTGGACTTCAATTCCCACCATTCCTAGATTTATTTATTTATCGTGTCATCCGCAACCAGACCATTGTATTACATTTCTAACACAACAAAACAAACAAACAGATTAAAAAAGCACAAATTTTGCAAACTTGGTAGTTGATTAAATGTCTTTTGACCAGTATCTGGCTCCTTGGAGTGCCTCTGGTGTTGCCGCAAGAAGGTCCTCCATTGTGCATGTGACGGGGCTCAGGGTGCATTGCAGCAGTTGGTCTCTGGTTTGCTCTTCTCCGCACTCGCATGTCGTGGATTCCACTTTTGGCCCCATTTCTTAAGGTTGGCTCTGCATCTCGTGGCGCCAGAGCGCAGTCTGTTCAGCGCCTTCCAAGTCGCCCAGTTTTCTGTGTGCTCAGGGGGGAGTCTCTCATTTGGTATCAGCCATTGATTGAGGTTCTGGGTTTGAGCCTGCCACTTTTGGGCTCTCGCTTGCTGAGGTGTTCCAGCGAGTGTCTCTGTAGATCTTAGAAAACTATTTCTAGATTTAAGTCATTGACGTGCTGGCTGATGCCCAAACAGGGGATGAGCTGGAGATGTCTCTGCCTTGGTCCTTTCACTATTGGCTGCAACTTCCCAGCGGATGTCAGGTGGTGCAATACCGGCTAAACAGTGTAATTTCTCCAGTGGTGTGGGGCGCAGACACCCTGTGATAATGCGGCATGTCTTATTAAGAGCCACATCCACTGTTTTAGTGTGGTGAGATGTGTTCCACACTGGGCATGCATACTCAGCAGCAGAGTAGCACAGCGCAAGGGCAGATGTCTTCACTGTGTCTGGTTATGATCCCCAGGTTGTGCCAGTCAGCTTTCGTATGATATTATTTCTAGCGCCCACTTTTTGCTTGATGTTCAGGCAGTGCTTCTTGTAAGTCAGAGAACGGTCCAGAGTGACTCCCAGGGATTTGGGTGCGCTGCAAGGCTCCAGTGGGATTCCTTCCCAGGTAATCATCCTCAGAGCTCGGGATGCTTTTCTGTTCTTGAAATGGGAGGCACATGTCTGTGTTTTAGATGGGTTGGGGATCAGCTGGTTTTCCCTGTAATAGACAGTAAGATATAGGGCTGTATGGAAGGGCCCTTAGACTCCTACATCCCTTTCTCTCTATCTCTGTGCATTTCTTTTTTAGTACCAAAGTGTAGCAATGTATATTTCTCCCTTTTCACTGATTCCGCCAGACATGCCTTTCTGCTTTAAGAGATTACAGTTTCCAGTCAAGATGGCATTTGGGCCAGTCACTCAAATGCTGTGGTATCAACTTACAATCACCATGCAATAATAATAATAATAATAATAATAATAATAATAATAATAATGTTACAATCCCAGGCGACAGCAGGATTGAAGAGAAACAACTGGAAAAGCTGACATGATATGAGGATTTAAACATTGAATCCAAAGACTCTGGCACAAACCAATCAAGGGTGTTCCTGTGGTGATCGGCACACTGGGTGGAGTGCTTAAAGACCTTATTTATTTTATTTATTTGGGGTGCATCTACCCCGCCCTTCTCAACCCCCTAGGGGGGACTCAGGGCAGCTTACAAAAGGCACAATTCGATGCCGACAGTTACAAAATACAATACAATATACAATACACAATTTACCATATACTATCACAGTTATAACTAATTAAAACAATCAACAGTATACTAGCATCAATAAAATATCTAGTGGTCAATGTTCACCAAATCCAAGTCCGTAAACCATTTTGCATTGTCATTGCCTTTCCTACTCTGGTCAGTATTGGTTGTCTTGTCCATCTGCCAGCTTACCCGAAAGCCTGGTCCCACATCCAGGTCTTTAGCATCCTTCTGAAGGAGAGGAGGGATGTTGATGTCCTAATTTCCCCGGGGAGTGCATTCCACAGGCGAGGGGCCACCACCGAGAAGGCCCTGTCCCTCGTCCCCACCAGTCTTGCTTGTGATAAAGGCGGGGCCGAGATCAGGGCCCCCCCAGCAGATCTTAGATTATGAGGTGGGACGTAGAAGGAGATATGTTCAGACAGGTACGCTGGGCTGGAGCCGTAAAGGGTTTTGTAGGTTAAAACCAGCACTTTGAATTGTGCTCGGAACTGGATTGGCAGCCAGTGGAGCTGACATAACCGGGGGATGGTATGCTCCCTGTATGACGCTCCGGTGAGTAGTCTGGCCGCCGCCCGTTGGACTAGTTGAAGTTTCCGAACAGTCTTCAAAGGCAACCCCACGTAGAGCATGTTGCAGTAATCTAGTCGGGATGTAACAAGAGCGTGGACCACCATGGCTAGATCCGACCTTGGCCTGCACTTAAATACAATTGGTGCTTACAAGATTACCATCTGCAAAAGGCCACCCTACTGGGATGTGTACGCATTATTTGCTGATACATCACACAGCCTAGACACTTGGGAACTGTCTGACGTGTGATCCAATACAACAGCCAGCAGAGTGTTTGCTGTAGACTCATCTTGTTGTGTTTCTAATAATAATAATAATAATAATAATAATTTGTTTGTACCCCGCCCTATCTCCTCAGGGTGGCTTCCAACATTATAACAGGCAAACATTCAATGCCTATATAAACAAAAAAAAATCCCAAAAGTTTTAAACGAAAGACAACACTAAATATTGTACAATAAACTAAAATAAACAGTTGCATTAAGTAATTATCATTAAATGCAATTAAAAAACCGGTGAGATAAAGTTTCATATCAGTTTATTTATTATTTATTTACTTTGCTTCTATACCGCTGTATCTCAAGCCCGAAGGCGACTCACGGCGGTTCACAAACAGTAAAAACAGTAGAAACAGTAGTGGTTCCATACAACATATAACAATTGACTAAACACATTATCCATAAATTAACAATAAGCAATTACAATGCACAATTATTACAAGAAACAACCGTACCCAACCTTCTCATCATCCAAGCGTAGTCCAGGTTCGTCGTCCATTGTTCCATTCCTATGTTCCATTACCAAATTGCACTAAATTACTCAAACGCCTGCACAAACATCCAGGTCTTCACCTTTTTGCGGAATACCATTAGAGATGGTGCTAGTCTAATGTCCGTAGGAAGGGCGTTCCACAGCCGAGGAGCCACCACCGGGAAGGCCCTATCTCTCGTCCCCGCCAGCCGAGCTTGAGAAGCAGGCGGGATCGAGAGAAGGGTCTCCCCAGAAGATCTCAAAGTCCTGGTGGGTTCATAGGCAGAGATGCGGTCAGATAGGTAGCTTGGGCCGGAACCGTTTTGCTTTCTCTCAGGCTTCTATTGACGCAGCCTAGAATGGCATTGGCCTTTTCAGCTGCAGCATCACACTGTGGACTGGTGTTCAGCTTGTACTCACCTTGTGAGGTTGAGACTCTATCCCTATCCAGTAGGATCCACTTGTTTTCGGAAAAACTCTTTATCTGTCTCAGGTGTTGCTTTGGCAATCAAGCCCTCCTGCTCATTCTGCTTCATGTGTTTTCCCCTTGGACAGTTATCTGTAGCATGTGCAAGAGTAGGTTCCCCAAATAATTTGTTTGTTTATGTTCCAGGTGGGTAAACAAAACAATATTGTTTATAAACAAGTTTTGAAATGAATTATCTATTTTATTATTATTATTATTAAACTTTATTTGTACCCCGCTAGCATCTCCCGAAGGACTCGATGCGGCTTACAAAGGCCGAGACCTCAACACACAATACAACAATACAAACCTAAGCAAATTAAAAACAATTAAAGCCATCTATTCTCCCACATTGATATTTTGCCACCCTCTGTTTTTTCCAACGTGCTTTGCATGTTTCTAGGGACCCTTCCACACAGCTCTATTCCTAGAATATCAAGGCAGAAAATCTCACAATATTTGTTGTGAATTGGGTTATCTGAGTCCACACTGCCACACATTCCAGTTCAAATCATATAATGTGGGATTTTATTTGGCTGTGTGGAAGGGGCCTAGATTTTCCATTTACCTGAGAGGGAGTTACAAGAACAAAGAACAGGTACTACATTTGATATTAGCAAAAGGCCGAGAAGCCAGTCAGCCCATTCCCAAACCACCTAACAGTTGCACGTCCAAAGCAATTTCTCTGCTCTCTCATCCTAACAAGACTGTAGTTGGAAGAGACCCAAAGTGACATCCAGTCCAACCCCCTTCTGCCAAACAGGAAAAACACAATTCGATCTCTCCCGACAGGTGGCCATCTAGCCTCTGCGTAAATGCCTTCAAAGAAGGAGCCTCCAATGGACTCCAAGGCAGAGAGTTCCACTGCTGAACAGTGCTAGCCACCTGGAAGTTCTTACTAACGTTGTGGTGGGATCTCTTTTCCTGGGATGTGAATATTGTAACATAATAAATGAAAGGATCAAGCATCTCCTACAACGGAAAAGATTTGTTTCTAGCCCTTCCATGTATTACCCCACTGGATGAGTGTCTCTCATTCAGAAGATCTCCATAAATCAGAACCAACTTGATAGTGATTAGTGACACTATCAGCAGCAGAACAACAATGAAGTTTAAAAGATTTTAACTGTTAATTTCTTAGTACTGTTTATAGTTCTATTCTATATCTTTGGGCACGGCTACATTGTAGAATTATTGCAATTTAACACACTTGACTTGACCTGCCCTGGCCCAATTATATAGAACCCTGGGATCTGTAGTTTGGTGAAGCACCAGCCCTCTTTGGCAGAAAAGGCTAAGGACCTTGCAAAACTACAATTCCCAGGATGCAATAGCATTGAGGATATGTCCATTCAATTGTTGTCAAATTGCATTTGTTCTACAGTGTAGATACACCTTTTCTGTCCTGTTTTCTACTGCTTTAGGAAGAAGTTGTTACAATAATATTGTGTGCACAGAGAACATCATAAAACTCCTTTCTTTTATTGTTCCTTTATTGCAGAATGAGAGAGAGAGAGTTAATGAGAAAATGACAGGCCTGCAGCCAAACTAAGGCGTTTACTGCAAAAAAAGGTGAGGTCTAAATCAACGGTTTCCCCATCTGTAACTTTAGCCTGTTAACTGTTAAAATGCTATTGCAACTTTGGTTTCCTGAGTGAGTGCGGTTGCATCACATTGCTGTCGAAGCTCCCATGCTCAAAACCGGTGTATTTGTTTGAAGGAAAAGGCAGCAGAAGATTCCTAAACTGCTAACCAGGATTGGCCTGGATTATTACTTGAGTGGGAAATCTCCAGGAAGGGAATCTTCTGGGAAGGATCTGTCTGAAATCTTCCTACGTTCAGTTGCTTCTTCTGTAAGGCCCCATCTACACTGCCCAGATGATCTGTCTTGTACTGGATTACACTAGGCTCCTTCTACACGGAAATTGTTGTTGTTCATTCGTTCAGTCGTCTCCGACTCTTCGTGACCTCATGGACCAGCCCACGCCAGAGCTCCCTGTCGGCCGTTACCACCCCCAGCTCCCTCAAGGTCAGTCCAGTCACTTCAAGGATGCCATCCATCCATCTGGCCCTTGGTCGGCCCCTCTTCCTTTTGCCTTCCACTTTCCCCAGCATAATTGTCTTCTCTAGGCTTTCCTGTCTCCTCATGATGTGGCCAAAGTACTTCAACTTTGTCTCTAGTATCTTTCCCTCCAGTGAGCAGTCGGGCTTTATTTCCTGGAGGATGGACTGGTTGGATCTTCTCGCAGTCCAAGGCACTCTCAGCACTTTCCTCCAGCCCCATAGCTCAAAAGCATCAATCTTCCTTCGCTCAGCCTTCCCTAAGGTCCAGCTCTCACATCCGTAGGTGACTACAGGGAATACCATGGCTTTGGCTTTGACTACACGGAAATAAAATACAGATTATCAAAGCAGATAATCCACATTATCTGCTTTGCACTGGATTAGATGAGTACACTGCCAGATATTCTAATTCAAAGCAGATAATCTGGATTTTATAGGACAGTGGAGAAGGGCCCTCAATCTGCACGGACCCTTTGTGATGGGTGATCAGTGTCCTGCCAAGTGGTCAGCTAATATATTCTTGTCTACAGGGTTTACCTTTACAAAGTGGACCTGTCTGTCATCTCAATCTGCCAGTATGGTCAATCGTTATTAGGTTATTGCTGAACTCAACCAATTATTCTGGGAATGCTCTGTCCCAGAGCCAGGATTTCACTAGCTTTCTGAAGGTCAGGAGGGAAGGGGCAGATCTAATCTCCATTGGGAGAGAATTCCACAGCTGAGGGGCCATCACCGAGAAGACCCTGTCTCTCGTCCCCACCAGATGCGATTGCGAAGGTGATGGGACTGAGAGCAGGGCCCCTCCAGAAGATCTTAGCAACCATAGGGGAGAATCCGTTCGGGGAGGTAAACTGGTCAGAAGTGGTCTTGTTTCTGTATTGTAGGGCCGTACTCTTCCTTCCTTAGGCTTGGAAATAAATGTACCTAGTAAATCATTCATATTCCCACAGATCTTGGGCCATGAGCTGATGCCCCTCCAGCGCACCTTCGTTTCCAAGGCTTCTTCGTTTCCAGGATGGCGGCCAAGCTGGCCCAGCGCTGGTTCCGGCTCTACAGGGTCTCCTCTCCGTTGTGCCTCCAGGCCAGCGCTGGTTCCGCTAGAATCCAAGTGGCGAGAGTCTCATCCCAGCTGCCGCTCGCCTTAGTGACCACCTGTAGTGGCTCAGTGCCGGCAGACAAGCCCTCCGTCAAGGAGCCACCTAAGACGCCCCCGGAGCTCAGCCCTCTGGATCACATCATCGGCAAGACCCCCACGGCCGAGGAACTCTTGCGCTTAGTGGACCTTTACCCCATCAATGGAAACCAGGCCGCCCTGATCATCACGCGGCTCTCCCGGATGGTGACCGAGAAGAAACTGGACCCTGGGAGCTTTATGGAAGACGCCCGCTTTCAGCAGCTGCTTCAGACCGTGCACACGCAGGTAAGGCCCGTGCTTCTTGGCTGGAAACAGTGGTTGAAATCCTGTGTAGTCAAACATGACTGCAATGATGGTACTCAGGCATTTTGCTACTTGGGATGATGCCAGTCCTTCGAGACCTGCCCTTAACCCAGGCAGACTCTCAGCTGATGTCTTCCTGTCAATCAATGTTTCTCAACCTGGGGGTCGGGACCCTTGGCAGGGGTCATGAGGGGATGTCAGAGGGGTCGCCAAAGACCACCAGAAAACACAGTATTTTCTCTTGGTCATGGGGTTTTCTGTGGGAAATGTGGCCCAATTCTATCATTGCTGGGGTTCAGAATGCTCTTTGATTTTTTGGTAAACTATAAATCCCAGCATCTACAATTCCCAAATGGCAAGGTCCAATTTCCCCCAACTCCATCAGTGTTCACATTTGGGCATATTGAGTATTTGTGCCAAGTTTGGTCCAGATCCATCATTGTTTGATTCCACAATGCTCTCTGGATGTAGCTGAACTACAACTCCAAAACTAATAATAATAGATATGAAGATTTAAAGATCGAACTGCAAAGACTCTGGCACAAACCAGTCAAGGTGGTACCAGTGGTGACTGGCACACTGGGTGCAGTGCCTAAAGACCTTGGTCTGCACTTAAACACAATCACCAACTGCCAGCTGCAAAAGGCCACCTTACTAGGATCTGCCTGCATCATTCGCCCGTACATCACACAGTTCTAGACACTTGGGAAGGATCTGACGTGTGATCCAATACAACAGCCAGCAGAGTGACCTTGTTTGCTGTGGACTCATCTTGTGGTGCTTCAAATAATAATAATATCAATAGGAGTATAGTGTCTAGAAGTCATGCTCCCCATGCTCTATTCTGCTTTGGTTAGACCACACCTGGAATATTGTGTCCAATTCTGGGCACCACAATTCAAGAGAGATATTGACAAGCTGGAATACTGTGTCCAGAGGAGGGTGACTAAAATGATCAAGGGTCTGGAGAACAATCCCTATGAGGAGCAGCTTAAAGAGCTGGGCATGTTCAGCCTGAAGAAGAGAAGGCTGGGAGGAGACATGATGGGAGCCATGTATAAATATGTGAGAGGAAGTCATAGGGAGGAGGGAGCGAACTTGTTTTCTGCTGCCCTGGAGACTAGGACAAACAACATATTAAACCAGGCATGGGCCAACTTCAGCCCTCCCTCCAGGTGTTTTGGACTTCAAATTCCATAATTCCTAACATCCAAAATACCTGGAGGGAGGGCCAAAGTTGGCCCATGCCTGTATCAAGAACATTAATGTCCTAGATTGTCAAGATATAACAACTTTATATAACTTCTCTGAGTCCCTTTGGGGAGATAGAGTGGTATATAAGTGTTGTTGTTGTTGTTGTTGTTGTTGTTATAATTATTATTATTTGCACTTTGCAATTTTTTTGCTAAGCTCAGAGGCAAACATGTGCCTCTACCTATGAGCATTGAGCAAATAGGCATACAGTGTTCCCTCACTTATCGCGGGGGTTCAGTTCCAGGACCACCCGCGATAAGTGAAAATCCGCGAAGTAGGGATGCTATATTGATATTGATATTTATACATTCTTTTATATATTATTTCTTACCCGTGCTTCCTTACCTGCCTCCTGGCCCATCTTGAGGGCGCCTGCCTGCCTCCCTGGCCTCCGCAGCCACGCAGGCACAGCAGGCCAGGGAGGCAGGCCTTCCCCACCACGTCTCAGGCCGCCACACTTCTGGGGCCTGTGGAGGCCAGGGAAGCAGGCCTTCCCCACCACATCTCAAGCTGCCACACTTCCAGGGTTCCTGACTTCCACTTTTCAAAAACCCGCAAAACAGCGAGTCCAGGAAAAGCGAACTGCGAAGTAGCGAGGGAACACTGCATGTCCAGGGGCTGTTGTGGTTCAACAGTCTCCTGAACAGCCTGATGGGTTTGAGTCTCCTGAGCAGCCTGATGGGTTTCAATTTTCTCAGCCTGCAGTAGAGTTGGAGAAGCAGTTCTCAGGACAGGAATGCAGATGATAAGGATGAGGCCCAGGTGCTGCTTCAAAGAGATAACAGAACTGTGAGAAGGAGCTCACGTTAGGTCAGCGAAGGGTCAAGGGAGCAGTGGGAAAGTAGATTGTTTTGATGTGTAAAAGTATTTAGGGCTTTCACTGGCAATTCACAGCTGTCAGTTTCAACGTGTCTATGCTAGCAGCTTCATGATCCTGCATTGGGAGACAGGAGGCTTGGAGCCTGGGTTTCTTCGTGCTGCTTTTGGATTAAGTTGCATGGCACAGGGTTTGTGCTTCCTACTTCATGACTCTTGATTATCCTGATTTTCTCTGAAGGATTTCCGTGCATTTTACTGAACTTTGTATTGACTTAACCTTTGCCTTCTTTTGGAAACCTTACAATAAACCATAATTCTTACAGCCGTGGTCTGGTGGTGTTTGAGAGCAAGGTGAAGCTTAATCTGAGGCGCAACAGGGCTGTCCAGGACAGTCCAGGACAGGAAAATCCCTCTGACTTTAACCACCACACCATTGGAACAATTGGATGATGAGACTGGATCTTGATTTTAACTATGAGACGATATGAGATTTTGTATGATGTTTAATTTATTGTTATAATGCTGTTGTTTTAATTGTTTTTAACTGTTTTATGATGTTTTAAGCATTGAATTCTGTTATTGTGAACCGCCCTGAGTCGCCCGAGGGCTGAGAAGAGCGGTATACAAATATAGTAATTAAATAAATAAATTTTATTGAAGATAATTTAAAAGCAACAAGGTAAAAAACACTTTAAAGAAATAGGTAAATCAAGTTAAGTAGAAAGATAAGCAGGAACAAAGTAGTCCAGGGTAATAGTGCAGCAAAGTCCATAAAAACAAAGGCAAAACTTCCCAAATAACATGCAAAGAATCAGGAAACATTAACCCAGGGGTCTTCAAACTTTTTAAACAGAGGGCCAGGTCACAATCCCTCAAACTGTTGGAGGACTGGATTATAATTTGAAAAAAAAACTTGAATTCCTATGCACACTGCACATATCTTATTTGTAGTGCAAAAAAATTAAAAACAATACAATAATTAAAATGAAGACCAATCTTAACAAACATAAATTTATTAGTATTTCAATGGGATGTGTGGGCCTGCTTTTGGCTGATGAGATAGGATTGTTGTTGTTGTTGTGTGCTTTTGAGTCGTTATGGACTTAGGTTGACCCTGAGTGAGGGCCAGGTAAATGACCTTGGAGGGCCGCATCTGGCCCCCGGGCCTTAGTTTGAGGACCCCTGCATTAACCCAAGGCATGAATATAGACCATAAAATCCAAGAATCAAAACCATGAAACAAAGGCACTTAAAACATGAATTTCCCAGGCAAAACTTCCATGAACAAGAATGAGATCTTGACTTGATTCCAAACGTTGCTTCAGCTGACTACATATCCTGTACTTGGGGCTTTTATCTCCTTCTTAGCTATGTCTTTAGCACTCAGAAATGGGTTTCGCTTTAGCTGAGAATTGCTTATCTTTTTCTCTCGGAGCCCGGCAGACCGCCAAAGCGACTGTTCGGCTCTCCTGTTTTGACTGATCTCGTGTCTATTTATTTACTCATTAATTTCTGCAGCTGGGCCAGGTGTCGAGCTGTTTTCATGTTCCCTATCATGGAAACTCTCTGGTAACAATTCAGAAAGCCCACCACCATCCCCACTCCCCTCAGGGACATTCTCATGGGAAACTACACTTTGAACAGGGATTTCCTGGTCATTCTCTGCATCAGAATCACTGCCCAAACCATTGCCATCTTGAAACTCATTGGCATCACTCCCCACATCCAAAGCACCCTGATCCTGGAACACAATCACAGGCTGGGCTCCAACACTTGGTGGGTCTGGGGACGGTTCTTCTGCCCAGGCAGGACACCCCCAAATGGCTGCAAGTCAACCCTTGTATTCCCTGCCCAGGTGTCTCGGGTGTGGAACGCCGCCTTGGCCAACCTCCTGCGCAGCCTCTACCTGCTGGGCCTGGACCGGAGCCGGAAGGAGCTGCTGTCTGTGGAGCAAGAAGTGCGCTGGCGGTTGCGGCGGCTGACCTTCCGGCACTTGGCCGCTCTGGCTGAACAGGTGGCCGCCGGGGCCGTGGAGGGAGGGCAGCGCGTGCTGCTGAGCGACCTGGTCAAGCAGCTGGAGCTGCGCTGGACGGAGATCGAAGACACCAGGACCGTGGTGGCCCTGATGGGCAAAGTGGGGGCGCTCTCCCCCGTCCTGATGGAGCGCCTGGAGGACAAGGTACGGATTCCTCTCAAGGGAGACCAGGGAGCGTGGTCCACTCCTTCCTAAATACACACTAGACTCTCAATTAACAGGTGTTTTGACCCCTCAGGGCCTGGAGATGGCCGAGCAGTTCACTCCGGAGGACACCCGGAAGGTGGCCCTGGCCTTGGCACTCCAGAACCGCCGCTCCGTCCCGCTGCTCCGGGCCTTGTCCTACCACTTGGTCCAGAAGCATTTCGCCCTCAGCCCCGCCGTCCTCCTCGACCTGGTCTTTGCCTATGGTGAGTGGGGTGGACCTCTTCTTTCGCCTCCCTCTGTTCTGTACTGTATGTTTTCATGAGCGCAGGTGGGATGCAGAAGTGTGTGTCTTCCTTTTCGTGCCTTGCAAAAGGACTGGAGGGTTGGAAAGAGCACAGACAATGGGAAATAACAGAAATGGTTTGGATACTTAGCAGATGGAGTACCCAATGGCGCAGCAGGTTAAACCACTGAGCTGCTGAACTTGCTGACCAAAAGGTTGGAGGTTCAAATCCGGGGAGTGGGGTGAACTCCCATTGTTAGCCCCAGCTTCTGCCAACCTAGCAGTTTGAAAATATGCAAATGGCAGTAGATCAATCAGTACTGCTTCTGGTTTTTTGGGGGTTTTTTTGTTGTCAGGAGGGACTTGAGAAACTGCAAGTCGCTTCTGGTGTGAGAGAATTGGCCGTCTCCAAAGACGTTGCCCAGGGGACGCCCGGATGATTTGATGTTTTTATCATCCTTATGGGAGGCTTCTCTCATGTCCCCGTATGAGGAGCTGGAGCTGATCAAGGGAGCTCATCCGCCTCTCCCCGGATTTGAACCTGTGACCTGTCGGTCTTCAGTCCTGTCGGATACAGGGGTTTAACCCACTGCGCCACTGCTTCTGTGAGAAGGTAACAGTGCTCCATGCAGTCATGCCTATGGCCACATGACCTTGGAGGTGCCTAAGGACAACGCCGGCTCTTCAGCTTAGAAATGGAGATGAGCACCAACTCCCAGAGTCGGACACAACTGGATTTAACGTCTGGGGAAACCTGACTTTTTTTAACTTAGTAAACTATATTACTTAGTGGATCATATTGTTGTAACTTGCCCTGAGTCGTGAGGAGAGGCAGGTAAGAATTATTATTATTATTACTTAAATAATAATAATAATGATAATAATTTATTTAAAACATTTATATTCCCCCCTTCTCACCCCGAAGAGGACTCAGGGCGGAGCACAGCATATATATGGCAAACATTCAATGCCGGGACAAGAATTTATTATATGCATAAATAAACATTAAAATTATTTATCTCGATATTGAAATACACGGTTTTAAAGTGGCTTGGTCAACTGCGTCAAGTCTAATTGGCCTGGTAAAGGTTCCTATTGCTGCTTTATTGCCCTGTCCCAAAAGCTTGGTCCCACAGCCAAGTTTTGAGCATCCTTCTGAAGGACAGGAGGGAGGGGGCCCATCTGATCTCAACAGGAAGGGAGTTCCACAGCCAGGGAGCAATCACCGAGAAGGCCCTCTCTCTCACTTCTCCACCAATTGCAATAATAGTAATAATAATACTTTATTTATGTTCCGCTCTATCTCCCCGAGGGGACTCAGAGTGGATTACAGCATATATACAGGCAAACATTTAATGCCTTTGATACAATGAAATACAATGCAAATACAGATTCGTAGACAAAGGCAAAGGCTTTCCTGTGATTGTGGCGCAGCTGGCTGAGTGTCAGCTGCATTAAGATCACTCTGACCAAAAGGTCATGAGTTCAAAGCCAGCCCGGGTTGGAGTGGGTTTCCAACTAATTGTGTAGCCTGTTGTCGACCTTTGCAACCCGAAAGATAGTTGCATCTGTCAAGTAGGAAAATTAGGTACCACCTTAAAGTGTGGGGAGGCTAAATTAACTAATTTATGAGCCCATAAAGAAGACTCCAGCAGAGCATTCCAGCGGGGAAGCGTGCGGGGAATGCGGAAGTACTTCATCAGCATCGCAGATGGACGATGAAAGTGACAGCTCCCCTGGCGGCCAGAAAAAGTTAAATAGCCTCTGTGTATGTCTGTATATGTTTGTATGTCAAAAACTGGCATTGAATGTTTGCCATATATGTGTACACTAATCCGCCCTGAGTCCCCTGCGCGGTGAGAAGGGCGGAATAGAAATACTGTAAATAATTAATTAAATAAATTTCCGGCTTCTGGAGATGGTGCTCAACTCTGGCTCTGGGGAGGTGCTCGGGTGTTCATCTCCATTTCAAAGCTGAGGAGGCTGTTTTGTCCACAGACACTTCCTGATTGTGTGGCCAGCATGGCTGCCTGAAGCTCCTTTTACTTTCTGCTGAGCTGTAGTATTGATGTATTCACATTTGGGGTGTTATACTTTGCTTCCATTCCAAGCCTCTTCCCCCTTCTGCATCCTGTTCTGTGCTCCGTGTCCTTCCCGGATTCACCATCTGTTTCTCCTTCCTCCTTCCCAAGGGAAGCTGAATTTCCACCAGACGCAGGTGTTCCAGAAGATCGCCTCCGACCTCCAGCCCCGCATCCCTGAGCTCTCTCCCACAGATGTGGTGCGCTGCGTCAAGTCCTTTGCTTACCTCAAGTGGCTCAACTTGCCCCTCTTTGAGGCCGTTGCGCAGGTGAGCAGGAAGTGCCAGGGCTTTGCTTGCATGTCCTCATAGAACCCTAGAGTTGGAAGGGACCCCCAAGGGCTATCCAGTCCAGCCCCTTCTGGCAGGCAGGAAGCCATTCAACCTTCATAGAAGGACTCCCAGGCCATGGCTTCTAGGTTTGGACAGCACTTACAGTCAGGAGGGTCTGCCTGATGGAATCTTTTTCCCTGGGCTCTCTTGTTTCCTTGTCTCTGGAGTGGTAGAAAACAGACCTCTCTCATCGAATCATACAATTGGAAGAGACCACACGGGCCATCCAAACCAATCCCCTGCCATGCAGGAAAAGCACATCCCATTTTTAAATTTTTTGTATGTGTGGATGGAATCTTTTTTTTTCTTTTTTTTCTTTTAAAAAAAATAAAACTGTTTATTTTGGTTACGGTACACAACAGAAAAGCAAATGGTGGCAGATATAATCAGGTAATAATATATTTTTTATGTGTACATGCCTATATAGAGTCATAGAATCATAGAATCAAAGAGTTGGAAGAGACCTCATGGGCCATCCAGTCCAACCCCATTCTGCCAAGAAGCAGGAATATTGCATTCAAATCACCCCTGACTATATACCTTAGTCAATCAACCGGTTAATTTTGACATTGAGTACAAATTATTATCAGTTACTTAACTTAATACATACTAGGATTAATACTTAACTTAATTAATACTAGGATGCAATGGAACAATGGGGTTGTTGTAGGTTTTTTCGGGCTATATGGCCATGTTCCAGAGGCATTTTCTCCTGACGTTTCGCCTGCATCTATGGCAAGCATCCTGGGAGGTTGTGAGGTCTGTTGGAACTAGGAAAAAGGGTTTATATATCTGTGGAATGACCCGGGTGGGACAAAGAACCCTTGTCTGTTGGAGCTAGGTGTGAATGTTTCAACTGACCACCTTGATTAGCATTTGAAGGCCTGCAGTTGTTTGGTGTGGCTTGTTAGTGCCTGGGGCAATCTTTTGTTGAGGGGTGATTAGATGTCCCAATCAAGGAACATGTAGACTACTTCAACCAGAGAAGTCAGCCATAGCAGAGCACCTGATGAACCAGCCTGGACACAGCATTTTATTTGAGAACACAGAAATGCTGGATCACTCCAACAACCACCATGTCAGACTACACAGAGAAGCCATTGAAATCCACAAGCATGTGGACAATTTCAGCAGAAAGGAGGAAACCATGAAAATGAACAAAATCTGGCTACCAGTATTTAAAAAAACTCTGAAATTACAACAGCAAAACAACAGAGGGGAAACAATCAGGGACATCTAATCACCTCTCAACAAAAGATTGCCCTGGGCACTGCCAGGCCATCAAATGCTAATCAAGGTGATCAGTTGAAACATTCACACCTAGCTTCAGCAGACAAGGGTTCTTTGTCCCACCCTGGTCATTCTACAGATAAATAAACCCCTTTTCCTAGTTCCAACAGACCTCACTACCTCTGAGGATGCTTGCCATAGATGCAGGCGAAACGTCAGGAGAGAATGCCTCTAGAACATGGCCATATACGTGGGGCTGCCCCTGAAGACGGCCCGGAAGCTGCAACTAGTCCACCGCGTGGCAGCCATGATCCTAACAGGGGCGGAGCGCAGGGAGCACACAACCCCCCTGTTGCACCAGCTCCACTGGCTGCCGATTTGCTACCGGGCCCAATTCAAGGTGTTGGTATTGGCCTTTAAAGCCCTAAACGGTTCCGGCCCAAGATACCTATCTGACCGCATCTTGGCCTATGAACCCACCCGGACTTTGAGATCTTCCGGGGAGGCCCTGCTCTCGATCCCGCCAGCCTCTCAAGCACGGTTGGCGGGGACGAGAGATAGGGCCTTCTCGGTGGTGGCTCCTCTGCTATGGAACGCCCTTCCTGTAGACGTTAGGCTGGCACCATCTCTCATGACATTCCGTAGAAAGCTGAAGACCTGGATGTTTGTGCAGGCGTTTGAGTAATTCAGTGCAATTTTGGTAATTTGAACATAGGAATGGAACAATGGACGACGAATTTGGATCACGCTTGGATGATGAGGCGATCGGGGATGGGATTTGTGATAAATGTGTATTGATGATTGTTTATTAGCTAGTAATGGAAATGTGTAATTTAACTGTTATTGCATATTAATTATTGCTGTTTTTATTGTCTTTGCTGTTTGCTGTTTGGAAACCGCTGTGAGTCGCCCTCGGGCTTGAGATACAGCGGTATACAAGAATAGTAAATAAATATAGCCCGGAAAAGCCTACAACAACCCAGTCAGGGATTTCTAATCACCTCTCAACAAAAGATTGCCCCAGGCACTGCCAGGCCTTCAAATGCTAATCAAGGTGGTCAGTTGAAACATTCACACCTAGCTCCAGCAGACAAGAGTCCTTTGTCCCATCCTGGTCATTCCTCAGATATATAAACCCTTTTTTCCTAGTTCCAACAGACTTCACTACCTCTGAGGATGCTTGCCATAGATGCAGGCGAAACGTCAGGAGAAAAATTGCCTCCAGAACATGGCCATATAGCCCAGAAAAACCTACAACAACCGAGTGATTCCGGCCATGAAAGCCTTTGACAATAGAATGGAACCATGGCTTCAAACTACAAGAAAGGAGATTCCACCTGAACATGAGAAAGAACTTCCTGACTGAGATAGAGCTGTTCAGCAGTGGAACTCTCTGCCCCGGAGTGTGGTGGAGGCTCCTTTGGAGGCTTTTAAGCAGAGGCTGGATGGCTATCTGTCAGGGGTGCTTTGAATGCAATTTTCCTGCTTCTTGGCAGAATGGGGTTGGACTGGATGATGGCCCAGGAGGTCTCTTCCCACTCTAGGATTCTCTGAGTTGCCTTTGTTTACCATCCCAGGAGAGAAGCAGTTCTAATGCCATCTTACCCATATGGAATTTTAAAATGCTATAAATAAATACATTCAGAAAAAGGCCATTCATCATTTGGGAAAGTTAGAAAAAAGAAATTAAAGTCCAGGTGTTTGTAGGAACTATTGAGTTTCGAAAATAGCCGAGAGCACTAGAGGATTGGCAGCTCTTGAATCATAGAATCATAGAATCCAAGAGTTGGAAGAGACCTCATGGGCCATCCAGTCCAACCCCATTCTGCCAAGAAGCAGGAATATTGCATTCAAATCACCCCTGACAGATGGCCATCCAGCCTCTGCTTAAAAGCTTCCAAAGAAGGAGCCTCCACCACACTCCGGGGCAGAGAGTTCCACTGCTGAACGGCTCTCACAGTCAGGAAGTTCTTCCCAATGTTCAGATGGAATCTCCTCTCTTGTAGTTTGAAGCCATTGTTCCATTGCGTCCTAGTCTCCAAGGAAGCAGAAAACAAGCTTGCTCCCTCCTCCTCCCTGTGGCTTCCTCTCACATATTTAGACATGGTTCTCATCATGTCTCCTCTCAGCCTTCTCTTCTTCAGGCTAAACATGCCCAGTTCCCTAAGCCGCTCCTCATAGGGCTTGTTCTCCAGACCCTTGATCATTTTAGTCGCCCTCCTCTGGACACATTCCATGCTCCGGTTGAAGCTGTTCATTTGGGGTCTGTTTATTCTTATTTTTTGCCATTTGGTGCTTTCTGTCTCTTTGAGGAAGAGAAAGGTAAGACGGAGCAACTCATAGTGAAGGTGAGAAAGGTAAGCTCACTTCTTCCTCTCCTTTGCTTCTTCTGTTCTCAGTACGTCGTGGACAATGCAGGCAAAATCAGCCCGGTCCAGCTGAGTAACGTCATCCTCGCTTTCGCTCGCTTGAACTTCCAGCCCAGCAGCAGAGAGACCTTCTATAAAGTGGTAATTCCTTTATTTGGGGTGCTGGGGCTTCATCTGGGTTGGGATTTGCAAGCCTGGAAGGGGTCAGGACTGAGCAAATTTGGGCTGTTTGGGTGTTTTGGACTCCAATTCCCACCATTCCTAACAGCCTCAGACCCTTTCCTTTTTCCCCTCAGCTGCTTAAATAATAAATAAATAAATAAATACGAGTTAAAATATTGACAAGTCCAAGATGTTTTAAGGGAGACTAGATTTTTTTTGGCAACTGAATTAACACTTCTGAAACTCTGCTGTTTTTTGTGCATTGGCATATCTTCGTTCCTGGCAGTTGAAAGAGATATCTAGGTATATCAGTCTAACAGCTGAGGAACCTAATTGCCTTGCATGAATGCTAGTGGAGATTTATCACTAAGGAGGTGGACTCAAGTGATTTTTAACTCTTTTTCAGGATGCTCATCTATATCTATATAAATGTAATGTTCGTTTGTGGGATTAATATAACTCAAAAACCACTGGACGAAATGACACGAAATTTGAACACTACACCCCTAACAGACCAACGAGTGACCATTACTCATAACCCCCCCCCCCCAAAAAGTGTATAGGACTTAAAAACCCCAAAAAGCTAAATGATAATAAAAAGCTAAATGACAATACAGAAAAAAGAGGGAAGAGAGAGGGAAGGAAGGAAGGGGTGAACGAAAGAAGGAAAGAAAGAGAGAGAGAGAAAAGGAAGCATGGAAACAAAGAGCGAAGGAAGGAAGGAAAGAGGTGGAGAAGGAAGAAAGGAGAGAAAGAGGAAAAGAAAAAGGGGAAGGAAAGAGAGGTAGAGAAGGAAGGAAGGAGAGAAGGAAAGAAAAAAGGAAAGGAAGCAAAGAGGTAGAGAAGGAAGAAAAGAGAGAGGGAAGGAAAGACAGATGGAAGGATGGAAGCCAAAAGTAAAGGAAGGAAAGAGGCAGAGGGAAGAAAGGAGAGAAAGAGGAAAATAGAAGGGATGGAAAGAAAGGGGTAGAGAAAGAAGGAAGGAGAGAAGGAAAGAAAAAAGTAAAGGAAGGAAAGAGGGAGCGAAGGAAAAAGAGAAAGAAACAGAGAAAGAGGGAGGGAAGGAAAGACAGAAGGAAGGATGGAAGCCAAAAGCAAAGGAAGGAAGGAAAAAGGCAGAGAAGGAAGAAAGGAGAGAAAGAGGAAAAGAGATGGGATAGAAAGAAAGGAGTAGAGAAAGAAGGAAGGAGAGAAGGAAAGAAAAAAGTAAAGGAAGGAAAGAGGGAGCGAAGGAAAAAGAGAAAGAAACAGAGAAAGAGGGAGGGAAAGAAAGACAGAAGGAAGGATGGAAGCCAAAAGCAAAGGAAGGAAGGAAAAAGGCAGAGAAGGAAGAAAGGAGAGAAAGAGGAAAAGAGATGGGATAGAAAGAAAGGAGTAGAGAAAGAAGGAAGGAGAGAAGGAAAGAAAAAAGGAAAGGAAGGAAAGAGGGAGTGAAGGAAGGAGGGAAAGAGGTAGAGAAGGAAGGAAGGAGAGAAAGAGAGAGGGAAGGAAAGACAGACAGAAGGATGGAAGCAAAAAGCGAAGGAAGGAAAGAGGCAGAGAAGGAAGAAAGGAGAGAAAGGGAAGGAAAAGAAAAAGAGGAAGGAAAGAGGTAGAGAAGGAAAGAAGAAAAGGGAAGGAAGGGGGGAAAGAAGGAGAGAAAGAGGGAGGGAAGGTTGGCCACAGCAATGCATGGCGGGTACAGCTAGTACTTTATAAAAGGTTACGAAAGGCAGTATTCTAGCCTTTCTGCAATAGGCTGCCAAAAGAAAATCAGGGTCCTCATCACATGTCAACTCTCCTTTAGCCTATTTAACTTTTTCTAGCAGGAGAATGGCCTCCTCTTCCACGGTGTGCTTTGTCTCTAGGTCCACGGAGGGCTGGACGACTGCCTGGACGACCTGGAGCCCCACCTGCTGCTGGACCTGGTCTGGTCGCTCTGTGTGCTGGAGCAAGCCCAGGCCGCCCACCTGCGGAAGGTGCTGGAGCCCGCCTTTTGCGCTCGCTTCTTAGGTAGGCCCAGAGGGTCCACGGAGGGGGCAATGCGTTGGCGTGGGCCTCCAAGTCACCCATGAACATTTTGGTGGTTTTCTTAGTCAAGGAAGACTTGGAGGGGGTTGGACCAGACCTTTCCAATGAAATATTTCCTAGTGCAGGAATTGTTAGGGATTGTGGGAGTTGAAGTCCAAAGTTGGCCCATGCCTGTACTAGAAGGACCTAGAGATGCCTAGATGGGTTTTTGCTCTAGTTCTTGTGACGCAATTACTATTTAACCTGTATACTGGGGATCCTGGGAATGGCATTTTCATGGTTTCCTCCTTTCTGTTGAAATTGTCCACATGCTTGTGTATTTCAATGGCTTCTCTGTGTAGTCTGACATAGTGGTTGTGAGAGACTACACAGAGAAGCCATTGAAACCCACAAGCATGTGGACAATTTCAACAGAAAGGAGGAAACCATGAAAATGAACAAAATCTGGCTAACAGTATTAGAAAACTCCTGAATCCTTTCCCCAGGTACTGTTTTGAAGCCAAGTGTTACCCATCCTTTATCTAGCCCAACACTCAAACTATTATATCACAGTTATTATGGACTCCAGCCTAAGTGTGACATAGTATTGTCGAAAGCTTTCATGGCTGGAATCACTGGGCTGTTGTAGGTTTTTCAGGCTATATGGCCATGTTCTAGAGCAGGGGTTCTCAACCTTCCTAATGCCGTGACCCCTTAATACAGTTTCTCATGTTGTGGTGACCCCCAACCATAACGTTGTTTTTGTTGCTACTTCACAAGTGTTATGAATCGTAATGTAAATATCTGATCTGCAGGATGGATTTTCATCCACTGCCCAAATTTCGCACAAATGGCCCATACTGGTGGGTTGCGGGGGGGGATTGACTTTGTCATTTGGGAGTTGTAGTTGCTGGGATTTATAGTTCACCTACAATCAAAGAGCATTCTGAACTCCACCAACGATGGAAATGAACCAAACTTGGCACATAGAACTCCCATGGCCAACAGAAAATACTGGGAAAATAGGTGAGCATTGACCTTGAGTTTGGGAGTGGTAGTTCACCTACATCCAGAGAGCACTGTGGACTCAGACAATGATGGATCTGGGCCAAACTTGACATAAGTACTCCATATGTTCAAAGGTGAACACCGGTAGAGTTGGGGGGAAATAGACCTTGACATTTGGGAGTTGTAGTTCCTGGGATTTATAATTCACCTGCAATCAAAGAGCATTCTGAACTCCACCAACGATGGAAATGAACCAAACTTGGCACATAGAACTCCCATGGCCAACAGAAAATACTGGGAAAATAGGTGAGCATTGACCTTGAGTTTGGGAGTGGTAGTTCACCTACATCCAGAGAGCACTGTGGACTCAGACAATGATGGATCTGGGCCAAACTTGACATAAGTACTCCATATGCCCAAAGGTGAACACTGGTAGAGTTGGGGGGAAATAGACCTTGACATTTAGGAGTTGTAGTTCCTGGGATTTATAATTCACCTGCAATCAAAGAGCATTCTGGACTCCACCAACGATGGAAATGAAGCAAACTTGGCACACAGAACCCCCCGTGACAAACAGAAAATACTGTGTTTTGTGATGGTCTTTGGCGGCCCCTCTGCCACTCCTTCGCGATCCCCCCCCCCCCCGGGATCGCGACCCCCAGGTTGAGAAATGCTGTTCTAGAGGCATTCTCTCATCTTGTTGTGTTTCAAATAATAATAATACTCTCACAACCACCATGTCAGACTACACAGAGAATCCACTGAAATCCACAATCATGTGGACAATCTCAGCAGAAAGGAGGAAACCATGAAAATGAACAAATTCTGGCTACCAGTATTAAAAAAAACTCTAAAATTACAACAGCAAAACAGCAGAGAGGAAACAAACAGGGACATCTAATTACCTCTTAACAAAAATTTGCTCCAGGCACTGTCAGGCTATCAAATGCTAATCAAGGTGGTCAGTTGAAACATTCACCCCTCACTCCAGCAGACAAGAGTCCTTTGTCCCACCCTGGTCATTCCACAGATATATAAACCATTTTTCCTACAAAAGTTTGCTCCAGGCACTGTCAGGCCATTATATGCTAATCAAGGTGGTCAGTTGAAACATTCACCCCTAGCTCCAGCAGACAAGAGTCCTTTGTCCCACCCTGGTCATTCCACAGATATATAAACCCTTTTTCCTAGTTCCAACAGACCTCACTACCTCTGAGGATGCTTGCCATAGATGCAGGCGAAACGTCAGGAGAGAATGCCTCTAGAACATGGCCATATAGCCCGAAAAAACCTACAACAACCCAGTAATTCCGGCCATGAAAGCCTTCAACAATAGTATTTTCTGCTTTAGTCAGGATCTGCAATCAAGAAATAGCCACTAGGTGGCACTGTCTCCCAAGAAGGAAAGGGAACTGACCCCTCATCCACAAAGGTGGGTGACACGCCTTGTGTGGGGAGCAAAGCCCCCCAGGCCCACACAGAGGAACGCCTAAAACATTTGCAAAATGGGGATAGGAAGGGACACAGGACCACCTCTAGTCATCCTTTTGGGGAGGACGTTGGAGATGTTGGGATGCCGCAGTCCCATGCAGAGCAAAAGCTGGCCAATCTGGCCCAGAATCTGCAGGTGTCACATCAGCCCCTTCAGCTTGGAAAGAGAGCGTTCAATCAGTTGCTTCCAGGACATGACTCCATTCACAAGCCATGGAAGCACGGGGTTTCTGTCTGGCAAATGTGTTCTAGCAGCATTTTCTCCTGACGTTTTCATAGAATCATAGAATCAAAGAGTTGGAAGAGACCTCATGGGCCATGCAGTCCAACCCTATTCTGCCACGAAGCAGGAATATTGCATTCAAATCACCCCTGACAGATGGCCATCCAGCCTCTGCTTAAAAGCTTTCAAAGAAGGAGCCTCCACCACACTCCCTCCGGGGCAGAGAGTTCCACTGCTGAACAGCTCTCACAGTCAGGAAGTTCTTCCTCATGTTCAGATGGAATCTCCTCTCTTGTAGTTTGAAGCCATTGTTCCGCGTCCTAGTCTTGCCTGCATCTGTGACTGAATGGCATCTTCGGAGGATCTGATGGTGGTAAAACAAGAGGAATATTACTTATTTATTTATTTACAGTATTTCTATTCCGCCCTTCTTCTCACCCTGCAGGGGACTCAGGCCGGATTACAGTGTACACATATATGGCAAACATTCAATGCCAATTCTCACATACAAACATATACAGACATACACAGAGGCTATATAACTTTTTCTGGCCGCCACGGGAGCTGTTGCTTTCCTCGTCCATCTGCGACGCTGATGAAGCACTTCCGCATTCCCCACATGCTTCCCCGCTGGAATGCTCATCTGGAGTCTTCTTTATGGCCTCATAAATCAGTTAATTTAGCCTCCCCACACTTTAAGGTGGTACCTAATTTTCCTACTTGACAGATGCAACTGTCTTTCGGGTTGCAAAGGTCGACAACAAGCTACACACAATTGGTTGGAAACCCACTCCAACCTGGGCTGGCTTCGAACTCATGACCTTTTGGTCAGAGTAATCTTAATGCAGCTGACACTCAGCCAGCTGCGCCACAATCCCGGTGCCATGGATACTGTGGAGTGTCCAGGGTAGGAGAAAGAACCAATGTGTGGAATGTCCAGGGTGGGAGAAAGAACCAAGGGTGCAGTTCGCAAACCTGATTTGCAAGTGTTTGCGTGGGATCCATCCATTAGCATGTGAATAACACTACCCAGGGGTATATATTCCACTTGCTTGACCACCATCGGATCCTTTGAAGATGCCAGGCACAGATGCAGGCAAAATGTTGGGAGGAAATGCTGCTAGAACACAGTCATACAGCCCAGAAACCATACAACTCCCCTGTGATTATGGCAGTGAGAATACAAGAGAGGAGATTCCATCTGAACATGAGGAAGAACTTCCTGACTGTGAGAGCCGTTCAGCTGTGGAACTCTCTGCCCCGGAGTGTGGTGGAGGCTCCTTCTTTGGAAGCTTTGAAACAGAGGCTGGATGGCCATCTGTCAGGGGTGATTTGAATGCAATATTCCTGCTTCTTGGCAGAATGGGATTGGACTGGATGATGGCCCAGGAGGTCTCTTCCAACTCTTTGATTCTATGATTCTATAATGTCCCTTCCCTTCCCTTTGGCCTTCAGTGTCTTCCTCTGACCCCTTGCAGGTGACCGGTCCCCAAAAGGTCGGAACTACCAGCTGAAGCTGCTGCACATCAATGCCACGGCCCGCCTGGAGCGCCCCGACTACGAGGGGCCCTTCCTGCCGATGGAAGAGGGGGCCCCGCAGGTCAAGGAGCTGCAAGGAGAGCGGAAGGCCAGCCCTTTGCAGAGCGGCCTCCGGGAAGCGCTCAGAGCCGTGGCCGGAGAGGAAGGGAAGGTGCGCTTCGAGGTGGACACCCCCTGGGGATGGCAGCTGGGTGAGTCCCATCCGTCTCACCTTTCGTAAAGTGTGATCTTCCTGAGAAGAGTATAATATTTGTTTGAATTAATATCCACTTGCATTTATGGAAGGCAACTTAGGTTTCTCAGTTGTTAGGCTGATATACCTGGCTATCTCTCTGAACTGTTAGGAACAAAGATAGGCCAATGTACAAAATATATAGCAGATTTTCAGAAGTGTTAATATCTACTATATTTTCAGAAGTGTTAATATCTAATATATTGAATGCAATATTCCTGCTTCTTGGCAGCAGGGGGTTGGACTGGATGGCCTATGAGGTCTCTTCCAGTTCTTTGATTCTATGATTCTATGATACTCTCCCATAAAATATATTGGTTTTTAAATCATGCTCTCAACAGACCAAAAATAGGTAGTCTTCATTAAAAGTAGCATAGTTGATTTACTCACAAACTTTATATATTCAGCATACAGTTACATTTTTATTGGTTGAGAGTTTAAACAGTAAGTTCTCTAAAGCATTTTGTTTCAGTCTCTTCGTTGCTGCAGACAGACTAACACTCTCTCCAGTTGAATACATTACTGAACATTGACTCAATTAATAATAATAATAATAATAATAATAATAATAATAATAATGTGGTCCCAGTGGTGATCAGCACACTGGGTGCAGTGCCTAAAGACCTTGGCCTGCACTTAAAGACAAAATTGCCACCTGTCAGCTCTAAAAGACCACCCTACTTGAACCTGCAGACATGATTTGTCAATACATCACACAGTCCTAGACACTTGGGAAGTGTCTGACGTGTGATCCAGTACAACAGCCAGCAGAGTGACTGCTGTGGACTCATCTTGTTGTGTTAATAATAATAATAATAATAATAATAATAATTGCAAAGACTCTGGCACAAGCCAGTAAAGGCAGTCCCAGTGGTGATTGGCACACAGGGTGCAGTGCCTAAAGACCTTGGCCTGGACTTAAACACAATCATAGAATCAAAGAGTTGGAAGAGACCTCCTGGGCCATCCAGTCCAACCCCATTCTGCCAAGAAGCAGGAATATTGCATTCAAAGCACCCCTGACAGATGGCCATCCAGCCTCTGTTTAAAAGCCTCCAAAGAAAGAGCCTCCACCACACTCCGAGGCAGAGAGTTCCACTGCTGAACAGCTCTCACAGTCAGGAAGTTAGGAATCAGCCCTGAAAAAATTACCATCTGCCAACTGCAGAAGGCCACCTTACTGGGATCTGCACGCATTCTTCGCCGATACATCACACAGTCCTAGGCATTTGGGAAGGGTCCGACATGTGATCCAATACAACAGTTTGCTGTGTACTAATCTTGTTGTGTTTCAAATAGTAATGTAAAACACAAACGCCAAGGGAGGACATAACCTCCCCTGCCAGGAGTGCATCTTGGTGGCAGTTTGTATGACTCTGCTCCTTTGGGGAGACCATCCAGCTGAGGAATTTCTCTCCTTGTCCCTTTGCAGAGGCCGAGATGGTCCTTGACGGCGACAACCGGCCTTTGCCTTTGGCAGATTTCCCTGCTGCTCCTCCTCTGCCCAAACCTGGGGCACCCAAGCCTCTCCTTTCGGGGGTCAAGCGGTGAGTTTCCTGAATAGATTTTGAGAGTATCGGGATTTATTTATTTATTTGTCGTGTCAGGGCAGCCAGTCAATTATATTACATTTCTAACAGAACAAAGCAAACAAACAGGCAAAATGCAACATTTGTGAGTTTGGTAGTTGATTAAATGTCCTTTGACCAGTCTCTGGCCACTTGGAGTGCCTCTGGGGTTGCCGCAAGAAGGTCCTCCCTTGTGCATGTGGTGGGGCTCAGGGTGCATTGCAGCAGGTGGTCAGTGGTTTGCTCCTCTCCGCACTCGCATGTCGTGGATTCCACTTTGTGGCCCCCTTTCTTGAGGTTGGCTCTGCATCTCGTGGTGCCAGAGTGCAGTCTGTTCAGCGCCCTCCAAGTCGCCCCGTCCTCTGTGTCCCCAGGGGGGGAGTCTCTCATTGGGTATCAGCCATTGGTTGAGGCTCTGGAATTTCACCTGCCACTTTTGGACTCTCGCTTGCTGAGGTGTTCCAGCGAGTGTCTCTGTAGATCTTAGAAAACTATGTCTGGATTTAAGTCGTTGACGTGCTGGCTGATACCCAAACAGGGGATGAGCTGGAGATGTCTCTGCCTTGGTCCTTTCACTATTGGCTGCTCCTTCCCGGCTGATGTCAGGTGGTGCAATACCAGCTAGACAGTGTAATTTTTCCAGTGGTGTGGGGCACAGACACCCCATGGTGATGCGGCATGTCTCATTAAGAGCCACATCCACTGTTTTAGTGTGGTGAGATGTGTTCCACACTGGGCATGCATACTCAGCAGCAGAGTAGCACCGTGCAAGGGCGGAGTGGGACTGCCATCACTTTAGTAGTTGTGCAGAAGAGGGAGGTGTTGCTTGTTCCCTGTTTCCATAACAAGCAAACTTTGCCAATGGGAAGTAGGCAGGAGGAAGTGGAGCTTGAAGTAGTCTCTTTTTTGGACTGCAATGCCCAGAATCTCCCAGTCAAGGGAAAGAGCAGCCCTGGGAGCCCTGTGTGTGTGTGTGTGTGTGTGTGTGTGTGTACACCCAGTTGTAGGCCCGGCCTCACCTCCGCGCTCTCTTGCAGGCTGGCCTTCCTGACCTGGGAGTTCCCCAACTTCAGCAACAGGAGCAAAGACCTGCTGGGGCGCTTCGCCATGGCCAGGAGGCACATCCAGGCCGCTGGCTTCGTGCCCGTTGACGTGAGTCACTTTTCGCAGGGAATGGCTTCTCTCATGACGAGAGGGAGAGATGTGAAGCACACACACATCTACCTGGCCTGCTCTCTCCTTTCTCCAGCTCTGAGGGGGCCTACCTCACATCGGCTTCGTGGCCACACTCTGGCAAGGATGGGCAGGCTCTCTCTGTGGCTCTTTCTCTCCTTCCGCCATTTCCCTCATGCATTTTCCCTCTCTCTTTTCTTCCTTTCTTCCTTCCCTTCGTCTCCCTTCCCTAATCCCTTCTTTCTTCCTTCCCCCAAGCCTTTTCCCCTTTCCTTTCTCCTTCCTTCCTCTTTCTTTCCCCTTCTTCCCTGCCTTCCTTCTCCTTTCCTACTTTCTTCCTTTCTTTCTTCTTTCTTTTCTCCTTTCTGCCCTCCTTCCATTCCCCTCATCCACATATTCCTTGCTTCCTTCTTTTGTCTTAACTTCCTTCCCTTTCCCTTTCTTTCCTCTCCTTTCCTCATACATTTCCTTCCTTCCCTTCTTCCCCTTCCTCCCTGCTTTCCTTCTCCTTTCCTCTTTCTATTGTTCCTTCCTGCCCTCCCTCCCTCCCCCTCATACACATGTTCCTTCCTTCCTTTCTCTTCACTTCCTTCCTTCCCTCCCTCCATTTCCCTTTCTTTCCTCTCCTTTCCTCATACATTTCCTTGCTTCCCTTCTTCCCCTTTCCTCCCTGCCTTCCTTCTCCATTCCTCCTTCCTTCCTTTTTCTTCACTTCCTTCCCTCTCTCCCTTTCTCTTTCTTTCCTCTCCTTTCCTCATACATTTCCTTGCTTCCCTTCTTCCCCCTTCCTCCCTGCCTTCCTTCTCCATTCCTCCTTTCCTTCCTTCCTTTCTCTTCACTTCCTTCCTTCCCTCCCTTCCTTTCCCTTTCTTTCCTTTCCTCATACATTTCCTTGCTTCCGTTCTTCCCCCTTCCTCCCTGCCTTCCTTCTCCATTCCTCCTTCCTTCCTTTCTCTTCACTTCCTTCCTACCCTCCCTCCCTTTCTCTTTCTTTCCTCTCCTCATACATTTCCTTCCTTCCCTTCTTCCCCCTTCTGCTCCTTGCTCCCTTTATCTTCACTTCCTTCCCTTTCTCTTTCCTTCTCCATTCCTCCTTTCCTTCCTTTCTCTTCACTTCCTTCCTTCCCCCCCCCCCTTCCTTTCTCTTCCTTTCCTCTCCTGGATAGAGAGATAGAGTCATATAATACATTTCCTTCCTTCCCTTCTTCCCCCTTCTTCCCGGCTTTCTTCTCCTTTTCTCTTTCCTTCCTTCCTTCCTTCCTTCCTTCCTGCCTGCCTGCCTGCCTGCCTGCCCTCCTTCCGTTCCCCTCATACACATGCTCCTTGCTCCCATTATCTTCACTTTCTTCCCTTTCCCTTTCTTTCCTCTCCTTTGCTCATACATTTCCTTTCTTCCCTTCCCCCTTAATTTCTGCTTCTTCTTTCCTTTCTGTCCTTCCTTCCTGCCTTCCTTCCTTCCTTCCTTCCTTCCTTCCTTCCTTCCTTCCTTCCTCCTTCTTGCCCTCCATTCCCTCATTCACATGTTACTTCCTTCCTCTTCACTTCCTTTCCTCTCTTCCTTTCCTCTCCTTTCCTCATACATTTCCTTCTTTCCCTTCTTCCCCCTTCCTCCCTGCCTTCCTTCTTCTTCCTCCTTCCTGCCCTCCCTCCCTCCATTCTCCCTCACACACGTTTCTCCCTTCCCTCTCTTCCTTTCTCTTTCTTTCCTCTCATTTCCTCATACATTTCCTTCCTTCCCTTCTTCCCTGCTTTCTTCCCCTTTCCTTTCCTTCCTTCCTGCCCTCCCTCCATTCCCTCTTATACACATGTTCCTTCACTTCCTTCCTTCCCTCTCTTCCTTTCTCTCTCTTTTCTCTCATTTCCTCATACATTTCCTTCCTTCCCTCCCTTCCTTCTTCTCTCTTCCTCCCTGCCTTCCTTCTCCTTTCTTTCCCTTCTTTTTCTCTTTCCTTCCTTCCTCCCTTCCCCTCATTCTCACAACCTTTATTTCCTCCTTCCCTCCTTTTTCTTTCTTTCCCCTCTCTCTTCCTTTCTTTTTCCTTCCCTTCTTTCTCTCCTTTCTTCATTTCTTCCACACATCACTTTTCCTTCCCAGTGACATCACAGAAGGCCACTTCACCTGACAATAAGCAAACAAACAAACATATTTTGATTTCTCTGTGATAGATAGATAGATAGATAGATAGATAGATAGATAGATAGATAGATGTATGCCTCATCTTTTGGCTTAAATAACTCCCTCTGTGACTGAGAAACTGGAGAGCTCCTTCTCCTCAAGGTTATAGCAAAAATACAAAAACAAGACACGGAAATTCAAGGTCTCATATATATGTGTGTGTGTGTGTGAGAGAGGGGGGGGGGTCACGACTGGAGTTACCCTTCCAAAATGTACCTGTTCCAAGTTACAACCAAATTCACCTCCATAACAAACCTACAGAATCTGGGCGTGTCCACCCCAAAGGGTCCCATCCCCTCCTCTGCATGTAGATCTGCGTAGCGTAGGTGGGTCCCTCTTCCATGCGCTCCGCATGCGCCATCCGTCCTGGCCAGACGTGGCTCCCATCCAGGAAGCCTGGGTCCCATTTCACAAAGAGCGGCGGCGGCACTTAAGCAGCTCCTTGCCAAGGGCCAGAGGAGCCTCGCAGGAAGCCAGCCGGAGCCAGAGGCCATGAATATTTGATGGCCAGAGGCAGGCGGCCTCCCTCCGCTCTCTCCCTCCTTCCTCCACCTGCAAAGAAGAAGGAGGGAGGGAGGCCGGAGAGCAGAGAACCAGAGACTTGGGAGGGACCCCCAAGGGTCATCCAGTCCAACCTCCATAGATAGATAGATAGATAGATAGATAGATAGATAGATAGTAGGCCTGTTTGATCAAGAAAAAAATTGTTTCTAAAATCGATTTGTAATTGGGGTGTTTTTTTGTTTCGATATTTAAAATATTTACAGAACTTTCCAAAAAAATGTTTTGTTATTTACGAAATTTCATTAATATTTACAAAACATTTTGTAAGTGTGAATGTTGCAGTAATGGTCACCTTGATTAGCATTGAATGGCTTTCATTTCTCCCACCCTGGACATTCCATAGATATTAGATAACTCCATTTGCCTAGTTTCCAACAGACCTCTGAGGATGCCTGCCATAGATGTGGGCAAAATGTCAGGAGAGAATGCTTCTGGAACATGGTCATACATACAGCCCTGAAAACTCACACAACCGGCCTCCGCGCGCCATCCGGCTCCGGCTCCTGCGCCCTCCTCCTCCTCCTCCTCCTCCTCCTGACACTTCCTGCAACACAGCTGGGAGGAGGAGGAGGAGGAGGAGGAGGGCGCAGGAGCCGGAGCCGGATGGCGCGCGGAGGCCGGTTGTAAGGGTGAGCGCGCGCGCGCCATCCAATCGGCTCCGGCTTCTGCGCCCCCCCCCTCCTCCTCCTCCCAGCTGTGTTGCAGGAAGTGCTAGGAGGAGGAGGAGGAGGAGGGCGCAGAAGCCGGAGCCGGATGGCGCGCGGAGGCCGCTTATGAGCGCGCGCGCGCCATCCAATCGGCTCCTGCCACGGTGCACTGCTGGGGTGCTTGGGAGCGCCGGATTGGCTCCCAGGCACCAGCAGCAGCACTCAGTCAGCACAGCAGCCTCCATCCCATTAACGACACGAGCTGAAGCTCGTAAAATATATGGGGCTGCTGTTTCGATATTTTTAAACCCTTCCGGGTTTGAAAATGTGTTTTGAAATCGCTTCGGATATGGTAAAAATAACGATTTAATTACGAAATAACGAATTAACGCACAGGCCTAATAGATAGATAGATAGATAGATAGATAGATAGATAGGCAGGCAGGCAGGCAGGCAGGCAGGCAGGCAGGCAGGCAGGCAGGCAGGCAGGCAGGCAGGCAGGCAGGCAGGGGGACCCCCAAGGGTCATCCAATCCAACCTCCATAGATAGATAGACAGACAGACTGACAAACAGAGGGACCCCCAAGGGTCATCCAATCCAACCTTCATAGACAGACAGACAGACAGACAGTTATATACTCACAGAGTTGGAAGAGTCTCTCCAAGACCATCTCCAAGACCTATCTCTGCAGATAGATAGATAGATAGATAGATAGATAGATAGATAGATAGATTCATATAATCTCAGAGGTGGAAGAGACCCCCAAAGGCCATCCAGTCCAACCCTTGTAGATAGACATAGGGAAGAGACCCCCAAAGGCCATCCATAACCTCCATGATTAGATAGATAAATAGATAGATAGAATCATATAATCTCAGAGGTGGAAGGGACCCCCAGGGGTCATCCAGTCCAACCTCCATATATAGATGGATGGATAGATAGATTTCTATAATAGATTTCCCAGAATATTTCCCAGAATATAGATAGATTTCCCAGAATTGGAAGGGACTCTCAAAGGCCATCCAGTCCAACCTCCATAGATGGATGGATGGATGGATGGATGGATGGATGGATAGATAGATAGATAGAGTCACATAATCTCAGATGTGGAAGGGACCTCCAAGGGTCATCCAGTCCAACCTCCATAGATGGATGGATGGAAAGATTGATGGATAGATGGATAGATAGATAGATAGATAGAGTCATATAATCTCAGAGGTGGAAGGGACCTCCAAGGATCATCCAATCCCACCTCCATAAATGGTTGGATGGATGGATGGATGGATGGATGGATAGATGGATGGATGGATAGATAGATGGATGGATAGATAGATGGATGGATGGATAAATAGATAAATAGGTAGAAGGATGGATGGATGGATTCCTATAATCCCAGAGTTGGAAGAGACCCCCAAAGGCCATCCAGTCCAACCTCCATAAACAGACAGACAGTCATATACTCTCAGAGTTGGAAGAGACTCTCAAAGGCCATCTAGTGCAACCTTTGTCGATAGGTAGAGTGATATAATCTCAGAGGCAGAAGAGACCCCCAGGGGTCATCTAGTCCAACCATATATGGATAGATTCCTATAATCCCAGAATTGAAAAGGACCCCCAAAGGCCATCCAGTCCAACCTCCATAGATAGAGAGACAGACAGACAGACACTCCCAGAGTTGGAAGAGACCCAAAAGACCACCTTTTCCAACCTTGTAGATAGATAGATAGATAGATAGATAGATAGATAGATAGATAGATGATAGATATAGAGAGAGAGTCAGATAGATAGATAGATAGATAGAGTCAAAATAATAATAATAATAATAATAATAATAATAATAGATGTGATCCAATACAACAGCCAGCAGAGTGTCTGCTGTGAACTCATCTTGTTGTGTTTCTAATAATAATAATAATAATAATAATAATAATAATAATAAATACACAGTCCTAGACGCTTGGGAAGTGCTCAACTTGAGATTTTGTGATACAAAATCCAGCATATAGATCTCGTTTGCTGTGACATACTGTGCTTTTGTGTCAGTAAAATAATAATAATAATAATAATAATAATAATAATGTCATATAATCTCAAAGTTGGAAGAGACCCAGAGAGTCATGTAGATATATAGATAGATATATAGTCAAAATAATAATAATAATAATAATAATATTAATGTCATATAATCTCAAAGTTGGAAGAGACCCTCAAAGACCACCCATTACAACCTCTATAGACAGACAGAGTCATATAATCCCAAGAGGTGGAAGGGACCCCTAAAGGTCATCTAGTCCAACCTCCATATATGGATGGACGGATTCCTGTAATCCCAGGGTTGGAAGGGTGTCCTTTGCTGCCTTTTCCCATGCCAGTCTGGGCCTTTATTCCTTTGGATTGTTTATACTGGGCATTGAGAGCCACCGGAGCAGGAAAGGTATGCGACGATGGTCCCTGGCCAGGCGCCCGGATGGATTCAGCTGGGAGCCCCTCTTCTGCCCCTTCATATCTGCTGCCATCGTGGCTCGAATGAAGTGACCGTTCCACCCAGACTTGGACCCTCCCTCCAGGTGTTTTGGACTTCAACTCCCATCATTCCTAACAGCCTCAGGCCCCTTCTTTTTCCCCCTTAGCCGCTTAAGCGGCTGAGGGGGAAGAGGAAAGGGCCTGAGGCTGTTAGGGATTGTGGGAGTTGAAGTCCAAAACACCTGGAGGGAAGGCCCAAGTTGCCCCATGCCTGCTTTCAACTTTCCTTATTCTTTGACCAATCTCCTACTCTCCCTCCTTCCTTCCTCGGCAGGTCCCTTATTACGAATGGCTGGATTTGAAGTCGGAGTGGCAGAAGGCGGCCTTCCTGCGGGACAAGATGAGCAAGGCGGTGGCCGAAGAGATGGCCAAGTGACCGCTCGGGGGAAGAAGCCAACGGGAGTCCTGACCCCGGGATGCGTCGTCCTGTGTGCATCTCTGGGCATGCCTTTCTTGCGGTGTATATACATGTGGATTACGAATAAATGTACAGCCCTGATCACACATCCCTCCGCCTCCTCTTTGCTGCTGGAAAGTTTAGGAGGGCTATTTTATTATTATTTTATTTTATTTTTATTATTGTTATTAATTATTATTTAATTTAATTTAATTATATTATTGTTAATAATTTATTATTATTTTATTTTTATTATTGTTATTAATTTTTATTTTATTTTATTATATTATTGTTAATAAATTATTATTATTGTTATTAATTATTATTTTATTTTTATTTAATTATATTATTGTTAATAATTTATTATTATTGTTATTAATTATTATTTTATTGTATTATTGTTAATAATTTATTATTATTTTATTTTTTATTCTTATTAATTATTTTATTTTTATTTAATTATATCATTAAATAAAAATAAAATAATAATAACAATAGGTTGCTGTACGTTTTTTCGGGCTATATGGCCATGTTCTAGAGGCATTCTCTCCTGACGTTTCGCCTGCATCTATGGCAAGCATCCTCAGAGGTAGTGAGGATGCTTGCCATAGATGCAGGCGAAACGTCAGGAGAGAATGCTTCTAGAACATGGCCATATAGCCCGAAAAAACTTACAGCAACCTAGTGATTCCAGCCATGAAAGCCTTCGACAATACAATAACAACAATAATACATAATAAAATAAAACAATAAATAAGAAATTATTATTTCTTATTTATTGTTTTATTTTATTATGTATTGTTATTATTTTATTTTTATTTAATGATCTCATTGTTAATAATTTATTGTTTATTGTTTTATTTTATTATTTATTATTGTTACTAATTATTATTTTATTTTTATTTAATATTATTGTTAATAATTTATTATTTATTGTTTTATTATTATTTATTATTATCAATTCTTTTTATTAATATTTGTTTATTTTATTTATTATTTATTATTATTAATTTTATTATTAATGCTTTTATTATATTATCCTATATCTGCACACATTGAGAACTGCTTCCCATTTCTGGAGGAGCTTACATAATGCTTGCTGCATGTGTCACAGCCCTAAGGCCTGTTCTGTGGGGCCGAGGGAATGTCCACCTCCTCCTCCTCCTCCTCGTCCTCTCTTCGGCCGGCCTCTTTCCAGCAGGATCTTTCCTCCTCTTCTCTTGCCTTCAGGGCCAAGGAAATGCCAGTGCGGATGGCTGCGTGCATCGTGAATTCAAGGCTGGGAGAGAGACCTCGCCGGGGAAAGAATCCTGGTGTTGAATCTCCCTTATGGAGAGACAAAGCGAGATGTAAACAAACGTAATCAGGGGTCCCAAGAGGCCATCCAGTCCAACCCAGGGCTATTCAACACTCGTCCGTATCATTGACTTGAATAATCATAGAATAATAATAATGTGTTGTCAAAGGCTTTCATGGCCAGAATCACTGGGTTGGAGCGTGACACTCTCCTCTTAGGGAGGCATTGAAGCAGGGGCTGGGTGGCCATCTGTAGGGAAGGCTTTGCTTTTTGCAAGAAGAGATTTAGACTGGATGGCCTTTGGGGGTCCCGTCTGTGAACGGAGCTGGTGCATGTGGAGCGTGACACTCTCCTCTTAGGGAGGCACTGAAGCAGGGGCTGGGTGACCATCTGTAGGGAAGGCTTTGCTTGTGCCTTTTTGCAAGGAGAGTATTGGACTGGATGGCCTTTGGGGGCCCCTATTTTGGTTCTAGGATGTGGAGTGTGACACTCTCCTTTTAGGGAAGCATTGAAGCAGTGGCTGGGTGGCCATCTGTAGGGAAGGCTTTGTGCCTTTTTGCAAGAAGAGTATTGGACTGGATGACCTTTAGGGGCCTCTATTTCAATTCTAGGATGTGGAGTGTGACACTCTTCTCATAGGGAAGCATTTAAGCAGGGGCTGGGAGACCATCTGTGCGGAAGGCTTTGCTTGTGCCTTTTTGCAAGGAGAAAATTGGATTGGATGGCCTTTGGGGTCTCTTCTGTGCTCTGCTTTGCCGATGGCTTGGGTAGTGCCTTGTTGCAAGAAGGTTGGATTGGATGGCCTTTGGGGGCCCCTATTTCAACTCTAGGATGTGGAGTGTGACACTCTCCTTTTAGGGAAGCATTGAAGCAGGGGCTGGGTGGCCATCTGTAGGGAAGGCTTTGCTTGGGCCTTTTTGCAAGAAGAGTATTGCACTGGATAGCCTTTGGGGTTCCCTTCTGTGAACAGAGCCGGTGCATGTGGAACGTGACACTCCCCTTTTAGGGAGGCATTGGAGCAAGGGCTGGGTGGCCATCTGTAGGGAAGGCTTTGTTTGTGCCTTTTTGCAAGAAGAGAATTGGATTGGATGACCTTTGGGGCCCTCTATTTCAACTCTAGGACGTGGAGCATGACACTCTCCTCTTGGGGAGGCATTGAAGCAGGGGCTGGGTGGCCATCTGTAGGGAAGGCTTTGCTTGTGCCTTTTTGCAAGAAGAGTATTGGACTGGATGGCCTTTGGGGGGGGAGGTCCATTCTGTGCTCTGCTTTGCCGATGGCTTGAGTAGTGCCTTGTTGCAAGAAGCAGGTTGGATTGGATGACTTTTAGGGGTCTCTATTTCAAGTCTAGGATGTGGCTCAGTGGCCATCTGTAGGGAAGACTTTGCTTGTGCCTTTTTGCAAGAAGATATTTAGACTGGATGGCCTTTGGGGTTCCCTTCTGTGAATGGAGCCAGTGCATGTGGAGCATGACACTTCTCTTAGGGAGGCATTGAAGCAGGGGCTGGGTGGCCATCTGTAGGGAAGGCTTTGCTTGTGCCTTTTTGCAAGAAGAGTATTGGATTGGATGGCCTTTGGGGGTCCCTTCTGTGCTCTGCCTTGCCAATGGCTTGGGTAGTGCCTTGTTGCAAGAAGAAGGTTGGATTGGATGGCCTTTAGGGGACTCTATTTCAAGTCTAGGATGTGGCTCTGTGGCCATCTGTAGGGAAGGCTTTGCTTGTGCCTTTTTGCAAGAAGAGTATTGGATTGGATGGCCTTTGGGGTTCCCTTCTGTGCTCTGCTTTCGCCGATGACTTAGGTATTGCAAGAAGAAGGTTGGATTGGATGGCCTTTAGGGGACTCTATTTCAAGTCTAGGATGTGGCTGGATGGCCATCTGTAAGGAAGGCTTTGCTTGTGCCTTTTTGCAAGAAGAAGATTGGATTGGATGGCCTTTGGGGTTCCCTTCTGTGCTCTGCTTTCGCCGATGACTTGGGTATTGCAAGAAGAAGGTTGGATTGGATGGCCTTTAGGGACCTCTATTTCAAGTCTAGGATGTGGCTCAGTGGCCATCTGTAGGGAAGGCTTTGCTTGTGCCTTTTTGCAAGAAGAATATTGGACTGGATGGCCTTTGGGGTTCCCTTCTGTGAACAGAGCCAGTGCATGTGGAGCATGACACACCTCCTAGGGAGGCACTGAAGCAGGGGCTGGGTGGCCATCTGTAGGGAAGGCTTTGCTTGTGCCTTTTTGCAAGAAGAAGATTGGATTGGATGACCTTTGGAGTTCCCTTCTGTGAACGAAGCCAGTATATGTGGTGCATAACACTCTCTTAGGGAGGCATTGAAGAAGGGGATGGATGGCCATCTGTAGGGAAGGCTTTGGTTGTGCCTTTTTGCAAGAAGAGTGTTGGACTGGATGGCCTTTGGGGGTCCCTTCTGTGAAAGGAGCATGTGTGCTGCTTTGCTGGATGACCGTGCGGCCGAGGAGGAGGAGGAGGAGGCGTTGGGATGAGCTTTGGTGCCTTAGAAGCGGGAGGCTCATGAGGCTTAGTTGGGCCAAGTGTCAGATGCAATCAAGGGCGATCCAGGCACTGACCTCGTTTGCAGAAGCAAGACAAGAGCAAGGAAGAGGGATGCTCCTCACAACACTGAAGGCAGAAGCCTGGCAGCGGAGCAATTATGCTCAGTGGACTGGAAGAAGGCCTTTTGCTTTTGGATCAGGTGTGGGCCAACTTTGGCCCGTGCCTAGTCTATACCTTTAGAAAACGCAGAGGCAAGATCTCCATTGGTCATTTTCCTTGTCAGCACCTGGACTGTTGCCCTGGAAACCGAGCCCGGTCCCTGCCTCTGTCTCCATGGCAACAAGGAGCAAAACCTCCCGGCCTCCGTTGCATCACAGCGAGGGGGAAGCGGATACGGAAAAGCGTGGATACGGAAAAGCGTGGATGCGGAAAAGCGTGGATGCGGAAAAGCGTGGATGCGGAAAAGCGTGGATGCAAAAAAGCGCGGGTGCGGAAAAGCGCGGATGCGGAAAAGCGCGGATGCGGAAAAGCGCGGATGCGGAAAAGCGCGGATGCGGAAAAGCGCGGATGCGGAAAAGCGCGGATGCGGAAAAGCGTGGATACGGACGAGCGTGGATACGGAAGAGCGTGGATGCGGAAGAGCGTGGATGCGGAAAAGCGTGGATGCGGAAGAGCGTGGATGCGGAAGAGCGTGGATACGGAAGAGCGCGGATACGGAAGAGCGCGGATACGGAAGAGCGCGAATACGGAAGAGCGCGGATACGGAAGAGCGCGGATGCGGAAGAGCATGGATGCGGAAAAGCGTGGATGCAGAAGAGCGTGGATGCGGAAAAGCGTGGATGCGGAAGAGCGCGGATGCGGAAAAGCGTGGATGCGGAAAAGCGAGGATATGGAAAAGCGTGGATGCGGAAGAGCGTGGATGCAAAAAAGCGAGGATATGGAAAAGCGTGGATGCGGAAGAGCGTGGATGCGGAAGAGCGTGGATGCGGAAGAGCGTGGATGCGGAAGAGCGTGGATGCGGAAGAGCGTGGATGCGGAAAAGCGTGGATGCGAAAAAGCGAGGATATGGAAAAGCGTGGATGCGGAAGAGCGTGGATGCGGAAAAGCGAGGATATGGAAAAGCGTGGATGCGGAAGAGCGTGGATACAGAAAAGCGTGGATGCGGAAAAGCGTGGATGACCCCTTCAACCCCAACCCGCCCCCTCCAAATAAATGAATGCAATTTATGCACAATTCTCTTTTGCATTTAAATTGCAGCATCCATCCATGCAAAGAAGGGGAAAATATGTCCGAAACACAATTAAAAACCTGTAACGTATAATCAACTCTTTTGCATATGCATATCATGATGGAACTTAAGTGCAATTCATACTTTAAACATTGTTGATGTTGGAGCCGCTTTGTGTCTCAATCAAGACGTAACAGCAGGATATTGTGATATAATAATATGTGTAAATAATAATAATAATGATCAGAAAACAAAAGTGTCTCTTTCTCAGCCCTTTGGAATATTTTAGGTGAAGGATGCTCAACCTCTAGAGCTGGGTGGCCATCTGTCGGGAGGGTTTTGATGGTGCCTCCCTGCCTGGCAGAAAGGAGGAGGGTTGGGCTGGATGACCTTTGGAGTCCTTTTCCAAATTGAACAAAACATAGATTGCTGGGAGCCTGGAGGAACCTCCTTTTTAAAGCAAAGGATGGATGGTTATCTTTTGGAAGTGCTTTGATTGTGCCTTCCTGACTGGCAGAAAGGAGGCAGGTTGGACTGGATGACCTTAGGGGTCCCTTCCAACTCTAGGGTTCTATGTCTTACGACATACATATTTTAATGGTATTGTGTTTAGTGTAATGTGCTTTGAGCTGTGAGAAGAATGCAGGTAAGAAATAAAATTTATTGCTATTATTATATTATTTATTGCTAATATAATTTATTGCTAATATAATTTATTGCTTAATATAATATAATATAATATAATATAATATATTATTATTATATTATAATTAAAATATATTAATTATGTTATATAATAATACAATTATTTTATTTTATTATATTATGTTATATAATATTATATAATAATAGAAATAATAAAAGATAATATAATATACTATATTATAATATTATATTGCTATATAATATATTATAATATAATATTTATATTATATAAAATAATAAAATAAAATAATTTTATTATTGTATTGTTATATAATATTATATTATATAACCCCGGTGGCGACGTGGATTAAACCACTGAGCTGCTGAACTTGCTGACCGAAAGGTCACAGGTCCAAATCCAGGGAGTGGGGTGAGCTCCCGCTGTTAGCCCCAGCTTTTGCCAACCTAGCAGTTCGAAAACATGCAAATGTGAGTAGATCAATAGATACCGCTCCGGTGGGAAGGTAACGGCGCTCCATGCAGTCATGCTGGCCACATGACCTTGGAGGTGTCTATGGACAACGGCAGCTCTTTGGCTTAGAAATGGAGATGAGCACCAGAGTCGGACATGACTAGACTTCATGCCAGGGGAAAACCTTTACCTAATATTATGTTATAATAATATAATAATTATATATTATAATATAATTATGATATTATATTTTATTAGATTATGTTATATTGTTAAATATTATATTATAATAATATTATATTCTACAATAATATATGATAATAACATTATTTTTATTATATTACATTGTAATATCGTATTATATTAAAATATATTATTAAATTTTAATTATTATATTATGTTGTATTGTTAAATATTATATTATAATAATATCATTATATTATATAATAATATATGATAATAACATTATTTTTATTATTATATTACATTGTTATATTATAGTATTATATTAAAATATTATATTGTTAAATTTTAAGTATTATATTATGCTCCATTGTTAAATATTATATTATAATAATATCATTATATGATATTATAATATATGATAATAAATTATTTTATTATTATATTACATTGTTATATTATAGTAAATTATAGTATTATATTAAAATATATTATATTGTTGTTAAATTTTAATTATTATATTATGCTATATTGTTAAATATTATATTATAATAATATCATTATATTATATAATAATATAGAATAAAATTATTTTTATTATTATATTACATACATTGTTATAGTATTATATTAAAATATATTATATTGTTAAATTTTAATTATTATGTTATATTGTTAAATATTATATTATAATAATGGGTTGTTGTAGGTTTTTTCGGGCTACATAACCATGTTCTAGAGAGGCATTCTCTCCTATATAATAATATTATTGAAAAATATAATAACATTATTTTTATTATTATATTATATTGTTATACTATATTATAATATATTGTTAAATTTTAATATAATAATAATAATATAATAATATTGTATCAATGAATTATAATATAATGTAACAAATTTATTTTATTATAATATTATAATTATATAACAAATTTATTTTATTATAATTTATTTTATTATATATTATTATATTGTATTGTTATATAATATGACATTATAGTAATGTAACAATAACATTATATCAACAATAAAATATAATATTAATAAAATAGAATAAATTAATTATTATAATATTATAATAATGTTATTGAATAATATGATATAATAACGTTACTTTTATTATATTATATTATTATATCATATTGTAATATATTGTTGTTAATTTTTAATAATATAATAATATAATAATATGGTATCAATTAATTATAATATAATGTTATGTATTTATTTTATTATATATTATAATATTTATTATAATGTCATGTTATATAACAATAGAATATTATAATATAATGTAACAATAACATTATATCAATAATATATATGTATATATATTATATTATTATATTATATATTGTTAAATTTTAATATAATAATAATATTATAATATATCAATTAATTATAATGTAATGAATTTATTTTATTAAATATTATTATATTATCTTATATAATATTCCATTATAATAATGTAATAACAACATTATATCAATAATATGTGTATATATATAAATATTATAATATATTGTTAAATTTTAATAATAATATAATAATATTGTATCAATGAATTATAATATAATGTAACTAATTTAATTTATTAAATATTATTATATTATCTTGTTATATAATATTCCATTATAATAATGTAATAATAACATTATATCAATAATATATATATGTATATATATATATTCTATTATATTATTATATAATAATGTTGTTAAATTTTAATATAATAATATTATAATATATCAATTAATTATAATGTAATGAATTTATTTTATTAAATATTATTATATTATCTTATATAATATTCCATTATAATAATGTAATAATAACATTATATCAATATGTGTATATATATATATATATTATAATATATTGTTGTTAAATTTTAATATTATAATAATAATATAATATTGTATCAATGAATTATAATATAATGTAACAAATTTTATTATATATTATTATATTGTATTGTTATATAATTTTCCATTATAATAATGTAATAATAATATTATATCAATAATAATATAATAAATTTATTAAAATATTATAATATAATAATAATAATAATAAATTGTTTTATTTTATGAATATATGATATATAGAAATTCCAGAAATATCTTATATAATATTCCATTATAATAATGTAATAATAACATTATATCAATATGTATATATATATATATATATATATATATAATATTATTATATATATTGTTGTTAAATTTTAATATTATAATAATATAATAATATTGTATCAATGAATTATAGTATAATGTAACGAATTTATTTTATTAAATATTATTATATTATCTTGTTATATAATATTCCATTATAATAATGTAATAATAATATTATATCAATAATAATATAATAAATTTATTATAATATTATAATACTATAATAATACTATAATAAATTGTTTTATTTTAGGAATATATTATAATTATATTATAATAATAATATAATATTGTATCAATGAATTATAATATAATGTAACAAATTTTATTATATATTATTATATTGTATTGTTATATAATTTTCCATTATAATAATGTAATAATAATATTATATCAATAATAATATAATAAATTTATTAAAATATATAATAATAATAATAATAATAATAATAATAATAAATTGTTTTATTTTAGGAATATATTATAATTAGGAATTCCTGATATAAACAAATAAATCATAGCAATAAATATTATATGGTGCCTATCATGATGACTCTTATAGTCATCACTGCCTTTCTTTCTTTCTCTCCTTCCCTCCTTCCTTCCTTCCTTCCTTCCTTTTGCAGTGCCTGCCTCCTCCATCTCCATCCTGGGCACCATAGGGTTAACCTTTCCCCTCTATTTATATATATATATCTCTATATACTTAGTGGAGGGGAGGGGAGGGGGGGGTCCTGGAGAGCCAGCTGCTGACATCACTGGGCATGACTGGGCTCTTCTGTCCGCCCCTCCCTCCCCCCTCCCTCCCTGCTTGGGGGTGTGTGTGTGTGTCTCCTGGAGGGAGCCACTGCGCATGCCCAGTCCATCCCCATCCTCATCCCAGGCAGGCAACCTGGTGCCTCCCAGAGAAGGAAGGAAGGAAGGAGGAGAAGCAGCAGCCCTGCATCACCTGGCACCCTCACCTGCCCAGGTGGGAGGAAGAAGAAGAAGAGGAGGGAGAGAGGGAGGGGTCTGCCTGGCCCTTGGCCCTTGGATGCCCCCACCCCGCCCGCCATGCCGGGAGAAGCCCTCCAAGCCCCCCAGGCCTCCCAGCCCCCCAAGGAAGGAGCAGGAGGAGGAGGAGCAGGCCTGAGCAGCACACCTGAGGCAGGTGAGTGGCAGGCAGCAGGGGAGCAGCCATGGGGGTCCATCATCATGCTATTCGGGGCTTAGGAGGTGGGCAGAGAGAAAGGAAGGGGGGATGGAGGGAAGGAGAGGAAGGGAGGGAGGAAGGGCAATTGAAGGGATAGTGGAGGGAGAGAAGGAAGGAAGGCAGGAAGGGCAGGTAATTGAAGGGCTATTGAGGGCTTAGAAGGTGGGTGAAGAAGGAAGGAAGGAAGGAAAGAAGGAAAGGAGCCAAGGAATAGTCAGTCTGGGGGTCCTTGATCATTATTTTCGAGGCTTAGGAGGTGGGCATAGATAAAAGAAGGGGTGGATGGAGGGAAGGAAGGAGAGAAAGGAAGGAAGGAAGGAAGGAAGGAAGGAAGGAGAGAAAGGGCAATAGAAGGGATATTGGAGGGAAGGAAGGAAGGGCAATTGAAGGGGTATTGAGGGCTTAGAAGGTGGGTGATGAAGGAAAGAAGGAAGGAAGGAAGGGAAAGAAGAAAAGAACGGAGCAAAGGAATATTCAGTCTGGGGGTCCTTGATCATTATATTCGGGGCTTAGGAGGCGGTCGTTGATAAAAGAAGGGAAGGAGGGAGGGAAGGAGAGGAAGGAAGGAAGGAAGTGTGGGCAATCGAAGGGATATTAGAGGAAAGGTAGGAAGGAAGGAAGGAAGGAAGGAAGGAAGGAAGGAAGGAAGAGCAATTGAAGGGGTATTGAGGGCTTAGGAGGTGGGTGAAGAAGGAAAGAAGGAAGGAAGGAGAGAAAGGGAAAGAAGGAAAGAAGGAAGGAGAGAAAGGGAAAGAAGGAAAGAAGGAAGGAAGGAGAGAAAGGGAAAGAAGGAAAGAAGGGAGCCAAGGAATAGTCAGTTTGGGGGTCCTTGATCATTATATTCGGGGCTTAGGGGGTGGGCATAGAGAAAAGAAGAGAAGGAGGTAAGGAAAGAAGGAAGAAAGGAAGGAGAGAAGGGGCATTTGAAGGGATATTGGAGGAAAGGAAGGAAGGAAGGAAAGGGGGAAGGAAGGAAGGAAGGGCAATTGAAGGGGTATTGAGGGCTTAGAAGGTGGGTGAAGAAGGAAAGAAGGAAGGAAGGAAGGGAAAGAAGGAAAGAATGGAGCAAAGGAATATTCAGTCTGGGGGTCCTTGATCATTATATTCGGGGCTTAGGAGGCGGTCGTTGATAAAAGAAGGGAAGGAGGGAGGGAAGGAGAGGAAGGAAGGAAGGAAGTGTGGGCAATCGAAGGGATATTAGAGGAAAGGTAGGAAGGAAGGAAGGAAGGAAGGAAGGAAGGAAGGAAGGAAGGAAGAGCAATTGAAGGGGTATTGAGGGCTTAGGAGGTGGGTGAAGAAGGAAAGAAGGAAGGAAGGAAGGGAAAGAAGGAAAGAAAGGAGCAAAGGAATAGTCAGTCTGGGGGTCCTTGATCATTATATTCGGGGCTTAGAAGGTGGTCATAGATAAAAGAAGGGAAGGAGGGAGGGAAGGAGAGGAAGGAAGGAAGGGAAGGAGGGAGGGAGGGAGGGAGAAAGTGCAGACAATTGAAGGGATATTGGAAGGAAGGAAGGAAAGAAGGAAAGGAAAGGAGCAATGGGGGGGTCCTTGATGATATTAGAGGTTTAGAAGGCGATGAAAGATAGAAGAAGTGATGGAGAGGGAAAAGAAAGGAAGGAGGAAGGGCAAGGGAAGGGGTATTGGGGGCTTAGAAGGTGGGTGAAGGTGGAAGGAAGGAAGGAAGGAAGGAAGGAAGGAAGGAAGGAAGGAAAGAAGCAAGCAATGGAAAGGTTTGGGGGTCTTTGATTATTATATTAGGGCTCAAAGAGGGATGGAAGGATGGAAGAAGGAAAGAGAAAGGAAGATAGAAAGGGCAACAGAAGGGGCATTAGAAGGTGGAATGGAAAGGTATTGGGGGAGGGTCCTTGGTTATAATATTAGGGAAGGAAGGAAGGAAGGAAAGAAAGAAAGTAGGTAGATCAATGGAAGGGATATTGGGAGCTTAGAAGGTGGGTGAAGGTGGAAGGAAGGAAACAAGCAAGTAATGGAAAGGTATGGGGGTCCTTGATTATTATATTAGGGCTCAAAGAAGGATGGAGGGATGGATGGATGGAAGGAAGGAAGGAAGGAAGGAAGAAAAGGTAACACAAGGGGTATTGGGGTTTTAGAACGTGGAATGTACAGGTATGGGGGTTATAATATTAGGGGCTTAGAAGGTGATCAAAGAGAGAGGGAGAGAGATAGAAGGGATAGATAGATAGATAGATAGATAGATAGATAGATAGATAGATAGAAGGAAGGAAAGGGAACAGAAGGGGCATTAAGATCTTAGGTGGAATGGACAGGTATAGGGGTCCTTGGTTATAATATTAGGGATTGAAAATGGAGGATGGATGGATAGATGGATGGATCAATGGATGGATGGATGGATGGATGGAGGGAAGGAAGGAAGGAAGGAAGGAAGGAGGAAAGGAAGAGGGGGCAATGGAATGGGGTTTTGGGGTCTGAGAATGTGGCTGAAGATGGGAGGGAGGGAGGGAGGGAGGAAGGGGAGCAATGGAAAGGTATGGGGGTTCCTTGCTTACATTTGGGGGGATAGAAGAGAAGGAGATGGGTGTGGACAAGGGTGCCTTCTTTATCTTGGGATCTCAATAGCACCAAAATATTTACAATAATTAAAATACTACTAATTGTTACTATTTATTTACTTTTCTCCCACTTTCCTTTATGGCCTTGGGTCTAAATAGGGCACTGCCTTCTCTCCTTGGGCTTGGAGACCCCCTTTGCCTTCTCTCCTCAATATTATTATTATTATTATTATTATTTATTAATTATTGTTAATAACAATTATTATTGTTATTATTGTATTGTTGAAGGCTTTCATGGCTGGAACCACTGGGTTGTTGTAGGTTTTTTTCGGGATATAGGGCCATATTCTAGAGGCATTCTCTCCTGATGTTTCACCTGCATCTCTGGCAAGCATCCTCAGAGGTAGTGAGATCTGTTGGAACTAGGAAAATGGGTTTACATATCTGTGGAATGACCAGGGTGGGACAAAGGACTCTTGTCTGCTGGAGCTAGGGGTGAATGTTTCAACTGACCACCGTGATTAGCATATAATGGCCTGACAACGCCTGGAGCAAACTTTTGTAGGAAAAATGGTTTATATATCTGTGGAATGACCAGGGTGGGACAAAGGACTCTTGACTGCTGGAGCTAGGGGTGAATGTTTCAACTGACCACCTTGATTAGCATTTGATGGCCTGACAGTGCCTGGAGCACCAGGTTGGGGCAAAGGACTCTTCACTGCTGGAGCTAGGTGTGACTGTTTAAACTGATCACCTTGATTAGCATATAATGGCCTGACAGTGCCTGGAGCCAATGTTTGTTGAGAAGTGATTAGATGATGATGATGATGATGATGATGATGATGATGATGATGATGATGATTATTATTATTATTATTATATTTCTTCTCCCTGGCCAAGGTCAGAGGAAAGGCTTTGTTCTCCCCTGGCAAAAGAGACCAGACCCCCATTGAGTCCTATTTTTTGGGGAGGGGGCTACTATTGGGGAGCCTTCTCTTCTCAGTCTCTACCTGGAAGGTGACACACCTCCTTGGCTGCAGAATAGATCCGAATGCAGCAGACCTATAGATCAGGCCTGGGCCAACTTCGGCCTTCCCTCCAGGTGTTTTGGACTACAACTCCCACAATTCCTAACAGCCTACCGGCTGTTAGGAATTGTGGGAGTTGTAGTCCAAAACACCTGGAGGGAAGGCCGAAGCTTTGTCGTCATTACGATGGAGCCTGTTATGCTAGAATAGTGCTGCCAAAAATCCTTTCTGTGAGTGAATATATTATTATTATTATTATTATAATTTTCCGAGCGCCGCAATATTGATCGCAAAGCCCATTACGATAAAGAGGTCGAGGCTGGGCGTGCATTTCGCCAATGCTTTCAGAGAGAGAGAGAGAGAGATAGAGACACTTTGGGATTTGTTTATTTATTTTTTGCAAGGGCCGCAGGAAAAGCTTTCCGGTGGATGATGACTTTGCCCGAATGCAAGCGGAGGAGACCTTAATGGGTCCGTGCTGCAACCACTGCCTTGCAGGGAATTAGCAGAGATGTCCGGGCATTCGTCTTCTCCATCAACCCCCAACCCAGCCTTTGTTTGGCCCCTTTTTTGGAGGAATACTGCAATCCGTATTCAGGATCTTTGGCTGTATCTATAGGTCGTTGTGCATTGTGTAGCATTGCAAGGAATCGATGTGCAAGCGTTGCAGGAAGGGCCTGAAATTCAAAATATCCCTGCACCGAGGCACATGATTTTCGGGGCATCCTGACTCAGCATTTGCCGGCTCACGAAGTGAATCCTTGCATGGATCTCACAGGGCGTGAGAGGGAGGACTACAACTCCCAGCATGATCCAGGTGGCTTGGGGAACGATGGGAGACGTAGTCAAAAAGGTAACTTTCCCAATTAGGGGTCTCTCTCGCTAGTAACCATCCCATTCAAGGAGTAAAAGTGCTCCAGGCGGGTTGGGGATGATGGGATATGTAGTCCGAACGGTAACTTTTGTGATCAGGTGTCCACCAAGTCGCTTATCTCAATGTGCTATAATATGTAGCATCACAGAGAGTGCTACAAATCCCAGAAAGCTCTAGAGTGGGTTGGGGATAATGGGATATGTAGTCCAAAAGGTAACTTTTGTGATCAGGTGTCTACCGAGTCTCTATCTCATTCATATAATATGTAGCATCACAGAGAGAGCTACAGGTCCCAGAAAGCTCTAGAGTGGGTTGGGGATGATGGGATATGTAGTCCAAAAGGTAACTTTTGTGATCAGGTGTCCCCCAAGTCTCTTACCTCATTCAATGTGCTATAATATGTAGCATGAGAGACAGAGAGAGTTACAGGTCCCAGGAAGCTCTAGAGTGGGTTGGGGATGATGGGCTATGTAGTCTGATAGGTAACTTTTGTGATCAGGTGTCCACCTAGTCTGTTATCTTATTCAATGTGCTATAATATGTAACATGACAGAGAGAGCTACAAATCCCAGAAAGCTCTAGAGTGGGTTGGGGGTGATGGGATATGTAGTTTGAAAGGTAATTTTTATGATCAGGTGTCCATCATGTCTCTTATCTTATTCAATGTGTTGTAATATGTAGCATGACAGAGAGAGCTACAGGTCCCAGAAAGTTCTAGAGTGGGTTGGGGATAATGGGATATGTAGTCTGATAAGTAACTTTTGTGATCAGGTGTCCACCAAGTCTCTTATCTCAATGTGCTATAATATGTAGCATCACAGAGAGAGCTACGGGTCACAAAAGTTACCTTTCAGACTACGCATCCCATTATCCCCAACCCACTCTAGAGCTGTCTGAGTGGGTTGGGGATAATAGGATATGTAGTCCAAAAAGTAACTTTTGTGATCTCTTATCTCAATGTGCTATAATATGTAGCATGACAGAGAGCGCTACAAATCCCAGAAAGCTCTAGAGTGGGTTGGGGATGATGGGATATGTAGTCCAAAAGGTAACTTTTGTGATTAGGTGTTCACCAAGTCTCTTATCTCAATGTGCTATAATATGTAGTATTACAGAGAGAGCTACAAGTCCCAGAATGCTCTAGAGTGGGTCGGGGATGATAGGAAATGTAGTCCAAAATGTAACTTTCCCAATAGGTTGTTTACTTAGGAACTATCTCATTCAAAGTGCATGAGAGAGACAGAGAGAGGGAGCTATAGCTCCCAGCATGCTCCAGGTGGGTTGGGGATCATGGGAAATGTAGTCAAGGTAACTTTTTCAATAAGATGTCCACCCAGTATCTATCTACTTCAGTGTGCTATAATTATGCAGCATGCAGCCTCAAATGCTCCAGTTGGGTTGGGGATGATGGGAGATGTAGTCTGAAAGGGAACTTTCCCAATCAGGTATCCACCCAGTATCCACCTTACTCAATGCACTATAATTATATAACCTGAGAGAGAGCTACAGCACTTCAAATGCTCCAGATGGGTTGGAGATGATGGGAGATGTAGTCCAAAAAGGTAACTTTCCCAAAAAGGGGTGTGCCTAGTATCTATCTCATTCAATGTGTTATAATTATGCAGCATGAGAGAGAGCTACAACTCCCCAAAAGCTCCAGGTGGGCTGGGGATGATGGGAAATGTAGTCTGAAAGATAGCTTTTGTTATAAAGTGTCCACCTAGTACTAATCTCATTCAATGTACTATAATTATGTAGCATAGGGGAGAGGTATAATGTCTCAAGTGCTCCAGATGGGTTGTGGATGATGGGAGATGTAGTCTGAAAGTGACTTTTGTCATCAGGTGTCTGCCTAGTATTCATCTCATTCAATGTCCTATAATTATGTAGCATTGGGGGAGAAGTACAATTATTTCAAGTGTTCCAGGGGGTTGGGGATGATGGGAGATGTAGTCCAAAAGGTTAACTATTACAATAACGAGTCTCCCTGTGGAGAGAAAAGCAGGGTATAAACAAACATAATGATGATGATGTGGGTTGGGGGAAAGGTACAACGCCTCTAGTGCTCCAGGCGGGTTGGGGATGATGGGAGATGTAGTCCAGAAGTTTAACTATCACGATGAGTCTCCTTGTGGAGAGAAAAAGCAGGATATAAACAAACATAATGACGATAATGATGTAGATTGGGGGAGAGGTACAACGCCTCTAGTGCCCCAGGTGGGTTGGGGAAGATGGGAGATGCAGTCCAAAAGGTTGGGTTGGGGATGATGGGAGATGTAGTCCGAAAGTGACGTTTGTCATCAGGTGTCCGCTTAGTACTCATCTCATTCAACATCCTATAATTATGTAGCATTGGGGGAGAGGTACAATTATTTCAAGTATTCCAGGTGGGTTGGGGATGATGGGAGATGTAGTCCAAAAGGTTAACTATTGCAATAATGAGTCTCCCTGTGGAGAGAAAAAGCAGGGTATAAACAAACATAATGATGATGATGATGATGATGATGTGGGTTGGGGGAGAGGTACAACGCCTCTAGTCCCCTAGGCAGGTTAGGGATGATGGGAGATGTAGTCCAAAAGGTTAACTATTGCAATAATGAGTCTAGAGAAAAAGCAGGGTATAAACAAACATGATGATGATGATGTGTATTGTGGGAGAGGTACAACGCCTCTAGTGACCCAGGTGGGTTGGGGATGATGGGAAATGTAGTCCAAAAGGTTAACGATTGCAATAATGAGTCTAGAGAAAAAGCAGGGTATAAACAAACACAATGATGATGATGATGTGGATTGGGGGAGAGGTACAACGCCTCTAGTGCCCCAGGTGGGTTGGGGATGATGGGAGATGTAGTCCAAAAGGTTAACTATTGCAATAATGAGTCTAGAGAAAAAGCAGGGTATAAACAAACATGATGATGATGATGTGAGTTGGGGGAGAGGTACAATGCCTCTAGTGCCCCAGGGGGGTTGGGGATGATGGGAAATGTAGTCCAAAAGGTTAACTATTGCAATAATGAGTCTAGAGAAAAAGCAGGGTATAAACAAACATAATGATGATGATGATGTGGGTTGTGGGAGAGGTACAACGCCTCTAGTGCCCCAGGTGGGTTGGGGATGATGGGAAATGTAGTCCAAAAGGTTAACTATTGCAATAACGAGTCTCCCTGTGGAGATAAAAAGCGGGATATAAACAAACATAATGATGATGTGGGTTGGGGGAGAGGTACAACGACTCTAGTTCCCCAGGCGGGTAGGGGATGATGGGAAATGTAGTCCAAAAGGTTAACTATTGCAATAATGAGTCTAGAGAAAAAGCAGGGTATAAACAAACATAATTATGATGATGTGTGGGTTGGGGGAGAGGTACAACGCCTCTATTGCCCCAGGGGGGTTGGGGATGATGGGAAATGTAGTCCAGAAGTTTAACGATCGAAATAACAAGTATCTTTGTGGAGAGAAAAATAAATAAACATATTATGATGATGTGGGCTAGGGATGCTGGGAGGTGTAGTCCGAAAAGCACCTTTCTCCACTGGCTAATACCCATCTCGACGAGGGTGTGGGCTGGGGATGCTGGGATCTGTAGTCCAAAAGGCACCTTTCCCCATAAGGCGCCTGGCTAATACCCGGCCGAGTGAGCTAAACCTAAATCCGGGAAGACAGCATTAGCAGATGAGAACGGTTCCAAAACTCTCTTGGTGACGAAGGCACGGATGCCCGAGTGGCGGGGAAAGCCTATTAGCCCCACTTTAATTATCCTAATTGAGTGGAGAGAGAAACGAAGTGGAGAACGGTTCCCAGAAAAGGATATTATGGAGCCAAAGGGTCAAAAATGTAATATTTGTGTGGCTGGGTGCATCTACATCAGGCCTTGGCCAACTTGGGCCCTTCCCGGGGTTTTGGACTCCGACTCCCATCATTCCTAACAGCCTCAGGCCCCTTCCAGGGGGCCTGAGGCTGTTAGGAATGATGGGAGTCGGAGTCCAAAACCCCGGGAAGGGCCCAAGTTGCCCGAGGGAGAGCTCTTGCCCTGGTTTTGCAAGATGGAGACTAATCTGCAGATGGAAACCTTTGTGCAAAAAGGAGGCTAATCTAATTAAAGGTTAATTAACGCAGAGAGACGGAGCAAGAGGATCTGCCCAAAGACCAGCTTGGAAGGGATTCGGGTCTTAATGCTGGGGGATGATGGGAGTTGTTGTCCGCCAAGGCCCTGGACCTCTTTGATAATGCCTGGTCGGAACTACAACTCCCACAAGTCCATTGCATTGAGCCACGGCAGTTCAAGTGGCACCAAACTGCATCTAGGTAGCCTTCAGGATGCCGGGGTGCCAGGACTCACCCTCCACTCTGCTTACTGCCAGTATCAACCCATTTCTGTATAATATAATGCTAGGATTGAGTGTAAATGTCCATATACACTCAATGAGACGTCGAGGATTTGTGTTTTGTTGTTTTTATTGCCTTTATTGTTTTATTATTATTATTATTATTATTATTATTATTATTATTATGTTAATGTTTTAACTATATTTTACGTTATTGGGAGCATTGAATTTTGCCGTTTGTAAACTCCCCTGAGTCGCCTCCGGGCTGAGAAAGGCGGTATATAAATATGGTAAATAAATATAGATCAGTGTTTCTCAATGTGGGGGTCGGGACCTTTGGGGAGGTGGTCACGAGGGGATGTCAGAGGGGTCTCCAAAGACCGCCAGAAAACTACAACTCCAAAAATCAAGGTCAATCCTCACCAAACCCTTCCACCATTTTCTGTTGGTCATGGGAGTTCTGTGTACCAAGTTTGGCCCAATTCTATCGTTGGTGGGGTTCAGAATGCTCTTTGATTGTAGGTGAACTATAAATCCCAGGAACTACAACTCCCAAATGTCAAGGTCTGTTTCCCGCCAACTCCACCAGGGTTCACATTTGGGCATATAGAGTATTGGTTCCAAGTTTGGTCCAGATCCATCATTGTTTGAGTCCACAGTATTCTCTGGATGTAGGTGAACTACAACTCCCAATCTCAAAGTCAATGCCCACCAAACCCTTCCACTATTTTCTGTCGGTTGTGGGATTCCTGTGTGTCCAGTTTGGTTCAGTTCCATCATTGGTGGAGTTCAGAATGCTCTTTATTTGTAGGTGAACTATAAATCCCAGCAACGACAACTCCCAAATGCCAAGGTCTATCTAGCGCTCTCTGGATGTAGGTGAACTACAACTCCATAAATCAAGGTCAATGCCTACCAAACTTTTCCAGTATTTTCTGTTGGTCATGGGAGTTCTGTGTGCACAGTTTGGTTCAATTCCATCGTTGGTGGAGTTCAGAATGCTCTGTGATTGTAGGTGAACTATAAATCCCAGCAACTACAACTCCCAAATGTCAAGGTCTATCTTCCCCAAACTCTACCACTGTTCACATTTGGCCACATTGAGTCTTGGTGGAGTCCAGAAAGCTCTTTGATTGTAGGTGAACTATAAATCCCAGAAACTACAACTCCCAAATGTCAAGGTCTATTTCTCCCAAACTCCACCACTGTTCATATTTGGCCACATTGAGTATTGATGGAGTTCAGAAAGCTCTTTGATTGTAGGTGAACTATAAATCCCAGCAACTACAACTCCCAAATGTCAAGGTCTATCTTCCCCAAACTCCACCAGGGTTCACATTTAAGCATATTGAGTATCCATGCCAAGTTTGGTCCAGATCATTCATTAATTGAGCCACTAATATATAACTAATATACAAATCCCAGCAACATAGACAGGGCGTCTAGTGTTCATGTCTCTGCAGCATAGACACACAGACAGGGCGTCTAGTGTTCATGTCTCTCTTTATATGTGTGTATATATATATGGGATGGAGTCTCTATATAATTGGGATGCTTTGGCGGCTGGCACTGAGGTCAAGCGGAGGTCGCAGGGTTTGTTTACCCGGCTCTCTGGCTGTCCGGCTTTGTGCATCGCCAGCAAGATCCCGCCTGGCCTGTCCCGAGAGACTGCTGACTGGGCAGACTGGGCCGGCCATGGCTCGAGCAGGCTTTGGCCTTCTGCAAACAGGCGCTCGGCCCCTATTGTGTGGCAGGAATGCCCTGAGCTCGCTTGACCGCTTGATCCTTTAGCATCACATTCAGGGGCCCCAAATGCTGATTTCCCAATGCACCCAGAGTTGCATCAACACCACGCCTGGTCCAACTTGGGCCCTCCCTCCAGGGGTTTTGGACTGCAACTCCCACCATTCCTAACAGCCTATCGGCTGTTAGGAATGGTGGGAGTTGCAGTCCAAAACCCCTGGAGGGAGGGCCCAAGTTGGACCAGGCCTGTTGCAGATTCTGCACCTCGAATGGCACATTGGGGTTTCCAAAGAACATCCCTGGGTCCTGCCTGGGAGTAAAGTTGCATTTAGGGACCACTGGCCGCAGTTTGGGGCTAAAGTGGCCTCATGCTTCGAGCATCATTGGCCAGGCAAACAATTGGGTCGGTTGCAGCACATTGAGGACGTGACAGTGTGTCTTTGGAGGGTCAAGCCTGCCTCTGTGGCTGGAAAGGATGAGGATTCAAGAAAAATAGGCCTCCTTCCTCTCGAGAAGCTCCTCTTGGCAGCTCAGAAGGGAGATGGTTTGTTTCCATGACCTGAAGGGGAAGGAAGGAAATAAAATGAAGGAGAGGTGGAGGCAAGAAAGAGAGAGAGAGAAAGAGGGAAGGAAGGAAGAGCAGGGAAAGGAAAGGAAGGAAGTAAAAGGAGAGATGGAGGCAAGAAAGAGGAAGAGAGAGAGAGAGAAAGAAATAAATAAAGAGGGAAGGCAGGAAGAGTAGGGAAAGGAAAGGAAGAAAGTAAAAGGAGAGATGGAGGCATGAAAGAGGAAGAGAGAAAGAAAGAAAGAGGGAAGGAAGGAAGAGTAGGGAAAGGAAAGGAAGAAAGTAAAAGGAGAGATGGAGGCATGAAAGGGGAAGAGAGAGAAAGAGAGAGAAAGAGGGAAGGAAGGGTAGGGAAAGGAAAAGAAGAAAGTAAAAGGAGAGATGGAGGCAAAAAAGAAGAGACAGAGAGAGAGAGAGAGAGAGAAATAAAGAGGGAAGGCAGGAAGAGTAGGGAAAGGAAAGGAAGAAAGTAAAAGGAGAGATGGAGGAAAGAAAGAGGAAGACGGAGAAAAAGAAAGAAAGAAGAGTAGGGTAAGGAAAGGAAGAAAGTAAAAGGAGAGATGGAGGAAGAGGAAGGAAGAAAAAGAAAGTCTCTCCCCTTCCTTCCTTCCTTCCTTCCTTCCTTCCTTCCTTCCTTCCTTCTCCTTCTCTCTCTCTGTCTCCCCTTCCTCCCTCTCTTTCTTTCCCTTCTACTCCTCCTTCTTTCTCTTTATCTCCTTCCTTCACTTTCTTTCCCTCCTTTTTTCTCCTCCTTTCTTTTTCTCTTTCTTTCTTTACTTCTCCTCCTTCTTTCTTTCTCTTGCTCTCTCCCCCCTTCCTCCCTTTCTTTCACTCCTTCCTTCTCCTTTCTCTCTCTCTTTCCTTCCTTCCCCTTTCTCTCTCTCTCTCCCTCCCTTTCTTTCCCTTCTCCTCCTCCTTCTTTCTCTTTCTCCCCTTCCTTCCTCATCTTCTTTCCCTCCTTTCCTTCCTTCTCCTCCTTTCTTTTTCTCTTTCTTTCCTTCTTTCCTTCCTTCTCCTTCTTTCATTCTCTTTCTCTCTCCCCCTTGCCTTCCTCCCTCCCTTTCTTTCACTCCTTCCTTCCTTCTCCTCCTTCTCTTTCTTTCCTTCCTTCTCCTTTCCCTCTCTTCCTCCCTCCCCTCCCCTTCTTCACCTCCTTCTTTCTCTTTCTCCCCTTCCTTTCTCATTTTCTTTCCCTCCTTCTTTCCTTCTTTCTCCTCCTTTCTTTCTTTCTTTCTCTTCCTTTCCTTCTCCTTTTTTCTCTTTCTCTCTCCTCTCTTCTTTCCTCCCTTTCTTTCACTCCTTCCTTCCTTCTCCTCCTTTATTTCTTTCTTTCCTTCCTTCTCCTCCTCCTTTCTCTTTCTCTCTCCTTCCTTCCTTCCTTCCTTCCTTCCTTCCTCTCCTACTTTCTCTCTCTCTTTCTTTCACTCCTTCTCTCTCTCTCTCTCTGTCTTCTTCCTTCCTTCCTTCCTTCCATCCATCCATCCATCCATCCATCCCAGGCAGCCTGTTGTCGAATCCCAAAAATAGCCTCCGCAGAATCCTCCAAGCGGAATAGGAAAATAGTGAGAGGATTAAACTGGAACGGAGACAAGTCACCCCATGAACTCCTTCCTCCTCATTCCAGATGATCCAAGACCGGGTGGCTATGGGATCTGAAGAAGCCCTGACCCTTTTGGGTGATCTAGTTTTCCGATCCCAGGGAAGCTTTGGAGGACGAGGAAAGGGCTCCCCAGAGGTCATCTAGTCCAACCCTGCCAGTGTCCAGGGGTAACTATACACTGTAGAAAAGCAATGCATCTTGGCACCTCTTAAATCTGCCATTATTTGCTATTTATAATCCTGGAAGTTATAGTTTTGCAAGGTCTTGTTGGCCAAACTACAACTCCCAGAACTCCCCTTGATGTAAATTGCCTCTCTCTTTACAAACACAGTTTTGCACTCTTTTCGGCAGAGAAGTCCTTGGGAAACTACACCTCCCAATTTACCCTAGCATTGCACCATAGCAATTCCAAGGCTACAACTGCCCTACGCTATATTATAAATTTACCCAGTATATTTCTTAGTGAAAATCTGGGATTTGTAGTTTGTGGACAAATGCTGGCACTCTCTCCAGCAGAGAGTTCCAGATATCCTCTGCACTTTTCGGCAGAGAAGTCCTTTGGAAACTACAATACCCAAGTTTTCACTGGCATTGCACCATAGCAGTTCCAAGGGTACAACTGCCCTATGCGATACTATAGATTTACCCAGTATATTTCCTTGTGAAAATCTGGGATTTGTAGTTTGCGGACAAATGCTGGCACTTTTCGGCAGAGAAGGCCTTGGGAAACTACAATACCCAAGTTTTCACTAGCATTGCACTATAGCAGTTCCAAGGGTACAATCGCTATACGCTATACTATAGATTTACCCAGTATATTTCCATGTGAAAATTAGGGATTTGTCGTATGCGGAGAAAAACTAGAATTCTACACTTTTCAGAAGAGAAGTCCTTGGGAAACTACAACACCCAAGTTTTCCCTAGCATTGCACCATAGTTGTTCCAAGGGTACAATCGCTATACTATAGATTTACTCAGTATATTTCCTTGTGAAAATCTGGGATTTGTAGTTTGTGGAGAAATGCTATTACTCCCTCCGGCGGAGAGTTCCAAATATCCTCCGCACTTTTCAGCAGAGAAGTCCTTGGGAAACTACAACACCCAAGTTTCCCCTAGCATTGCACAATAGCAGTTCCAAGGGTGGAATCGCTATACGCTATACTATAAATTTACCCAGTATATTTCCATGTGAAAAACTGGGATTTGTAGTTTGTGGAGAAATGCTAGCACTCTCTCCAGCAGAGAGTTCCAAATATCCTCCGTACTTTTCAGCAGAGAAGTCCTTGGGAAACTACAACACCCAAGTTTTCCCTAGCATTGCACCATAGCAGTTCCAAGGGTGCAATCACTATACGCTATACTATAAATTTATCCAGTATATTTCCATGTGAAAATTTGGGATTTGTGGTATGTGGAGAAAAACTAGAATTCTCTCTGGCGGAGAGTTCCAAACATCCTCTGCATTTGCAGATTTTGATTAATATCGTCTCTCTTAGGAATCATTTCTAGGTATTTGACCTAGTAAATCGTGGGAATTGCAGTTTAACAAGGCCTTTAAGTCTTCTCTGCCCAAACTATAACTCCCAGTGTCCCAATGCATTGAGCCGTGGCAGTTAAAGCAGGTAGATGCACCCCAAATGAATTGCATTGCAGGGCTTTCTAGGGAGATGTAGTCCTCCAAGGCCTCCAAATGCTCCAAACTAAGAGCCAGGCCAAGCCAGGGCACGCCTTCCCCTTTAAGAACCGATGGGCTTTGGGCCTGGACAAAGACCCACAGCTGGATAAAAGGCAGGACTCCCCCAGCGTCCTCTGTTCTGGGACTCGGGTGCAAATTCTGCCTCCTTGTTGAGCATCTCCTGGGCTTTTCTGTGGCATTTCGGGAGGGGAAACCTTTGGCCTCAATGGGGGCCGTCCTGAATCGACTCCATCTACGGGGAGAGAAAGGTAAATAGGTTTCCTAATGTGCAAAGTTCCTTTGGTAGCATTTGCTTTGGGGGGAACTACAACTCCCAGAGTTTGCTCAATCAATGCAGCTTGAGCTGTTGTACATTTTTTTTAGTTGCATTGCTTTTGGTAAAGTCTGTTTTGAGAAAAGAAGTGGAATCTTTTGAAAGTGGTTGTTTTGCTCCTGTAACTTCGGTCCTCCGGGTGTTTTGGACTCCGACTCCCACCATTCCTAACAGCCTACCAAGGTGCCATTCAAGGTGCTCCATGCAAGGGTCAACTTGGGCCCTCCCTCTGGGTGTTTTGGACTCCAATTCCCACCATTCCTAACAGCCTACCAAGGTGCCATTCAAGGTGCAGAGTCTGCACCACACCTGGGCCAACTTGGGCCCTCCTTCCAGGTGTTTTGAACTCCAAATCCCACCATTCCTAACAGACTACCAAGGTGCCATTCAAGGTGCTCCATGCAATGGTCAACCTGAGCCCTCCCTCCAGGTGTTTTGGACTCCAACTCCCACCATTCCTAACATCCTACCAAGGGGCCATTCAAAGTGCTCCATGCAAGGGTCAACTTGGGCCCTCCTTCCAGGTGTTTTGGACTCCAATTCCCACCATTCCTAACAGCCCACCAAGGTGCCATTAAAGTTGCAGAATCTGTGCCACCCATAGACCAACTTGGACCCTCCCTTTGGGTGTTTTAGACTCCAACTCCCACCATTCCTAGCAGCCCACCAAGGTGCCATTCAAGGTGCTCCATGCAAGGGTCAACTTGGGCCCTCCCTCCAGGTGTTTTGGACTCCAACTCCCACCATTCCTAGCAGCCCACCAAGGTGCCATTCAAGGTACTCCATGCAAGGGTCAACTTGGGCCCTCCCTCCAGATGTTTTGGATTCCAACTCCCACCATTCCTAGCAGCCCACCAAGGTGCCATTCAAGGTACTCCATGCAAGGGTCAACTTGGGCCCTCCCTCCAGATGTTTTGGATTCCAACTCCCACCATTCCTAACAGCCTATCAAGGTGCCATTCAAGGTGCAGAGTCTGTGCCATGCATGGGCCAACTTGGACTCTCTTTCCAGGTGTTTTGGACTCCGACTCCCACCATTCCTAACAGCCCACCAAGGTGCCATTCAAGGTGCTCCATGCAAGTCATCTTGGGCCTTCCCTTCAGGTGTTTTGTTAGGAATGGTGGGAGTTGCAGTCCAAAACACCTGGAGGGAGGGCTGAAGTTGACCCTTGCATGGAGCACCTTGAATGGCACCTTGGTGGGCTGTTAGGAATGTTGGGATTTGGAGTCCAAAACACCTGGAAGGAATCCCAAGTTGGCCCAGGCGTGGTGCAGACTTTGCACCTTGAGTGGCACCTTGGTCAGCTGTTAGGAATGTTGGGAGTTGGAGTCCAAAACACCTGAAGGGAAGGCCCAAGTTGACTTGCATGGAGCACCTTGAATGGCACCTTGGTGGGCTGTTAGGAATGGTGGGAGTCGGAGTCCAAAACATCTGACGGGAAGGCCCAAGTTGGCTCATGCGTGCTGCAGATTCTGCACCTTGAATGGCACCTTGGTGGGCTTTTAGGAATAGTGGGATTTGGAGTCCAAACAGTTCAGGTGTTTTGGACTGCAACTCCCAACATTCCTAACAGCTGACCAAGGTGCCACTCAAGGTGCAAAGTCTGCACCACGCCTGGGCCAACTTGGGATTCCTTCCAGGTGTTTTGGACTCCAACTCCCACCATTCCTAGCAGCCCACCAAGGTGCCATTCAAGGTACTCCATGCAAGGGTCAACTTGGGCCCTCCCTCCAGGTGTTTTGGACTCCAACTCCCACCATTCCTAACAGCCTACCGGCTGTTAGGAATGGTGGGAGTTGGAGTCCAAAACACCTGGAGGGAGGGCCCAAGTTGGCCCAGGTGTGGCGCAGACTCTGCACCTTGAATTGCACCTTGCTGTGTCAAAGCTTTCTTGCAAGCCCTGGCCACTAGCAAGGCTTAGTCTATTCTTGGCCCACTAAGACGCGGCCCGTCTGAGCCTCAAAGAAGCCTGCCGTTAAGCTGCCGTCTGGCCCCCAAGGGCTAAGCCGGAGCCATGAAGCCGTGGTCAAGGAAAAGAAGGAAAGCTCCCGGGTGCATTGGCTGCAGAGGGACAAAGACAGCAAGGGTCAGCCAGGAAGAAAAGCTTCTCTATCAGCACTGCTTCTTCCACCTCTTCTTCATTCTACTAAATGTCCTTTGACCAGTATCTGGCCCCTTGGAGTGCTTCTGGTGTTGCTGCAAGAAGGTCCTCCGTTGTGCATGTGGCAGGGCTCAGGGTGCATTGCAGCAGGTGGTCAGTGGTTTGCACTTCTCCACACTCGCATGTCGTGGATTCTTCTTTGTAGCCCCATTTCTTAAAGTTGGCTCTGCATCTCATGGTGTCTGTTCAGCGCCTTCCAAGTCACCCAGTCTTCTGTGTGAGGAGGGGATCTCTCATTTGGTATCAGCCAAGGTTCTGGGTTTGAGCCTGCCACTTTTGGACTCTCGCTTGCTGAGGTGTTTCAGCAAGTGTCTCTGTAGATCTTAGAAAACTATTTCTCATTGGCGTGCTGGCTGATATCCAAACAAACTACCATATGTGCGATTCACAGTTGACCATGTTGGGAAACAGTGTAATTTCTCCAGTGGTTTAGGGCAGCATGGGCAAGAGTATGATAGCTGGGATCCAATACTGGTTGCGTGACGTGGGTCAGAATTAGAGAAGCGAAGCATAGAATCATAGAATCCTAGAGTTGGAAGAGACCTCTTGGGCCATCCAGTCCAACCCCATTCTGCCATGAAGCAGGTGTATTGCATTCAAATCACCCCTGACAGATGGCCATCCAGCCTCTGTTTAAAAGCTTCCAAAGAAGGAGCCTCCACCACACTCTGGGGCAGAGAGTTCCACTGCTGAACGGCTCTCACAGTCAGGAAGTTCTTCCTCATGTTCAGATGGAATCTCCTCTCTTGTAGTTCGAAGCCATGGCTCCATTGCGTCCTAGTCTCCAGTGAAGCAGAAAACAAGCTTGCTCCCTCCTCCTCCCTGTGGCTTCCTCTCACATATTTATACATGGCTATCATATCCCCTCTCAGCCTTCTCTTCTTCAGGCTAAACATGCCCAGCTCCTTAAGCCGCTCCTCATAGGGCTTGTTCTCCAGACCCTTGATCATTTTAGTCGCCCTCCTCTGGACACATTCCAGCTTAGACTCAATATCTCCCTTCAATTGTGGTGCCCAGAATTGGACACAATATTCCAGGTGTGGTCTAATCAAAGCGGAATAGAGCATGGGGAGCATGACTTCCCTGGACCTAGACACTAGGCTCCTATTGATGCAGGCCACAATCCCAATATTTGAACGTGTTTGCATACAATATCCGGATAGCCTTTAGTTTGGTTCCGTTCCTTCATTGCAGGAGTTCAGAATGCTTAAGCGGCTGAGGGGGAAAAGGAAGGGGCCTGAGGATGCTTGCCATAGATGCAGGCGAAACGTCAGGAGAGAATGCCTCTAGACCATGGCCATATAGCCCGAAAAAACCTACAACAACCCAATGAAAATAATGTTATGGTTGGGGGACACCACAACATGAGGAACTGTTTAAGGTGTCATGGCATTAGGAAGGTGGAGAACCACTTGTTTTAGATCGAATCTCTTTCCCTGCAATCTAAACCCACTTCTCCGTGTCTTTTATTAACTCTTTTCTTCTTTCCTTCCCTCTTTCTCCCTCTCTTTCCTTCTAGATGGCTCTCAGAACAACTCGGCATCCTCAACACCCAGCAGCGATGCCCGGACGCTGCTGCAAATCTCTCCGCCGCTGACGCCCGACTTCCAGCCCGACCTCCCCATGGACTCCTCCCTTCGTGGCCAAGGTGTCCCGGTCTTCCTCCCGGCGAAGCAAGAAGACCGCCCTCAGCCGGAAGGCGCAAGCTGCGATGCCACCATGGGAGCCGCAACGGCCGGCTTGGTAGCACTGAGTGAATGCGGGCAAGTCATGATGGAGCAGGCGGCGAAGGCTGGCGAGGCGGTCTCCAAAGCACCCCCGTCGGAGGACACACTGGACGCCAGGATCGTCATGGGGGAAGAGACGCAGTGCCTGGGCAAAGAGAAGGAGGAGGAAGATACGGAAGGCATGCCGGCTTCACCGAAATCCGGCGTCTTGGAGGAAGAGGAAACGAGCGAGGCGGAAGATGCAGCAAAACCTCTCCGCTTGAGCCACCCGCAAGCGTGCCTTCGGAAGCGCAAGGAGCCGGAGCTGGAATTGGCAGCGATTGCAATGCCGGCACCATCTTTGTTCTCTCAGGGCGACCCCATGGCTGACGTGCCTTCCCCTTCCTCCGTCTTCGCCAAAGACCCTCCGTCGGAGCCGGGAGAGGGGCAGCCCTCGCTGGTCAAGCGTGGCGTGGATCCGGAGCTCTACTTCACGGCTCCGTCCACTCCCATCCGGACGGCCTTCTCCCAACTCAGGCACCTGCCACCACCACAACCGAACCCTTTCTCCAAAGACGGCCTCGGCGAGGAGCAGAACGACTTGGACAACGAAGGTCTCGTCTCGCCGCCCACTTCGCCGTCGGGGTCCTACATCACGGCCGAAGGAGGGAGCTGGGCGTCTTCGGGCACGGCCAGCACCTCCCCATCCTGCTCGCCAAACCTGATGGCCGAGGGGGAAGCTCTGGAGTCGCCGGATTTGGAGAGCGAGGTGACGTTCCAAGCCCTGTCTCTGGGCGCTTTGGGCCAAGATTCGTTTCCGGACGAAGACGAGGACGAGGGGCAGACGACTCCCGGAGAGGATGAAGACTGGGTCTCGGAAACCGTGACCTGCAGGCCGGTCCCTCACAAGCCGAACCAGACTGGCCGCTCCCGGCCAAAGAGCAGAGAAGATTCGGAAGAGGACGGAGCCGCTCTGGGCGAAGCAGGCCACAAGATTTTCAAGATAGAGAACTTGCCTTCTCACCAAACGGCAGAGGTGTTTGCAGGATCCAAACCCAGCCCTTTGCCCTGTTCACTCGCTGCCTTCTCTGGGACTGAATTTGGTGGTGTGTCTGGAGTGAGCCCTTCGGTGGCCAACGTGGACGAATCTGAGACGGCGGCTTCCCCCCCTGACAACGAGATGGAGAATCCCGAAAACGACCCAATGATTTCTGCATTGTTGCTGCCTTTCCACGGCAGCCTCCTCTTCGAGGCGGAGTCCGTGGAGATCACGCTCTTCCCTCAGGGCGAATCGGCGGAGAACGACACTCTTTACGGCGCTGAGGACGAGGACAGCACTTCGGCCTCCTTCCTCCATTCCCTCTCGGAGGCCTCCATCAACGAAGGCGTGGACGAGTCCTTTGCGTACCAGGACGACACCTCTCCGTCTTCCGACTCGGCCTCCTACAATGGAGAGGAGGATGAGCGCTTGTACAGCGTGGAACAGTACGCCGTGGTGGCGGAAGACGCCCAGAAAGATGACGGGTCTCCCAAGGGGGACCTGGAACCGGAACGGTCGCACTCAGGGAGCGAGAGCGAGATGGAGACCTCGTCCGACGCGTACAACACAGACGAGGAAGGAGACGTGCCTTCCGCAAAACACGAGGAGCATCCACAGGTCACAGAAGAGCTGGATGTACCCAAAGCAGAAGAGGCTACCCAAGAGGGTTGGAAAGGTGGCCAAAGGTCCCCTGAAGAGGTTGTGGCCTCCATGATGGAAGCTACAATGCAGCAAGAGAGTGCTCAGAGTTCAAGAGGGGTCACTGTTTCTCCTGCTGGAGAAGGACGGGGGACTCCTCTGGAGAAAGGTCCTGGAGCTCTGAAACACCAGGTCAGAAGTGAAAGGGAGCAAGAGTCTCCTGGAGAGAAAGGTCCCTCTTCTTCATCTGTCTCGGATGGTCAAGTGACTGCGGAGAAAGACATCCATGACTCCGGAGAGTGCCTCATTGCCTGCTTCGATACGGACGAAGAAGCAGACACAATGCCTCCTTTGGATGATCACCTGGCGGGCCCGATTGCCGAAGAATGGGCAGGACCAATTTGTGCCGGAGTGGCTATCCCTCTGGGTTGGGATCCGAAGCCGTATCCGGTTGAGTCGGCTCAGGAGGCCAACGATGCATCTGCGGTTGACATTGGCGCCCGGTTGAAAGAGTCCGAGAAACGTTTGCTAGAACTCCTCGACCAAGACAGCGCCTCAGGAGGAGGCTCGGTGGACCTTGAGGGACGTGACGGAGGGATGCCGGGCTCTGAGAAGGAGGTGGAGGTGGCTTCGTTCGTGTCCTTGCTTGAATCTTCGATGGAGCAACCTGAAGTGATCCGGGCGGACAGCGAGCCGACGGAGGAGTGCCTTATCGCTTGCTTTGAGTCCGAGGATGAGCTGGAGGAGTCCTCGTCTCTTGATCAGATGAACAACAACGGGGATCACGAGGAAATGGCATTCGCTGAGGCCAAAGCAGGACCCCAAACGCTCATGGACCTCCATGATGACACTCAGGAGAGCCTGTTCATGGAAGCCAGAGAGTTCCCGGTGGAGGCCATGGTACTTCCATCTCAGGAAACCCCGCTGCCCCAAACAGATGTGGAGGAACTCTCTGAATCCCAGAGCTGGACTGTGTGTGGGACACCGAGAGACTCAAGCCGTCCCAAAGCAGAGGCCGAGGAGGGACACCTCAAAAACAAAGAGACATCGCTAGGGGACACCCCACCCCCTGAGCCTCTCAAAGTGTGCATGGAGACTGGTGAAGCCAAAGAGGCCGACGTGGTTGAGAGTCACCATATGAGGGAAACAGGCAGACATGCTGAAGAAGAAGTAGTCATGAAAGAAGGAGGCCAATCACATCAACTTGGGAGAGCCATCCCTACTGATGATGCCCAACCAGAGGAAGCATCAGAAGTCCTGGAGAAGGAACAGCCTGTGTTGTCAGATGAAGGAGATGGGGACCAAAACTGGGAAACTCCCTCAGAGAAAGAAGAGGAGGCTTCAGAGTCTGGAAGTGAAGAACTCAGCAGGACAGATTCAGTGGCGGAAACCACCGCTTGGTTGAGAGACCAACTGGAAAACGATGCTCCAGAGCTATTGAAATCAGGAACAGCCCAGGGAGACCAGAAGAAACCTAACCTGAGAGATGACAACATGAATGTGTTGCCGACACAGAGTAGAGAGGTTACCATAAGTGAGACCAGCAGAGATCTGGGCTCCAGTGAAAAGATGGTGCCTAAAGAAGTTGAGTTGAAGGCACCGGCCAGGGCTGGTGAGGTGACTGGTGGAAAAGAAGTTACGGAATGGCCACAGCTGCAAGGCACAGAAGTCCCAAAATCCCAGGCAGCCTCCAAAGATGCTGGGAAACCTTGCCACATGGCACACTGGGAACCCCCTGCATCTCTGCCTTCTCTGGTTGGATCCTATCCTTCAGGCGCTAAAGCTCAGGGAGTTAGGCCTCCTCCTGCAGAAAAGGTAGAGGTCCCACCTTCTTTGGTCCATGCTGGTTGTCACCCTCCGGCACCCAAGAAGACTTTTGCTGAGGCTCTTCTTCAGGGTCTTCTGCCCGTTTTGGAGGCTGAGCTCAGCATGCAAGAAAAGGACTTTGATGTCTCCTTTCCTTCTGCCGAACCACCCGAGGCCGCCTCGTCCCAGTCTCTCACAGATTCCAGCTTCTTCACGGCAGATGAGGGAAGGTCTCCTGAGGCCATTCCCTTGGCTGCTTCTCCAGAGAGGGAAGACCTGCATTCGCCTGAGCAAATCTGGGGCAGCCCAGCCCAGGCCATGGAGGAAAGCTGTCTTCTGGGGGACCAGGCTGTGGCATTGGAACTGGAGAACCTGGTAGATAAAGCTGGAGATGATACGGCTGGACATGTGGCTGTGCCACTGACGCTCTCTCCGACGGATGGCTCCTCGGCGCAGAACATGGCTGTGTGCTTGCACCATACCGCTCTGCGAGAGGCTCCCAGTTCAGCCATCTCACGTCATGCCAAGGCACAGAAGGCTGCCACAGCGGAAGTCCACACCAACGGCCAACAGCTCTTCTTTGCTTCTGAAGAAGAGATCTTTCTGACCGAGCCCACAGATGCTCAATGTGATCTTTCCAGTGGAAATGGAGATGAGGAGCATACCTTTGCTGGGGAGACCACAGTCGTTGACTTGGATGATTCGGGCACTGTTGCTGGAGAGAGTTCACCAACTCCCGTTAGCCCGCTTGGATCATCTGGTGCCTTTTTGGAGACCACCGGTGGAGCAGCAAAGTTTCCAGATGACATTACGGACCAGCAGGAGATATCTCATTTGTTGCAAGGCTCCTTTGGATTCCTGAAGGAGCAGAAAATGGGGTGCCCTCGCCTCATGAGTAGCCAACTCGTGGCAGAAGCACAAAGCCTTCGCGGCAGCCTTAAGGAGACGGTTGCGGAGAGTTCCTCTGGAGAACCCACACCCGATCTGTCAGAAGTCGAAGACTTTGAACCGCCATATAAAGAGCAAGAAGACGCACAGCCTTGCAAGTATGCCAGTGGCCTGGAAGCAGAGAGGCAAGAAACCAAGGAGGTTTCCATCCCTGAGGAGATGGCAGAGATGCCCGTTAGCCAGGTGGTGATCTCTGGTTCGGAAGAGGAGGACCAACCTTCCCTGGATGATGCCTCCATCCCTGGCGAAGACGGGGCATCTGGGTCCTTTGATAGCATCCCATCTCAGCCAGATGAGATGTTGCTACAGAGACCAGAAGCCGATGTTGTGGTGCAAGAGAAGACCAAGGAGGTGACGGAAGAGACAAGATTGAGGGGCACCACAATGGCGGATGTGCACCCAAAGGTGGAGAGCGTTGAGGAGAAGGAGGAAGAGAAGGAAAGCGGAAAGGCCTCCACCTCTCAGCCTCCTCCATTGCCCATGGACTCCATCATCCCTCCATCACCCACTCCTCGTCCCTCTGAGGAACACTCTGAGGAACCCTCTGTATCTCCTTCACGGCTGGAACGACCGATATCTCCAGTGGTGGAGAAGATGCCCGCCTCACCCTCTCCTCCTCCTCCGGTTTCTCAAGAAGTGCCTCCCGTTCTGCCCTCACCACAGCTGCCCCCCTCTCCCCCAGAGACCCCCTTCCAAGCCCCTTCTGCTGCTGCTGCTGCTACCTCCTGGCTCCCTGCGGAAGAGGACGCCCCTTCCAAAGAGACCCGGCCCCTCCTGCAGGACCCCAGGAAACCTCTGGTGGAAGGTGAGCCTCCCTCTTCCCCGTCTCTCTCTGAACTGTACTGCTCCAGGGAGGGTAGCTTTGTCTCCTGAAGGATCCCCAAGGTGCGGTGGTTCTCCAGGTGAACAATTGTAAGTCCCAGCATCCCTCTCCATTTACTATGCTGGTTAGGGGAGGATGTTGCTGTAGGGATATTTGGTATCCAGAGCACAGGTATGGGCCAACTTCAGCCCTTCCTCCAGTTGTTTTGGACTTCAACTCCCACCATTCCTAACAGCCACTAGGCTGTGAGTTGAAGTCCAAAACACCTGGAGGGAATGCTGAAGTTTGCACATGCCTGATCTATAGCAGAGTGCAATGTAGCCAGTACTATATATGAGCTTATGGTAGGAAACTGGAGAGAAAATACAAAGGATGATCTGCAAATGTGTACAAAGGCAGGGGCCGACCAAGGGCAAGATGGATGGATGGCATCCTTGAAGTGACTGGATTGACCTTGAAGGAGCTGGGGGTGGTGACGGCCGACAGGGAGCTCTGGCGTGGGCTGGTCCATGACGTCACGAAGAGTCGGAGACGACTGAACAAATGAACAACAACAACAATTATTGCAGATAAAGATATTATGAAAATGCCTTTCACAATCTATGGTTTTGGGTGTACAGTGTTCCCTCACTTATCGCGAGTGTTACGTTCCAGGACCACCTGCGAAAAGTGAAAATCCGCAAAGTAGGGATGCTCTCTTTCTCTATGTGTGTGTCTGTGTATTTACAATCTCATGTCAGCAAGTAGCATCTCAAGTGGCTGCTGTACAAGTCCTACTTTTCTTTTTGGTGTGTATTCATCCGCTGAGTAAATACACTATTTACTGTAAATCGTAAATATACACATTACAGGACAACACGTACTTGTGCAGAACAAGTACCGCAAAAACCTGTGAAACAGTGAAAATACAGCGATAAAATATTTTACATTAATATGTATTGAAAAACCGCAAAACAGCGAGTCCGCAAAGAGGGAACACGTTGCGGTTCGCTTTTCACGGACTCGCTGTTTCGCGGGTTTTTGCCTCCCAGTTTATGAATGGTTGCCATTGCCCAGAGCAGCGTCTAATCCTGCTTCGTGGCAACGATGGAGTGTGGACAGAGGGTTTCATCCTCCCTCTCGGGAGAGAGACAGCCAATCAAGAGAGATTGCAAAGCAAAACAGAGAGAGCTAGCAAAAAGAAGAAGTATGCAGTGCCTTTACATTTCTCCTCGCTTCTGCCTCATCCTCAGAACTCGATATACATATATAGTGTCCCTACTTTGCGGGTTTTCACTTTTCGCGGGTGGTCCTTACTTTGAAAGTAGTTGGTCTACTCCAGAAAAATACTTCAGGGGTTCTGACATTCCAACCAAGGCATGGGCAAACTTTGGCCCTCCGTCCAGGTGTTTTGGACTTCAACTCCCACAATTCCTAACAGCCTACCGGCTGTTAGGAATTGTGGGAGTTGAAGTCCAAAACACCTGGACGGAGGGCCAAAGTTTGCCAATACCTGTTCTGATCACTTTCCCTCCTCAGCTCCTGAGACGTCCAGACCTCCGCCCTCCAGGCTGGACCAGCCCTCGGCCGGCAAGGAGTCTAGGGGTCGGAATCGGCTGCCCGGTGGCAAGGAGCCCCGCGGGAAGGACTCTGCAGCCTCCTCCTCCTCGGCGGGGGACAAGCGGGCTGACCGGGAGTCCTTCCAGCTGGACCTGAGCTCCTCCAGCGAGAGGGAGATGTCCTACCGCTGCCCCGAGATCGAGAGCTTGCGGGAAGCGACGGGCGCCATGCTCTTGGACGAGAAGAAGCCTTTGGTGGGGAGGAGGCCTCAGGAGAACCACCACAACAAAGGTCAGGGCGGGTGATGCTGCCTCTCCTGCTTTACAGGCATCCACACTGCAGAATTAATGCAGTTTGGCACCACTTTTAACTGCTATGGCTCAATGCTATGGAATCCTGGGATTTGTTGTGCCTTTTCACAACTCCCTTTCCTTTTGCAGGGTCTTCGAACGACTCTGAAAGTAACGAAGGCTCTATCCCGGAACTAGAAGAGCCGGAGGTTTCGGAACCACGAACGGCTCAGACGCAGGTAACGTTTGCAAGGCTGGTCTTTGAGAGTTGGATCTGGGAACTTACTTACTTAGGCGATCCCTCGTTGTCCAAATAGGATAATGCTCCAGGGTGGGAACCCAATTCTTGACCTGCATCGTCTCCCGCAGTGAGGGCATTAGTTTCCAGGTGGAAGGTGGTCCTGGTCAGGGTTGGCTTGACGTGCCTTCCTCTTGGCACTGTTTCTCTCTTTCACCCTCCATTTGTGCCTCTTCAAATTCTGCAGCACTGCTGGTCACAGCTGACCTCCAGCTGGAGTGCTCAAGGGCCAGGGCTTCCCAGTTCTCAGTGTCTATGCCAGAGTTTCAAAGGTTGGCTTTGAGCCCATCTTTCAATCTCTTTTCCTCTCCTTCAATATTCCGTTTTCCGTTCTTGAGTTCGGAGTAGAGCAACTGCTTTGGGAGACGGTGGTCGGGCATCCGGACAACGTGAGTTGATGGCGGAGGATCATTGCTTCAATGCTGGTGGTCTTTGCCTCTTCAGCACACTGACGTTTGTCCGCCTGTCGTTCCAAGAGATTTGCAGGATTTTCCAAAGGAATCGTTCCAGGAGTTGCATGTGACGTCTGTAGACAGTCCACGTCTCGCAGGAGTAGAGCAGGATTGGGAGAACAATAGCTTTATAAACAAGCACCGTGGTATCCCTACAGATGTCCTGGTCCTCAAACACTCTCTGCTTCATTCGGAAAAAAGCTGCACTCGCAGAGATCAGGCGGTGTTGTATTTTAGTATCAGTGTTGATGTCTGTAGACAGTCCACATTTCGCAGGCATATAGCAGGGTTGGGAGGACAATAGCTTTATAAACAAGCACCTTCGTATGCCTACAGGTGTCCCAGTCCTCAAACACTCTCTGCTTCATTCGGAAAAATGCTGCACTCACAGAGCTCAGGCGGTGTATTTCAGTGTCAATGTTGATGGCTGTAGACAGTCTACGTCTCGCAGACGTATAGCAGGGTTGGGAGGACAATAGCTTTATAAACAAGCCCCTTGGTCTCCGTACGGATGTCCCAGTCCTCAAACACTCTCTGCTTCATTTGGAAAAATGCTACACTCGCAGAGCTCAGGCGGTGTTGTATTTTGGTGTCGATGTTGACTTTTGTGGAGAGGTGGCTGCCAAGGGAGTGGAAATGGTCCACATTTTCTGACGTTACACCATTAAGTTGTATTTCTGGCATTGGAGAGGGGTTGGCTGGTGACTGCTGGAAGAGCACTTTGGTTTTCTCGATGTTCAATGACAGGCCAAGCTTCTTGTATGCTTCTGCAAAGGTGTTTAGAGTGGCTAGTAGGTCTTCTTCTGAATGCGCACAGACGCATTCAAAATTACTATGAATGTCCTTCAAGGGCCCCTTTTGCACCTTCCAGGCTCAGCTGACCCACTCTTTGGGAACAGGTGAAGAATCCATCAGCAAAGCAAAGCAGAGCCGGAGCGAGAAGAAGGCACGGAAGGTGAGTTCTAAAATGGGTACATAGCCAGACATCTTCTACCCTTTTGCCTGCTTCCAGAGTGCATCTACACTGTTGAGTTAATGCAGGTTGACAGAGCTCAAGGCGATGGAATGCTGGCTTTCGTGTTGTCGTGAATCACCAGCACTCTTGTGCAGAGAAGGCTAAAGACCTTGTAGAACGACAACTTCCATGAGCTGTGGAATTCACCATAAGTTCTCACAAGAGGGTCTCCTCTCCTCTCCTTTTCTCTCCTTTTCTCTTCTCTTCCAGGCCATGTCCAAACTGGGTCTGCGACAAATCCACGGAGTCACCAGGATCACCATCCGCAAGTCCAAGAACATCTTGTTTGTCATCACCAAGCCAGACGTCTTCAAAAGCCCGGCGTCGGACATCTACATTGTCTTTGGAGAAGCCAAGGTGAGCTGGTGGATTCTTCTGGTGGGGAGACAAGCAGATGGGCCTCAAAGACCTTTGGTTCGGGGGAACTTGCACATGGGGGCACATACTTGTGTGAATTCCCCACTCTGCTTACACTGTCTTGTGCATGGAATATGGTGGGGGTTGTCATTCTATCTCTCCATACTTCCCCAAGTCGTTCTATGGGGATGTGGGCCTTGACGTGTATCCTCAATGGTCCAACCAGTATTGATGCTGAGTTGTTGACATATTTGCTTTGGAATAGATGTTGGAAGGGATTTTTGCGTCTTATGACACGATCACTCTCTGTGCAAAGCCCTTCTGCTCTTCTAGAGATGCTCACCTTCATGGGTCTTGTTTCCTGACCCCCTTTTTTCCTTCCCCAGATTGAAGACCTCTCTCAGCAGGTCCACAAAGCGGCAGCGGAGAAGTTCAAGGTCCCCGTGGAGCATTCGCCTCTGATCACGGAGGCGGCCCCAACGCTCACCATCAAGGAGGAGAGCGAGGAGGAGGAGGAGGTAAGGTCTTCGCCCAAAGAAGGAAGCCCAGGCCTTTCAAGCACCCTGGAGAGGAAATACAGGATGCCATTTCCTTCTCCTTCCTTGTGTCTACCCTCCTCCTCTATTCCTGTTTTATTATTGTCTCTCTTCTTGGTTCTTCCTCCTCCTTCCTTGATCTTTCTCTTCATCCATTTGACTTCTGCTTCTCTTCCTGCCTCCTTCTTGTCCTTCTTCCTTGTTTCATGTTCTTCTTTCCTCCTCTTCTTCCTTCCTTCACCTTCTGCTTCTCCTTGCTCCCTTGTTCCTCATTTCCCCCCTCCTTCCTTGTTTCTCCTATTCATCCACTGATTTCAAATTCTCCTCCCTTTTTCTTCTTCTTTGCTTGTTTCTCCTGCTCTTCTTCTGGGTTCTTCCTCCTTGTTTTACCTACTCAATTTCCTAGTTTCTACTTTCTCTTCATCTTTTCTGTTCTCACCTCCTCTTATTCCTCCAACTTGTCGTCTTTGCTTGTTCCTCCTCCTCAAACTTTTTCTTTTCCTTCCTTGTTTCCTCTGGTCTTCCGCCTTTCTTCCTTGTTCCTCCTCTTCCTCCTTCCTGTCCTTGTCATCCTTTCTTGTCTTTTATCCTTTGCCCATTCCCTTTCTCCTTGTTTCCTCTCCTCCTTTCTTCCTTGTTCCTCTTCTTCCTTTCCTCATCTTCCTTTTGTTGTCATTTGTCCATTCCCTTTCTCATTTCTTGTCTTCTCTTCTGTTTTCTCTCCTTCTCATCCATTCTTATTCCTCCACCTTGTTTCCTATTGTCATCATTTCTTGTATCCATCCCATCCCTTGTTTTTTCCTTGCCTCCTCTCCTTCCTTTTCTCTCGTCCACTGTGTTCATTCTCTTCCTACCTTTCCTCTATTCTTCATCCTTTCATTTCTCCTTGTTCTAATTTCTTGTCTCTCCTGTCCTATTTCCTTCTCTTTCCTGTCAAACTTATTCCTTCGTCTCCTCTAGTTTCTTCTTCCCCCTGCCTTCCTTGTTTTTTCAATTTTCTCATTCATTCTTCTCCACCTCCTTCTCTTTCTCTTCCTCCTTCCATTTCTTCTTCACCACCCTTTCATTCCTTCTCCCCTTCCTCCCTCGTCCCTTCATCTTCTCCTCCTCATTCCTTCACCACCACCACCACCTCCTTTCCAAAGGTTATACTGGCACATCAGTCCCATAATCGAAAGTTTTGGCTGAGTGTCTACAAAGTAAGACAAATACTAGGACAATTCCACTCACAGATCCCTCATCTTCATCCACTTCTTCCCTCTTCCTTTCTTCCAGATTGACGAGACTGGCCTGGAGGTGAGAGATATTGAGCTGGTCATGGCTCAGGCGAACGTGTCGCGCCCCAAGGCCGTGAGGGCCCTCCGGCACAGCAACAACGATATCGTGAACGCCATCATGGTGAGTCCTGTGCCGTAAGACCCTTTGGGGGCAATGGGAGGGTTGTGTGATGGGACAACTGAACAAAGGAACTCCTTCTCCATTGATGGCACCAAGGAGAGGGCATCTCAACCCAAGTTCTGGTGATGGGATGGACAAAGGGATGGATATGGTCCCCATGCAGTCATCCAGGTGCATATATATGTATGTATGTATATAATGCATCTTCCAAAGGTTCATGCCAGCTTGGCCAGTAGCTAGGGATGTCGAAGCTGAAGTCCTTGGAGAACCAATGTAGGAGAACCTAGATCTTCACTTCTGGGCACAGGAACTCTTTAGAGCAATGAACCCCAAACTCTGGTCCCCCAGGTGTTTTGGACTTCAGGTCCCAGGATCTCTGAGCATTGGCCGAAGTGGGAACGGAAGTCCAAAACTCCTGGAGGACCAACATTGGAGGATGGGCATTTTCCTCCCTTTGGCCCTCCTGACCTGTCTTCCTTCCTTGCAGGAGCTGACCATGTAGCGACGGTTGGAGGGCTTCCCCACCACCCAGCCTCTGCCCGCTCCTCCTGTATAGACGCCCCGTTGCCCATCTCCAATACAGCTGTTGTTATGTTAGGATGGCCAATACTTAGTCCCAACTCTTCTGCATTGATAATGCTGCTCAATAAACGGTATATTCACTTGAACCACAGCCTGGCGCCAGAGTCTTCTGTTTGGGGAACGTGGGTTGGGTGGTTCTTATGCAGTTTCACCTTGTAAGGAAGGGATGGGATTGTCACCACACTTCCACCCCAAATAGAAGCCCTTGAGAAGGAGTAGGACCCTGATGCCAAGGATTAGGACGTTCTTCCCAGGCAAAGAGTACTAAGGACAGGGAGAGAGTTGTCCAACATTTCCATTACCATTTCTAGGTAGGAACATGTCAACTGGGAATGCATCATTTTCTGCCTGCATCTCTATCTCTATATATATAAAACTTAATGAATGTATGTATGATGGTTGGTTGGTAGGTAGGTTTGTACCACAAAGGCTTCTCCATGGCTTGATGGATCTGGACCAAACTTGGCCCACAAATCCATCATGATCCAAGTTAAAATAATTGAGAGGTTTGAGCTAAAGGATGGGCACCCCATTCATACCCAGAGAAGAGGATTGAAGTAGATTGGCTGTGGCTGGGTGAAGTGGCCTTCTATCATGTGACTGGGAAAGGAATGGAGGAGCAAGGAGGAAAGAAATAGAAAAAGAAGGGAAAGAAGGGAAGGGAGAGGGAGAAGGAAGGAAAAGGAGGACAAGGAAGGAAGGAATGGTTGCTTACCTGTAACTGTCGAGTGATGATCTGTGAAATTTGCACCTCCCGGCTGTTGTAATGCCTTGGTCCTTCAAGCTGCTACTCGCGGCAGAGAAACTGAGGCAGTAGCCCTTCTCACTGGCTATATACTATACAAGCCGTCCCCTGCCATGCGTTGCTATGGCTCAGTCTGTGTAAATGTGTTTTGTGTGTAAATGTGCGTGTATATATTTGTGTATATGTGTGTTTATTTTATTTATTTAGGACATTTATAGGCCACACTTCTCACCCCGAAGGGGATTCAGAGCGGCTTACAAGATATATATACATACAATATATTATATCAGCATATATTATATATAAATGTGGTTTTACGCATGTGTAACTTTTGTTTTTTGGCTTTTAAAGTCTTTTCTGCTGTGTCTTCTAGTGTTTTTATGAGTGACTAGCAGTCCCCTGTCACGCGTTGCTGTGGCCCACATGGGGGTTCTGTGTGGGAGGTTTGGCCCAATTCTATCGTTGGTGGGGTTCAGAATGCTCTGTAATTGTAGGTGAACTATAAATCCCAGCAACTACAACTCCCAAATGTCAAGATTCTATTTTCCCCAAACTCCACCAGTGTTCACATTTGGGCATATTGAGCATTCGTGTAGAGTTTGGTCCAGATCCATCATTGTTTGTGTCCACAGTGATCTCTGGATGTAGGTGAGCTACAACTCCAAAACCAAAGGACACTGCCCACCAAACCCTTCCAGTATTTTCTGTTGGTCATGGGAGAACTGTGTGCCAAGTTTGGTTCAATTCCATGCTCTTTGATTGTAAGTGAACTATAAATCCCAGCAACTACAACTCCCAAATGACAAAATCATTTTTTTTTCGTGAAGCACATACATTGGATTGTTAGGTGCCTTGTGTCCAAATTTGGTGTCAATTTGTCCAGTGGTTTTTGAGTTCTGCTAAACCCACAAACGAACATCATCACATTTTTATTTATATAGACGGGGAGTGTGGGAAGGGCTCCCGCCATTTTTTATCAAAGAGCTTTCTAGAAGATTCTAAAACCGAGTGCGCAGACGCAAGAAACACCATATGTGCTATTTCACAGACACCACGAAGAAGAAAAGAATGATGGGTGAACGATGGGAGAACGAAGGGAAGGAAAGGAAAAGGAGGGAAGAAAGGAAGGAGAGAGAAAAAGAAGGAAGGGAAGGGAAGAAGGGAAAGAAAAAGGAATAAGGGGAGGGGAGGGAAGCAAAGGAAAGAGAAAGAAAGTCAGAGAAGGGAAGGGAAGAAAGAAGGATGAAGGAAAGGAGGGAAGAAAAAGAAGACAAAGAAAGAAAGGAGGGAGGGAGGGAGGGAGGGAGGGAGCAAGGAAAGAAGGAAGGAAGGAAGGAAGGAAGGAAGGAAGGAAGGAAGGAAGGAAGGAAGGAAGGAAGGAAAAAAAAAAAAGAAAGAACGAACGAAAGAAAGAGGGGGCCAGGGGACAGTTTCATCTTCTCTTGTGCTATGCTAATAATAAATATATTTTGTGTGTGTGTGTGTATATATATATAATATTTATTATAATGTAATGTATTAGATACTAATAATATATTATAATTATAGATTTATATTACATGTAATATTACTAATAATATTACAATATAATGGTACAGTATAATATAGTAATATTTAAACGGATATTGTACTATGTTGATAATATAATAAACTGTATGTATATATACCTTGTAAGCCGCTCTGAGTCCCCTTCGGGGTGAGAAGAGTGGCATATAAATCTCGTAAATAAATAAATAAAAAAGAAGAGGGGGAAGGTGTATGAGGGAAAGCAAGGGAAGAAGGAAAGAAAAGAAGGGAGGGAGGGAGATGTAGTATGAGAGAATTGGAGGAAGAAAAGGGCCATAAAGAGTGGTGCCAAAGTGTTGCTTTGGAGACATTGTGAGGCACGTCTTCTCAGAGCTGGAGAAAGGAGGAAGTAGACAGGCATGCTGGGCATATACTCAGAGATCCGGCTCCTGCCTCTTCATACAGCTTGGACTACAACCCCCATCATGCCCACCCACCGGGCAATGTAGCCTTTGGGTTTTGGAAGCATCAGTAAAATTCCAAGTGGCTCCCAAAAGATAAAGGTTGTTGTGGCTGAGATGTTCCCTGATGAGGAGGATGGGATTCAGATTCCTGGCTTTTTTTCTGTGCCTCAGATCTCTGGGCCTGCTTCTAGGTCTTTTTCTGAGGCTCCCACAGACAGTGCAGAGTCAACAACACAGCGGTTCTCAGAAGAAAAGAATTTTAACGAAGGAGATAGTGAACAGGTGGGGAGGCTTTTGCCTCCTTCCCACGCTGATACTGAAAGTGCAGAAAGCCTTGATAGTGACCTGACCCGGCAGGCTCGTCTTGATTTGCGTGTCAGGCGGAGTTCTCGCCTGGCTGGCAGACGAGAAGCCAGCTCAGGCCAAGGTCATCGCAATGCTTTCATGTTGGTGAGAGCATGTTTTCATGTTAGAAAGGTATTTAGGCTTCTTGCAAACTAAGGGAAAGTGTCAGTTCAATGTAGCTTATTAGCCTGAAAGCTTCATGGAATAACCGCTCTGAGTCGCCTAATGGCTGAGAAGAGCAGTATACAAATAAAGTAAATAAATAATAATAATAAATAATAACCTTAGCCTGGAAAGCAGCACGCTTGGGATTTCTTGCATTGTGATTCTTGGGGCAATTGTTTTATTGCTTGTACCTTGGACTCTGTTTTGAACTTTGCCTATAGGATTGTGCCTCTTGTTTTTACCTGAAGATCTTTGGAAGTATATTCTACATTTAACCTAAATCTTTGGAACTTTGCAATGCTTATTCTTTATTTTGACTTGGATTTTTTCCTCAATAAACTATAAAACTACAGCTCTTGTGTGGTGGTGTTTGGATGCAAGGTGAAGCTTACTCTGAGTTGCAACAAAGGTTTTCCCATGGCATTAAGTCCAGTTGTGTCCGACTGGGACTCTGATGCTCATCTCCGTTTCTAAGCCAAAGAGCCAGCATTGTCCATAGACACCTCCAAGGTCATGTGGCCACTGACAGGACTGCATGGAGCATCATTACTTCCCGCTGGAGCGGTACCTATTGATCTGCTCACATTTGCATGTTTTTGAACTGCTAGATTGGCAGAAGAATTGCATGACAGTTCTTCATAATAAAGAATCCGCCATCGGTCTAGTTCTTTGAGGATTCTGCAAGGTATCAGGTTCAGCTGCATTAGGAGCAGCAATGGAGGCCACATTATTTTGTGGCAAAGGCTGTTCTGTCTCCATAATATTGCATTTTTCCGTTGGAAACCAAAACCCATGAAGTAGAGGTGACAAAATAATACCTGTTTGGATGGGTGCTTCTGTTTTTTGATGTATGTTCTTTCATTTGTTTTTGTCAGAAATATTAACAATTAACAAGGTATTTTTGTTTACAAAAATGTGAGTCAAGCCTGAAAGTGTTAAATGGATGCAATGACTCAGCAAAAGCTGCAGTTCTATATAAGTAGGTGTGTCTGCAGTTTAGGAGGCTTCTGTGTTAGTTTGCCTCAGTGGGAGAAAGGTCTCTGTCTGTGAGAAGGCCTCACAGTGTGAGGTAGGCCTTAGTTTGTGAGAACATGTGGATCAAGGATAGGGCTCTATAGCCACCAACAAGACACTACACTTGGAGAACAATCATCCTTGGGCTATAAGGGATTACTTAAGAAAAAAAATTGTGAGACAAGCCTCTGTGTGAAGTAGGCCTTAGTCTGTGAGAACATGTGGATCAAGAATAGGGCTCCACAACCACCTACGGACCCACCATCAAGACACTACACTTGGAGGATCATCATCTTTGGGCTATAAGGGATTACTTTAAAAAAAAAGAGTTTGTGAGACAATCCTCTGTGTGAAGTAGGCCTTATTCTGTGAGAACATGCAGATCAAGAATAGGGCTCCACAGCCACCTACGGACCCACCGTCAAGACACTACACTTGGAGAACCATCATCCTTGGGATATAAGGGATTACTTAAGAAAAAAAAGAGCTTGTGAGACAAGCCTCTGTGTGAGGTAGGCCTTAGTCTGTGAGAACATGCGGATCAAGAAAGGCTCCACAGCTACCTACGGAGCCACTGCCAAGACACTACACTTGGAGAACCATCATCCTTGGGCTATATGGGATTACTTAAGAAAAAAAAAGAGTTTGTGAGACAAGCCTCTGTGTGAAGTAGGCCTTAGTCTGCAAGAACATACGGATCAAGAATAGGGCTCCACAGCCACCTACAGACCCACCGTCAAGACACTACACTTGGAGGGTCATCATCCTTGGGCTATAAGGGATTGCTTAAGAAAAAAAAAAGAGTTTGTGAGACAAGCCTCTGTATGAGGTAGGCCTTATTCTGTGAGAAGTCCTCAAGAGTATGAGAAGGCCAGTTTTGAGAAGCTTTGGTGAGAGACGCCCCAGGTTGAAGGCCTTGGTGTAAAGCTATGTGAAGCTCCTGAGTAAGTTTGGTGTGAGAGGAGGCTCTGTGAGAGCGAAGCTGTTTATCTGCATGATAAAGAAGTCCAGCGTGGAAGCAAAGAAGGAAGTATAAAGAACTTTGTGTTATGGGAACCTTGTTGTTGTAAATTGTGCAACCATATTATTTTACTACAAATAAAGCCTCAAAAGGAAGAGATAACATTGGTCTTTGTGTTTGTTCTTTTTGTCACTTTGGGCTCCTGGTGCTGGGTCACGCTGCTGTACATTTATAAGGAGGGTCTTTTGCTAATAAGCCCACTCACCCAAGAGCTTTTACCTGCTCTCTATAATGCTGGTTGCCCTGGCTGGCCAATAGAAAAACCCAGCATGGGTTGGTTGGACAAGGGTTGGAGAATCTCAAGGTTGCCCGGCCGTGCTCTAGAAATCTCCAAAATGGAGTATGAACCCTCCCAGAGATAGGTAAACATTCAGAGGTAGTTAAACAGGCCACATTGGGAGAGCAGGGAAGTAGGAACCCAACTTCATCAAACATTGAGGGTCTTACACCTTCTCCAGGAGCTAAAAGGACCTGGAGTAGAATGGCAAAGGGGAAGAGGAGAGGGAACGGAAGTGGTCTGGCATGCTGGGTGTGGGATTTCCCAAGCTCTGCTAGGCTCCAATCTCCATAGATTGCAGAGAAGGGAGAATAAGGATTCACCTCTGCCTTGGTTTGGGAAGACTTCTCACAAACTAAGGCTTACCTCACACAGAGGCTTGTCTCACAGACTAAGGCCTATTTCACACAGAGGCTTGTCTCACAGACTAAGGCCTACTGCACACAGAGGCTTGTCTCACAAACAAAGGTCTACCTCACACAGAGGCTTGTCTCACAGATTAAGGCCTACCTCACACAGAGGCTTGTCTCACAGACTAAGGCCTATCTCACACAGAGGCCTGTCTCACAGACCAAGGCCTACCTCACACAGTGGCTTGCCTCACAGACTAAGGCCTACCTCACACAGAGGCTTGCCTCACAGACTAAGGCCTACTGCACACAGAGGCTTGTCTCACAAACTAAGGCTTACCTTACAGAGGCTTGTCTCACAGACTAAGGCCTACTTCACACAGAGACTTGTCTCACAAATGAAGGTCTACCTCACACAGAGGCTTGTCTCACAGATGAAGGTCTACCTCACAGAGGCTTATCTCACAGACTAAGGCCTACCTCACACAGAGGCTTGTGTCTCACAGACTAAGACCTACCTCACACAGAGGCTTGTCTCACAAAGGCCTACTTCACGCCGTGAGGCCTTCTCATAGACTGAGGCACACTGGGCTGAAAGGTAAACTGATTCGAACTCTCTTTCTGTTGCAAAAAGGAGAATGCACCCAATGCTTGTTGTTGCCGAAATAAAAAGAAGACACATGGAGTACTCGCAAGTCAAAGAGCTAAAATAGCCTACAGGTCAGTTTATAGTAGCCAGCAGACATTGTGGCGGCATGAAGTACACATACAAAAATAACTGTGCATTTATATGTATAATATATACAACACATATACATTATGTATATAGTTCTTCCACTCCTCGCCCCTTAAAAAAACAGCAACAGCAACACACCACTCAAAAGGCCAACCCACTCTTTCACTTGCGCTCCGCTCTTCTGTCTGAAGAGCCACAGATTCGGTCCAGAGGAGGACTCTGAATGCCCAAAGCAAAGGCGGAAGAAACCCGGGTCTTCCCTCGACTGAAGACGCAGACCCCTGATATCCAGCTCAAGGGTCTCTTGGGGGATATTTTTGGCAGAGAGAAAGGGGAAAAAAACCCTCACTGATGCCCCAAAAAACCTCCCTCCAGACCCCAAACTTCTAGGAATGCCTCGAGGAAAAACGGTAGCATCAAACCGTGCTCCGTATAAAATAACACAAAAAGTGGAGGTATGTGTGTCGTTTAAATAGGAGAAGGAGATGCTACCTGGCCCTACCTGCGCTTGGGGTTTGTTGGGCTACCTGGCTGAGACAAGGAGGAGGAGGATGGCACGGCTAACGGGAGCCAGAAGGAAATGGCACGTCAAGCAGGCGATCAATCCAAGGCTAAGGAGGGGAAATAAAATTACAAAACACAAAGGTCAGTTGGCCAGAGTCGGGGCGAAGGAGGCTGCCCCCCCCCCTCCCTTCGACCCCAGAGGCCCAGCTTCACAACCAAGGCCACCTTCTGGTTTCAGTCCGAAATGTTGCGACAAACACTTGCAAGATTTTTTAAGTTATTCACATTGTGATAAACTTCATGTAAAAAACATTGGGGGGAAGGGAGGGGAAATGGTCAGAAATGTCATGTGCAAAACGGTCAAGTTGGCTGGTCGGGGTCTTGTGGGCAGCAAGACCCATCGTCCCCACTCTCTCCCTCTCATATGCATTCATGGCTTCTCCAACAACTCAGCCCTTTGGCAAAGCAAGAGGAAGACGGTCCCAGGCGGATTCACCTGGCGGCCTGGTCCGGTCCCTCTTCGTTGGCAGAACGAGGCCCTCTCTATCCCTTTGCAGAAGAGAAGAGACCGCTGGGCAGCGAACTGAGCTATTGGCAAAGATGGGAGGTGGGGTGTCTCGAGGTCATCCAATCCACCCTTTTGGCTTCGATTATGTAACAAGGGAAGAAGAGCGGGAGCGAGTTACGGAGCAGCCTGCCTCTCTTCACCGCTGCCACTCCTACCCTCCACCGCCGCTCCTATCCTCCGCCGCTCCTCTCCTCCGCTGCCCCTCCTCTTCTCCGCCGCTGCCCCGCTTCAGGAGGAGTCGTGGTCCATGCTGCAGCCGAGGGCCTCGATGTCGTTGCTGATGTCCGAGATCATCCGGTCCCATTCGTCCCCCTCCGAGGGCACCGACTGGTCGTCCGAACTCCCCGCCGCCCCGTTGTTGTTGCCGTTGGTGGTGGAGGCCGAGGCGGAGCTCAGCGTCCGCCGGTACCGGCCGAAGCTGTCTGTGATGATGCCCCGGCCGTCCTTCACCCCAATGGTCTCCAGGAAGTTCTCAAAGTATTGGCTGTCCTTTTCGGGGATGAACGGTCTAAGGCCTGTTGGGGGAGGGACACAAAGAGGGAGGTGGGGAATTAATTATATATTTACAGTATTTATATAGCGCTTTTCTCACCCCGAGGGGGACTGAAAGCGGTTTAATAATAATAATAATAATAATAATAATAAACCTTTATTTATACCCCGCTATCATCTCCCGAAGGACTCAGTGCGGCTTACAAGAGGCCGAGCCCAAATACATCAGTAAAAACAGCAACAACAGCAATACAGACAATAAATAACTCATAAACAAAGCAATAAACCATAACAGTGACACCACGACACATTAAAAACCTATGGCAGGGCCAAATGTAATAATTAAACTTTAAAAAATGCTGGGCATGACAATGTGACATATAACAAGGATAGGTATTTGGAGAGAAATTCAATGCTGTACAACTACAATAGTAAAACCATCACCAAATGTCAAAACAATGATTAAAACCATAAAACAATCTCAACAGTCGAGTCACCATTCCAGTCCTTGTCTGTTGGGGTTCAGCCTGATCTGTATGAACCTGAGCCCCAGCCCCAATCTCTGTGCGAACCTGATTCTCTGATTGTATTTCCAACTGAGCAAGCTCTCCCTGACAGTGTTGAAACTGTTGTTGATGTTGAGGTCAGTGGCGAGGAAAGTGAAACTGAACAGCCGGATGAAAATGTTTTGGAATCCAGCCGTGATAACTCTCCACCTGGGTTTTTTTAATGAGCACCGAAGAGAACAGATAGCTAGAGACAGGAGTGATTCACAGTTTCTACGAAGGTCAAATAGATTACAGGAGAGACAGGCCCAGGCTTCAAAGTCATGGGGCGTTTCAAGGAATAGTTTCTTTGGTTTAAGGGGCCTCCTTCCGGATGTCTTGTTAGATCAAGCAACGTTTTGGACTGTAGCTGTGCCTTGGCAGAATTCCTGTGTTCCATGGCCGGTAATCCCAGAGGCTTCTAGTTTTCAAGTACATGGTTAGCGAGAGGCTAACAGGTTCCTGGTTCTTGTATTGTGATTTTTGGAATTTTTCTCAAGTTCAGAGATTTTCCTGTCTGCTGTGTTTCTATTGTGGTTTTTTGACTTTGCATTTACCTTTCTTTTGTAACCAATTTTTCATCAATAAAAAAGGATTGTTTCTCCTACAGTCCAGTGTGGTGGATTTAATCTTATGGTCTCGTTTCCTGTTCTGGGATGCAACATTGTCCTACTAAAAGCTGCATAGATCTATTGTCCGAAGGCCTGGTCCCAGAATCAAGATTTTATTTTTTTCCTAAAAGTCAGGAGCGAGGGAGTAGATCTTATCTCCTTTGGGAGTGTGTTCCATAGGCGAGGGGCCACAGCCGAGAAGGCCCTGCTCCTCGTCCCCGCCAGATTCATTTGCGCTGTTGACAGGAGCGAGAGCAGGGCCTCCCCGGATGATCTTAAATTACGAGGTGGGATGAAGGGGCAGATGCATTCGGACAAGTAAACTGGGCCAGAACCATGTAGAGCAGTGGTTCTCAACCTGGGGTCCCCAGATGTTTTTGGCCTACAACTCCCAGAAATCCCAGCTGTTAGGATTTCTGGGAGTTGTAGGCCAAAAACATCTGGGGACCTCAGGTTGAGAACCACTGGTATAAAGCGTTATAGGTCAAAACCAGCACTTTGAATTGGGCTCGGAGATGGACCGGGAAGACAAAGAAATGAAGGACAACACAACAGAACATCATGCTTCCTGCTAAATCATGCATGGGCCAATTTTGCCCCTCCCTCCAGGTGCTTTGGACTTCAACTCTCACAATTCCTAACAGCCTCAGGTCTCATTCTTTCCCCCCTCAGCCACATACGCCACAAAGTACATACATCTGGCCACAAGGGGGAGCCAGGGGAACACAAAGCTTTCTGGGGGGAATGCCAATTCAATCAATAGGAATATACTATTGATTGAATATAGTATACTGATATACTAATTTTGAATAGAGAAGCGCATTGAATCATACAGTTGAAAGAGATGCCAAAGAGTCATTCAATTATTCAGGAATACTTTTTGTGAATATTTTCATGATTATTTTTGGGAATTTATTTTTGCAAATAATTTTGAAAATAATTTTGTGAATTTTTTTGTGTATATATTTTATGCAAAAAAATTGTATATATTTGATGAGAATATTTTTGCCAATGTTTTGTGAATATTAATTATTTTGTCAATATTTTTATGATTACTTTCATGAATATTTTTGCCAAATAATTTTGTGAATAGATCATTTTGACTATTTTCATTATTTTTGTGAATATTTTTATGATTATTTTGGGAATATTTCTGTGAATATTTTTTGCAAACATTGTAATTATTCTTGTGCATATTTTCACAAATATTTTTGTGATTATTTTTGTGTACTTTCAAGAATATTTTTCTGAATAGTTTTGAGAACATTTTTGTGAATTTTTTTGTGTATATATTTCATGCAAAAAAATTGTATATATTTTATGAGAATATTTTTGCCAATTTTTATAATTATTTTTGTGATTATTTTTGCTGAATAATTTTGTGAAGAGATTATTTTGAATATTTTCATGATTTTTGTGACTATTTTATGATTATTTTTGTGAATATTGTGATTATTTTGGGAATATTTCTGTGAATATTTTTTGCAAACATTGTAATTAATCTTGTGCATATTTTCGCGAATATTTTTGTGATTATTTTTGTGTACTTTCAAGAATATTTTTCTGAATAGTTTTGAGAACATTTTTGTGAATATTTTCATGATTATTTTTGGGCCCTCCCTCCCTCCTGGAGGTTTGGACTTCAACTCCCACAATTCCTAATACCCGGTAGGCTGCTAGGAATTATGGGAGTTGAAGTCCAAAACACCTGTAGGGAGGGAGGGCACAAGTTGGCCCATGCCTGGTATATAGGGTTCAAAGTTGGTGGCAGTCTGAGTCAAAGGCCTCACGGACCGATAGTTCCACTCAGTCTAATGCACTTTTGTCTGTTTATTTATTTATTTTATTTATTTACAGCATTTATATTCCGCTCTTCTCACCCCGCAGGGGACTCAGGGCGGATTACAGTGTACACATATATGGCAAACATTCAATGCCAATTTTTGACACACAAACATATACAGACATAGACAGAGGCTATTTAACTTTTTTTTCCTGGCTGCCAGGGGAGCTGTTGCTTTCCTCGTCCATCTGCGATGCTGATGAAGCACTTCCGCATTCCCCGCATGCTTACCCGCTGGAATGCTTTTGCTGGAGTCTTCTTTATGGCCTCATAAATCAGTTAATTTAGCCTCCCCACACTTTAAGGTGGTACCTAATTTTCCTACTTGACAGATGCAACTGTCTTTCGAGTTGCAAAGGTCGACAACAGGCTACACACAATTGGTTGGAAACCCACTCCAACCCGGACTGGCTTCGAACTCATGACCTTTTTGGTCAGAGTGATCTTAATGCAGCTGACACTCAGCCAGCTGCGTCACAATCTGAGAAGGGAATGGTCTCAAAGGGCGGCCTCCCTCACTCCCTCCCTTGTGGTTCTGCCTGTTCAACACCCCTTCCACCCGCAAGCCCATCTCTGCCCCCCAGACAAGGGGCAGCAGCACTCACCCAAGAGAAGGAATTTCCGGCTGTCCCCGTAGAGCTGCCGCAGGTTGACGCAGAACTCGTGCACAGACGCCCCGTTGCGATATTCGTGCAAAAGCATCGCAAACTGCTGGATCTCGTGAGAGGAGAGCTTTGTTCGTAACTAGGAGGAAGCAGAGACGGAAGTGAATCCCATCTGGATTGGGAGTGACTCCATCACCAAGAGGATAGTACTGGCCATCTGTCAGGGGTGATTTGAATGCAATATTCCTGCTTCTTGGCAGAATGGGGTTGGACTGGATGGCCCAGGAGGTCTCTTCCAACTCTCTGATTCTATGATTCCATGATTCTAAAAGGAAAACATAATGCCAATTTCTGTCCCCCCCCCCCCATGTTACACAAGGCTATCTTTGATCAACAATTTTTCAGTGTTTTAAGGTATTTTAATTGACTTGTAAGTTCAATTCTATGTTGATATTTCCATGTTGTGGATTTTTAAGGCATAAAATTACAAACACACATAAACATTCATTAAAAGACCGTTCCCGCAATATTCTTCCGTGCAAAACAACCTGTTAGGGCCAGAATTGCCCTGCAGCAACAGTTCCAATGGGCTCTGAAGAGATTGAAATAGATTTCAAAAGCCACTAAAACAGTGGTTCTCAACCTGGGGTCCCCAGGTGTTTTTGGCCTTCAACTCCCAGAAATCCTAACAGCTGGTAAACTGGCTGGGATTTCCCCAAAAACATCTGGGGACCCCAGGTTGAGAACCACTGCACTAAAGGGTTCTCCCCATCCCTACCGTCATCATGTAGTCTTGGAGCAGCTCGGTGGCGGTGGTGCTCAGCTCACTTTCGCTGGCCGTCTTGTTGTTGGGAGAAGGCAGGGCCGAGAAGGAGGAAGGAGAGTTGCCACCCGTCTCCAAGGATTCGGGGAAAGAACTGCAAAGGGAGGAGGAGAGGCCCAGAGGTCACCTTGGCAGGACCAAGGGTCAACCTGAAGAGCCAAAGTTTGCCCATGCCTGATATAGATATGAAACTTTTTATTTACGACACCTGGAATATTGTGTCCAATTCTGGGCACCACAATTGAAGAGAGATATTGACAAGCTGGAATGTGTCCAGAGGAAGAGGGCGACTAAAATGATCAAGGGTCTGGAGAACAAGCCCTATGAGGAGCGGCTTAGGGAACTGGGCATGTTTAGCCTTCAGAAGAGAAGGCTGAGAGGAGACAGGATGAGGACCATGTATAAATATGTGAAGGGAAGTCACAAGGAAGTCACGGGGAGGCCCTGCTCTCGATCCCGCCTGCTTCTCAAGCACGTCTGGCGGGGACGAGAGATAGGGCCTTCTCGGTGGTGGCTCCTCGGCTGTGGAACGCCCTTCCTACCGACATTAGACTAGCACCATTTCTAATGATATTCCGCAAAAAAAGTGAAGACCTGGCTGTTCGAGCAGGTGTTCGAATAATGAGTGCAATGATTGGTTAATGAACACTGGAATGGATCATTGGATGACGAATCTGGATCATGTTCTGATGATGAGACGATAGTGAATGGCTATTGTAGTAATTGTTAATTGATTATTGTTTATTAATTGTGCAATTGTATTAAGTTGATAACTGCTTTTATACTGTAACATTGGATTCTGCTGTCTCTTGTTGTGAACTGCTGTGAGTTGCCTTTGGGCTGAGAACAGCGGTATATAAGTAAGGTAAATAAATAAATAATAAATAAGGAGGAGGGAGTGAATTTGTTTTCTGCTGCCCTGGAGACTAGGACGCAATGGAGCCATGGCTTCAAGCTACAGGAAAGGAGATTCCATCTGAACATTAGGAAGAACTTCCTAATTGGATTGAATACATTTGGAGGGCGTGTATTCCAGAGGGAAAAGCGTTGAGAGGTGCAATGGTGTCATATTGTGCACCTTCTCGCCAAAGGCGCAGCGGGAGATCCGGGTTTTAAGGTTCTTTTTGAACGTTTCTAGAGAAGGGGTTTTCCTGATCTCTCCGGGTAATGAGTTCCAAAGTCGGGGAGGCACAGAGAAGAAGGCTCTCTCCCTTGTGCCCACAAGACGAGCAGAGAACAATCCTAATTCCTTCATCAGTCTCAGGAGTTTCACTTTCCCCATCGTCAACCCTTGCTGTGGGAAAGAACTGAACTCCTGCCCCCTGATCCTGGTCTTCCTCATCTAACACAGGCACATCCTTGTTTTGCATCTGACTCTGAATCTCATCATTCCTATCAGAATCATTGACACCCTCACTCTGTGATGCCAGCTGAGTCACAACAAATGGCTTCAAACTGCAAGAAAGGAGATTCCACCTGAAGATGAGGAAGAACTTCCTGACTGTGAGAGCTGTTCAGCAGTGGAACTCTCTGCTCCAAAGTGTGGTGGAGGCTCTTTCTTTGGAGGCTTTGAAGCAGAGGCTGGATGGCCATCTGTCAGGGGTGCTTTGAATGCAATATTCCTGCTTCTTGGCAGAAAGGGGTTGGACTGGATGGCCCATGAGGTTTCTTCCAACTCTGTGATTCTATGATGTTTATATCCTGCCCTATGATGTTTATATCAAGCTGATACGGTCTATTCAATCCACTCTTCTGAATCAGAGCCCCAAGGAACCCCAGGAATGGGGCTAAAACCCAAGACACCAAGAGTGTTTTGTTGTTGTTGTTGGGCTACATAATCAAATCCCCAAAAGTAAACTCTGCAAATAGGGAGGGACGACTGTCCTGTGGATCCATTAATCTAGTGTGCAGAGACCAACACAACAATGTTCCCGCCACCCACGAGTCTTCAGTGCTTTTAGCCTACTCACAAAGTGCTTGCTTCTGTTTCATAGGAATCTTTAATGTCCACTTTTGTCGAAGAGTCATCTGCAAGGGAACGTGGGAGAGGAGAGCAGTCACAGATGGCTACTTTGGAAGCATGGGAAGTTCAGACAGCTTTGGCCCTCCTCCAAGTACTACGGACTTCAACTCCCACCATTCCTAACAGCCTCAGGCCCTTTCCTTTTCCCATTCAGCCACTTAAGCAGTTCAGGTCAGCAGTTCAGCCGGCACAAAGGTTTAACCAAGGTTTAACTCAAACTGTGGTCCTCCAGCTGTCTGGGCCTCCCAGGAGCCCTAACGAGCTTGTTCAATTGTCAAGGATTCTGGGAGTTGAAGGGCCAAACAGCTGGACACCCGCAGTTGGGAGTTTCACCCACACGGCTGTCTCATACTGAGGCCTACCTCTCAATCAGGCATATTAACAATGAGGCCTATGTCTCCTTGGGGGTGGCTCCTCTCACACTTAAGTTACACAGGAGCTTAACACAGTTGCTTTTTTCACACAGCGGCCTTTATACACTGGAGCTTCACCCACAAGGCTGTCTCATACTGAGGCCTACCTCACAATCAGGCGTACTCACAATGAGGCCTACGTCTCCTTGGGGGTGGCTCCTCTCACACTGAAGTTACACAGGAGCTTAACACAGATGCTTTTAACACACAGCTGCCTTTATACACTGGAGCTTCACCCACAAGGCTGTCTCATACTGAGGCCTACCTCACAATAAGGCCTACGTCTCCTTGGGGGCGGCTCCTCTCACACTGAAGTTACACAGGAGCTTAACACAGTTGCTTTTTTCACACAGCGGCCTTTATACACTGGAGCTTCACCCACAAGGCTGTCTCATACTGAGGCCTACCTCACAATCAGGCGTACTCACAATGAGGCCTACGTCTCCTTGGGGGTGGCTCCTCTCACACTGAAGTTACACAGGAGCTTAACACAGATGCTTTTAACACACAGCTGCCTTTATACACTGGAGCTTCACCCACAAGGCTGTCTCATACTGAGGCCTACCTCACAATCAGGCGTACTCACAATGAGGCCTACGTCTCCTTGGGGGTGGCTCCTCTCACACTGAAGTTACACAGGAGCTTAACACAGATGCTTTTAACACACAGCTGCCTTTATACACTGGAGCTTCACCCACAAGGCTGTCTCATACTGAGGCCTACCTCACAATCAGACCTATTAACAATGAGGCCTGCTTCTTGGGGGCGGCTCCTCTCACACTGAAGTTACACAGGAGCTTAACACAGTTGCTTTTAACACACAGTGGCCTTTATACACTGGAGCTTCACCCACACAGCTGTCTCATATTGAGGCCTACCTCACAATCAGGCGTACTAACAATGAGGCCTACGTCTCCTTGGGGGCGGCTCCTCTCACACTGAAGTTACACAGGAGCTTAACACAGTTGCTTTTTACACACAGCGGCCTTTATACACTGGAGTTTCACTTCACTTCACTTTATTTCACCCACAAGGCTGTCTCATACTGAGGTCTACCTCACAATCACTTCACTTCACTTTATTTCACCCACAAGGCTGTCTCATACTGAGGCCTACCTCACAATCAGGCCTGCTAACAATGAAGCCTATTCTCCCACTGAGAGATCTCTCACACCAAGAGACTTCTCTCACACTGAGGTTTACCTCACACTCCTCAGAATGACACTAGCTTTGGCCCACTGACTCTTAACAGGCTTCGGCCTACTAAAACTCTTTCAGTGCTTGATTCACACTTTTGTAATCAGAAATACACAGTTAATTTTGAATATTTCTGACAAGAACCCCCAAGTCAGGAGAAAAGGGGTCTATTTGGACTGTCATTCCCAGAATCCCCCAGCCAGCACAAAGAGAAACCTTCCCCAAACCCAGGAGGATGGCAGGGAATGTCAGGTAGGAAGGAACCGGCAAAGCTACCTGTTGAGTCTTCTTTGCCTAAGAAGACCCTATGACATCCATGGATAGCATGTGATTTGGAAACATACACACAGAACTAGCCTTCGTAGTCCAAATAGGGTTTCCCAGCCTAGGATATTGTTTCTTTTCACCCGACAATCCCTTCCAAGAGCAGCATCTCTTACCACTGTGCAGAGACAGGTGCCGGGTTGGTGTGGAGGCCCCATCGAATATTGCTCTGTCGAGGAAGTCAATGGTGGACTCCGTGTAAACAATATGGAAGACTTGGCTGAGGAGGGAGCAGAGTTCCTCTGCGGAGCCCTAGAGATGGAGGGAGCAGGCGGAAGGAAGAGTCAAGGGCAGGGAGAGGGCTTCCTCAAGATGCACGCTCCCCAGTCCCAACCAGTTAAGACACTGGTCTCTTCTTCTGGCAGACAGCACAGGATAATAAAGACAAGAACAAATAGGCAGAGAGAGAGAGAGAGCTTTTATCCTACATCTGTGACTATATTGAACTCCCTAGATTCACACTGATGTGACATAAAGGGATGTGCAACAGCGATTAGAATGCGGAAGAATTGATGTTTTGTTTTGTAATTTGTACATATATGTGATTGAGGATGGCATTTGAATTTATTGAATGACTTACAGTAACAATAAAGTTATTCTATTCTATTCTATATTGGGAACTAGCTGTACCCGCCACGCGTTGCTGTGGCCAATATTCCCTCTCTCTTTCTCTTTTTTCTTTTTCTCCTTCCTTCCTTCCTTCCTTCCTTCCTTCCTTCCTTCCTTCCCTCCTTTCTTTCTTTCTTTCTCTCCTTCCTTCCCTCACTCTTTCCTTCCTTCCCTTTTTCCTCTCCTTTTTTCCTTCTCTACTACTTTCCTTCCTTCTGTCTTTCCTTCCTTCCCTCCCTTTTTCTTTCCCTTTTTTCCTCTCCTTTCTTCTTTCTCTTTCCTTCTCTTCCTCTTTCTTTCCTTCTTTCACTCCTTCCTTCGCTCCCTCTTTCCTTCCTTCCCTTATTTTCTTTCCTTCTCTCCTTCCTTCCTTCTCTACCTTTCCTTTCTCTCCCCTTTTTTCCTTCTCCTTTCTCTACCTCTTTCCTTCCTTCTCTTTCCTTCCTTCTTTCTTTCTCTCCCTCTTTCTCTATTTTTTTCTCCCCTTCCTTCCTTCTTTCTCTCTTTCCTTCTCTTCCTCTTTCTTTCCTTCTTTCGCTCCTTCCTTCGCTCCCTCTTGCCTTCCTTCCCTTATTTTCTTTCCTTCTCTCCTTCCTTCCTTCTCTTCCTCTTTCCTTTCTCCCCCCTTTTTTCCCTTCTCCTTTCTCTACCTCTTTCCTTCCTTCTTTCCTTCCTTCTTTCTTTCTCTCCCTCTTTCTCTTATTTTTTTCTCCCCTTCCTTCCTTCCCTCCCTTTTTCTTTCCCTTTTTTCCTCTCCTTTCTTCCTTCTCTACCTCTTTCCTTCCTTCCTTCTGTCTTTCCTTCCTTCTTTCTCTCTTTCCTTCTCTCCCGCTTTCTTTCCTTCTTTCCCTCCTTCCTTCGCTCCCTCTTTCCTTCCTTTCCTTCTCTCCTTCCTTCCTTCCCTCCCTTTTCCTTCCTTCCCTCCCTTTTCCTTCCCTTTTTTTCTGTATTGTCATTTAGTTTTTCATCATTTAGCTTTTGGGGGGGGGGGGGGGTTAAGTCCTTTCCACTGTTTTGGGGGAGATTTTATGAGTGATTGTCACTTGCTGGTCTGTTATTATTATTATTTATTATTTATTATTAAAAATTTAGGGGTGTAGTTACAGCCAGGTAGCTCTGCCTAATATTGACCTATGGGCACATTTTCAGACCCAAAACATCCCACTCAGCATGTGCTGGTGGGTAGATTCTAGGAACTGGTTGTTAAGATCTTCTGGAGGGGCCCTGCTCTCGGTCCCACCACCTTCGCAATCGCGTCTGGTGGGGACGAGGGACAGGGCCTTCTCGGTGGTGGCCCCCTCGGCTTTGGAACTCTCTCCTGATGGAGATCAGATCTGCCTCTTCCCTCCTGACTTTCAGAAAGCTGGTAAAATCTTGGTTTTGGGACATAGCATTCTCAGAATGATGATTGAGTCAATAACTGTTGACCACACGGGCAGATGATGATGATGAATTTGTGATTACCTTGACGACTTGGATTTATGTAATTATTTGATCTGTATTTAATGTATTGTAATGTATTAATGTACTATGATGTTATTATGTTTTAGCTGATTTGTATATGAATTTCCTGTTCTTAGCCGGCCTGAGTCCCTCTTCGGAGGTTGAGAAGACCGGGTTATCAAAGCTCTAAATCAATCAATAAATAAATACTGTGGCTGCATGGGGGGAGACAATATACGTTGCATGGCAAGATGCTTTGATGCAAACACATGAAGGCAGGCATGTTTGAAGGAAGCCCGACCGCCGAGGTCGGAGTGTCTCACCTTGCTCTCTGTGGCCAGGACCACCAGGCAGCAGGCCTCCACGGGGACCACCCCGCTCTCCGAGAGCGACCCGGTCGCCAGCCCCTTGGCGCTTTCGGCACAAAGGCTCTGGCTGGGGGAAATCCCGGGGTCCTGAGCTGAGAGAAACCAGAGGCCGTGAGTGGAACCAGGAAGCAAGGCAGAGGCTGCATCACCCCACCTTTGACCCAGTTGGGGAAAAGCTCAAACCAATGCAACTCAACTCCAAAAGCAGCCACACATATTGCGCTTTACAGCATGTACCATTTTCTCACATTTTTGGGACCCCCTTGGACAACTTTAAACAGAGATGCCTATTTTCCCAACAGGAAATAACCAAGAAATTGTTTGGGGTTTTTTGTACGTGTGTTTTTGTTTTTGCAAGAACAAGAAACAAAATAGAAAATGCTTTCTAGAAGGCGTGGAGGGTGTTTTCACCATGTATTCGGAAGAACTTGGGTCTAATGCAGGCATGGGCAAACTTTGGCTCTCCGGATGTTTTGGACTCCAACTCCCACAATTTCTGGCCTCAGGTCCATTCCTTTTTCCCCTCAGCAGCTTAAGCGGCTGAGGGGGAAAAGGAAAGGGCCTGAGGCCAGGAATTGTGGGAGTTGGGAGTCCAAAACATCCAGAGGGGCGGAGTTTGCCCATACCTGGTTTAATGGTATTTTAGAAAATAAAAAGATATACCCATATTTACTCAAGTCTAATGCGTCATCAAATCTAATGCGCACCTCCATTTCCAAAACCCTGAACCCCAAAAAAGTATTTTCTGATTAATGCAATGAGCAGCAGCAAAAGGTGCACACTTTGTAATATGCCCAATACAGTTGCTTTCTGGGTTGTTGTAGGTTTTTCGGGCTATATGGGCATGTTCTAGAAGCATTCTCTCCTGACGTTTCGCCTGCATTTATGGCAAGCATCCTCAGAGGTTGTGAGGTCTGTTGGAAGTAGGAAAATGGGGCTTATAGTTGCTTTCTGCTTAGCGTTCCTTCTTTAAAAACAATTGTGTTGGGACACCAAAGCTTTCAGCAATGGAAAAGAAAATCTTGGGGTGCATCTATGCTGCAGAAGGAATCCACATTAACTGCCTTGGTTCAAAAGCTATGGATTAATGGGGGCTGGACTTCTGCAAGACCTTGAGCCTTCTCTGCCAAAGAGTGTGGATACCTCATCAAACTACAAATCCCAGGAGTATATAGCATTGAGCACAGCTGGCTGGGAGTCAGCTGCATTAAGATCACTATTGACCAAAAGGTCATGAGTTCAAAGCCAGCCCAGGTCGGAGCGAGCTTCCGACCAATTTGTGTGGTTTGCTGTCGACCTTTGCAGCCCAAAAGACAGTTGTATCTGTCAAATAGGAAATTTAGGTACTGCTTATGTGAGGAGGCAATAAAAATCTCCAGCAAGCATACAAAGAATGAGGAAGAATTTCAACAGTGTCACAAATGGACGGTGAAGCGACAGCTCCCCTGGTGGCCAGAATACCCTCATTAAATAGCTGGAATGTTAAAGAGCGTCTGTGTGTCTGTCTATATATGTTGTGTGTCTATGGCATTGAATGTTTGCCATGTATATGTGCATTGTAATCCACTCTGAGTCACCTGCGGGGTGAGAAGGGCGGAATATCAATATTGCAAACAAACAAACAAACAAATAAATAATGATAATTAAATTACAGATGACGTCCCTCAAATAGAAGCTCCAGGTGCATCTCCTGAAGCATCTTCCCCCAAATATTACCCTATTAGAGAATGTAATGCACACCCTTATCTATCTATCTATCTATCTATCTATCTATCTATCTATCCATCCCTGTGTTGGAGTTCAGCCTGTGATTATGTCTAATGATCAGGATACTCTGGATGTTGGGAGTGACAATGAGGTTCATGTATCTAATGATGTTTCTAATGACGAGGTTGCTCTAGATGCAGAGAATGACAATGGGATTCCTGTTCAAAGTGACTTTTCTGATGAGAATGTTCCTGAAGGATTTGGGATGATGGAATGTTCCCTGGAAGAGGCCCTGAATTGCTACTAGAGAATTCCCAGAACTTTGAGCCTGAGAAAAGCTTGGCACCTGGCCCAGCTGCAGAAATTTATGAGCCAGTAGATAGAAGGCATATTTTCAGTCAGCACAGGCAAACAAACCAATCCCTCGGGCGTTCTGCCAGAGTGAGAGAGAGATTGATAACAGTCAAGGCTGAAACAAAATTCATTCCTGGCCACTTAGGATATTGGGTAGATTAGGGGATAAAAGTGCCAAGTACAGAATCTGTAGCCAGACGAAGCAACATTGGAATTGAGTCAAGACTTCTTCCCAGGTCCCTGGTAGCCTTGCATTGGATAGATTCATGTGCTAAGTGCCTTGTTTGATTCATGATTCAAGTTTTGGGGTTTTACCTTGGAAGTTTCAGTATTCGTTTTTCATGAACTCTGATGAACTAATTTCCTGGACTATTTGTTTCTACTTATCTTTTCACCTAATTGGATTTACCTATTTTTTTATGGATTGCTTTTTACTGCTACTGCTTTTAAAATATCTTCAATAAACTGCTTGCATTTCTACTCAGCTGTGTGGTGTTTAAAGTCAGAGGGCTTTCCTGGCCTGGAGTGCAACACCCTGGAGGGTGAGCATGAGGTCTTCTGCCTGCACTCTTCCCACCCCTCAACCCCCATTTCTCCAACTCTTTCGGAGAAGACACCCACTCCTGCTGGTTCGGGCCTACCTGTTTTCAAGACCACCAAGTGCAGGGAGTCGTCCCGGATGTAGGAGACTGAGGCGATGTCGTGGATGGGGACCCTGAGGATGATGTCTTCACCGTCGCGCCACACCAGCTTCACATTGTAAGCGGAGAGGCTGATCACGGCATCGTGCTCCTGGGTCAGCTGCCCTGGAAGCTGATGCGCCCGCTGAAGGGTCCCAAAAAAAGAGTAAGGGGGTTATTTGGGGGGTGAAGAGGAGGAGGAGAAGTCATGAACAGTCACAACTTCTCCAGAGGCAGAAAAACCTTTTTTTCCCCTGAGACAGGTAAAATTAGAAATCTGGGGAAGATTAAATTGTCTTTGTAGAGCAGTCATGGGAAACTCGAGTCCTCCAGGTGTTCTGGACTTCAACTCCCACCATTCCAGCTGTAAGGAATGGTGGGAATTGAAGTCCAAAACACCTGAAGGGCTGAAATTTGCCCACTGTATGAAATCCTATACTATCTATACTAACTCAGAAACCACTGGACAAATTGACACAAAATTAGGTCAGAGCCCTTGGACACATGGAAATAATGTTGTTGTTGTTGTAATATATATGAGGGTGGGTCAAAAAGTAATGCCCTCATTGCTCTAACTTTTATTTCCCTCTGAAAGACAATCTACATGGTTTCAGATTCAACAACTTGAATGACGTAAAAACAGCTTCAAAATCATGGGTCATGAAGCAAAACCCTGAATTTTTCCAAAATGGTTTTAATGCCTGGGTTAAACAATGACGCAAATGTGTACAAATTGATGGTGACTATGTTGAACGGTAGTTTTGTGTAGAGGACACTTCAGGCTAGGATCAGGAGCAAATTCTGCTATTATATGTTCATTCTTAACGTTTTTATTTAACAGGAGGCAAAACTTTTTGACCCATCTCGTGTATACACACACATATCACATGCTTATCTCTCAACTTAGAGATAAAATGGTTCACAGCATTAAAAGGACAATTTAAAATCCACCACATACAAACATTAAATAGAATATCAAACTGTTAAAACAGATTTAAACATGCATAAATTTAAATAACTTAAGATACTTGAAAATGTTAAAACAACAACAACAATAATATTTAATGTCATTTTGGGACAAAAACCTCCAGAAACCCCAGCCACCACCCATGTTTGAGAATTATATTTACCCTGCTAAAAATAACTTTTCCAAGCCTCTCCCAATCCCTACTGAGAATTTTTGGTGGAAAAGATGACGGATAAAGAACGCAGAGAAGGGATACATCTATATCATTTTGAATCCAGCTATTACCAGTGATATCTGCAATGGTCAGGTTCTCCTTTGGAAGAGGAATTCCTTTATTTTCATTCAAGATTATCTATCACAGGCATGGGTAAACTTTCTAATTTGGAGGCCACATGATAGCCCTCACTAGTAGGAGAAAGAGGGAAAGACGAAAGAGAAGGAAGGAAGGAGGGGAAAGGAAGGAAAGGGAAGGATAAAGGAAAAAGAGAAGGAAGGAAAACCAAGACAGAAGGAAAGAAGGAGAAAGAGGGAGAGAAGGAAGAAAAGATGAAAGGGTGGGAGGGAAGGATGGAAGGAGAAAGAGGGAGGGGAGGGAGGGAGGGAGGGAAGGAGTAATGAAGGAAGGAAAGACAAAAGGGAGGGAAGGAAGGAAGGAAGGAAGGAAGGAGGGAGAAATAGGGAGAAAGAAAAGAAAAGAAGGATGAAAGGGTGGAAGGGAAGCAGAAAGTGGGAGAGAAGGAAAGAGAGAAGGAAGGAAAGAAAAGGGGAAGGAAGGAAGGAAGGAAGGAAGGAAGGAAGGAAAAAGGGGGAAAGGGAAGGAAAGAAGGATGAAAGGGTGGAAGAGAAGGAGAAAGAGGGTGAGAAGAAAGAAGGAAAGAGAAAAGGAAGGAAGGATTTTTTTTGTCATGTCAGGAGCGACTTGAGAAACTGCAAGTTGCTTCTGGTGTGAGAGAATTGGCCGTCTGCAAGGACGTTGCCCAGGGGACGCCTGGATGATTTTTGATGTTTTTATCATCCTTTTGGGAGGCTTCTCTTATGTCCCCGCATGAGGAGCTGGAGCTGATAGAAGGAGCTCATCCGCCTCTCCCCGGATTCGAACCTGCGACCTGTTGGGTCTTCAGTTCTGCCGGCACAGGGGTTTAACCCACTGCGCCATCAGATGGCCCAAGGATGAAAGGGTGGAAGAGAAGGAGAAAGTGGAAAGGATAAAGGAAAGAGAGAAGGGAGGGAGGGAGGGAGGGAGGGAGGGAGGGAGGGAGGGAGGAGAAAGAGGGAGAAAGGAAAGGAAAGAAGAATGAAAGGGTGGAAGAAAAGGAGAAAGAGGGAGGAAAGGAGGAAGGAAAGAGAGAAGGAAGGGTGAAAGGGTGAAAGGGAATGAGGAAGGAAAGAGAGCAGGAAGGGAAGGGAAGGAAGGATAAAAGGGTGGAAGGGAAGAAGAAAAAGGGAGGGAAGGAGGAAAGAAAGAGAGAAGGAAGGAAGAATAGGATGGTGAGAGAGGAGGAGGGCCTGAGAAAAGACCCCAAGGGGCCACACCCAGCCCTGGGCCAGGGTTTGCCCATTCCTGATCTATCAAGTGGTTCCCTATTCCAGAACTCCAAGCCTAATTTGGAATAACTTGAATTCAGAGAGCTGTCACACACCTTTGCATTGTCTATTAAATGCAGGACTTCAGTTCGGCTGGAGGGATTCAGGTACCCTGGAACAGATGTCAACTGGCCTAAATACTGGAGAGAAACGGAAATGAAGGTTATGAGCATGTGAAGGTACCAGGTATCAGGCATGGGCAAACTTGGGCCCTTCTTCCAGGTGTTTTGGACTTCAACTCCCACCATTCCTAACAGCCTCAGGCCCCTTCCTTTTCCCCCTCAGCCGCCTACGCTGTTAGGAATTGTGGGAGTTGAAGTCCAAAACACATGGAGGGAGGACCCAAGTTTGCCCATGCCTGCACCCAGACTCTCCCCCATCTGTTGCATCCCAGACCAGGAAGACCTCTGTACTCAATCACCACACCAGTTCAGTAAAATCAGCAAGCAGTTTATTGAAGGATATATGTAAGCAAAGCAATAAAAATGGTAAAAACAGTATGGTCCAAAACAAGAGAGAATAGATAGTCCATGAATTTCAAGGTACAAAGGTTAAAACACAAGATCCAAGGATGCAAAATCCAGAAAAAGAAAGCATAGAGATTCAATACATAGAACGGGAACCTGGCAAATCATGAAACATGAAACCAGAAATCCACTTGGAAACAATACATTAATGAAACTCCAACATTGCCCAGACTGGTCTAAAATCCTTTTCCCAGCTATATAAATAAAAATGTAATGTTCATTTGTGGGATTAGCATAACTCAGAAACCACTGAACGAATTGACACGAAATTTTGACACAATACACCTAACAGTCCAACAAGTGTTCATCACCCCTAAAAATAGGGGGGGGGGGGGACAAAACAGCAGAACGGACTTAAAAACCCCAAAAATACACCACACACACACACACACACAAACTCATATACATATACACACATACATACTCATACTTATATATATACCCAAGCACACACAAATACACACACATACACACATATATACATATACACATGCACACATACATACACCCATATATAAACACAAATATGCATATAGACAAGCACACACATATACACAATATACATATACACATATACACACAAATATATACCCATATATACACATCTGCACACACACATATGCGCACACGCACACACAAACATATATACACAAACACACACAGATACAAAAATATATACAGACATATAAAGACATATATACACACACACAAAAAACACATATATACAGACTGGGCCACAGCAACGCGTGGCAGGGGATGGCTAGTCTCGTATAAAGCTTTTCCTGTCTCATGAAACAAAAGGAAAACCTTCTGTCTACTTTTACAACCAGATAACGACTTCTTTTCCCTCTTTTCTAATAAATAGACTGACCTTCGGTGAGCTTGGGAACGTTCTCTTAGTGTACAAAAGTCTTGCCTTCTATCTTCTATCTCATTAACGTCTGCACCTGACAATTCATCCTTAGAAGACAATTCCCGAGAAAAAGACTGCTGTGGGCCCCTTTCAGGAATGTGACCTTCCAAATCTACAGGAGAAGCACTCCATTTGTTTTCAAGCTGAGAAACCTTGGGCCTTTCAGTAAGATCAGGCCTTTGCACAAGGCCAGGACTTGAAAGCTCAGGACCAGGAAAACCATCATCCCCATTGACATCAGACACAACCACAGGCTGAACTACAACACTATCCCTATTTGCTCCCTATATAACAAGTGTGGATGTTCCTTCACTTCCCACAGGTTTACCTTCACTTCCTTTTCGATGTAGTCATTCAGGAGGATGTCGGGCTCCACCCGGTCCGGCAGGGAGAGCGGTACAGTATGGAGGGGCCTCCGTTCGGTCACCTTTTCCTGGGCCTTCTTATCTCGTCCCTTTTCGCCCTTCAGGAAGACACGCTTGAAAGGGGACACGATTCCAGGCTGCGGGAAAGAAGGAAGCGGAGTTACTACAGGGTCCTTTATGGCTACCTTATTTTAAGCTCCCGCAGTATGACCTCGGCTGCTCCAAAGCAAAGGACTGTGAAACACAAATAAGACACAATGTGCTTTTCACAGAAAGGGGGCACTTGTCCAACAGAGCACCGTGTCCCCACCTGCAATGAGGTTAATAACCATTGTATTAATTGCAGCCGCTTCGCCCGTGTTCTTTCTCTTTTTGGAAACACTCATTCTCCTTGTTCCTATAAATTTCCCCAAATGAATTGCTGGCCCTTTGCCAGGTGCAGGAGACCGATTCACTAAGGATGCATCTGCAGTATAGAATCAATGCATTCTGACACTACTTTAATTGCCCTGCCTCAATGTTATGGAATCAAGGGAGCTGTAGATTGGCACTCTTTGTCAGAGAAGGCTAAAGAGCTTGCAAAACTACAGTTCCCAGGATTCCATAAAATGTGGTTTCAAATCACATTAATTTCAAAGGGCAGATTCACGCCCCGAGAAGAATACAGATTGCAAGCTACTTGCCTTGAACCTCAACCCCACAAGCCCCAAACTGTAGGGATCCTGCATTTCTTGCAGACAACATCACCATAAATTATGGACATCCCCATGGGCTAGCGACTATTTCTCTGGAATCCAAGGAAAGCAAAGGCTAGTTACCATATATACTTGAGTATAAGCCAACCCAAATATAAACCGAGACACCTAATTTTAGCACAAAACACTGGGAGAACATATTGACTCGAGCATATGCCAAGGGTGGGAAATGCTGGAGCTACTGGTAAATTTCAAAATAAAAATAGATACCAATAAAATTACATTGAGGCATCAGTAGGTTAAATGTTTTTGAATATTTACATAAAACCATAATTTAAGATAAGACTGTCCAACTCTAATTAAACCATTATTCCAACAAATGAGCTTACATCTCCTTCCAATAATAATAAAGAGAGCAAAATAATAAATATAATAATAATAGAGTAAAATAAATGTGATAATAATAGAGTAACATAATAAATGTAATAAGAAAAATAGGATCTGGGGGTGGTGACGGCCGACAGGGAGCTCTGGCGGGGGATGGTCCATGAGGTCACGAAGAGTCAGAAACGACTGAACAAATGAACAACAACAAGCAAAAATAGAGTAAAATAAGAAATGTAATCAAATAATATTAGGGTAAAATAATGTAAATAGGAGCCCCAAGTGGTGCAACGAGTTAAACTGCTGAGTTGCTGAACTTACTGACCGAAAGGTCAGCGGTTCGAATCTGGGGAGCTAAGTTAGCTCCCAATGTTAGCCCCAGCTTCTGCCAAACATGCAAATGTGAGTAGATCGATAGGTACTGCTCCGGAGGGAAGGTAACAGCGTTCTATGCAGTCATGCCAGCCACATGACCTTGGAGGTGTCTATGAACAACGGCAGCTCTTCAGTTTAGAAATGTAAATGAGCATTACCACCCCCAGAGTTGGACACGACTAGACTTAATGGCAGGGGAAAACCTTTACCTTAATGTAAATTTATTAATAACAATAATAGAGTAAAATAATAAATGTAAAAATAAAAATAGAGTCAAATAATGAATTTAATAATAATAACAAATAGAGTAAAATAATAAATGTAATAATATTAATAATAAATAGAGTAAAATAATGAATATAATAAAATATATTAAGAGTAAAATAATGTAAATGTAATAATAGAGTAAAATAATAAATGTAACAACAACAACAACGAAAACAAAGTAAAATAATAAATAACCTTGACTTGAGCATAAGCTGAGGGGGGCTTTTTCAGCCTAAAAAAAGAGCTGAAAAACTCGGCTTATACTCGCGTATATACAGTATGTGGCTGTGAAAAGAACACAAAGATCCCCGCTCTAGCTCCCGGTCTTTCCAGTTTATGGTGCTTTGCATTCTCCAAACACCAGGCACTTCTTGTCCTTCCAACTTCTCCAAAGGACTCCTACGAATTACAGAAATAGACAAGCTTTCTGGACAGCCATTGACACAATCCGTAGCCAGGAGAAGCTTTGCAAATCAACACCAGCGCTTTGAACGCCATCCAAAGAAAGGACCAGTGGCCAATCCAACTGGCAAAGCTCAAGCACCGTGAGAGCAGAATGGCAATTCCATTCCATCATAACAGTTCGAAAACATATTGAGATACAACAAAAGGGAAAAATCCATACACCATAAGAAGACTGAATGTGAGAGCCAAAGAAATGGCCAAAGAAAATGCTGGGATATAAATCTATATAAGTAATAATGTCATGTTCTTTTGTGGGATTAACAGAACTCAAAAACCACTGGGGGAATTGACACCAAATTTGGACACAAGACACCTAATAACCCAATGTATGTCCTTCACTCAAAAAAATTGATTTTGTCATTTGGGAGTTGTAGTTGCTGGAATTTATAGTTCACCTACAAAGAGCATGGAATTGGACCAAACTTGGCACACAGTTCTCCCATGACCAACAGAAAATACTGGAAGGGTTTGGTGGGCAGTGTCCTTTGGTTTTGGAGTTGTATTTCAAACAATGATGGATCTGGACCAAACTCTACACGAATACTCAATATGCCCAAATGTGAACACTGGTAGAGTTTGGGGAAAATCGAATCTTGACATTTGGGAGTTTTAGTTGCTGGGATTTATAGTTCACCTACAATCAAAGAGCATTCTGAAGCCCATGAACGATATAATTGGGGCAAACTTCCCACACAGAACCCCCATTTGGGCCACAGCAACACATGGCAGGGGACAGCTAGTTCAATAAATAAAATAAATAGTACAACACACAAACGCCCTCAACTTAGCCAAGATAAGGAACTAGGCACCTGAACTCTTTACAATGCCTCCAAAGGAGCAATTATTTTGAGTGGAAAAGGGAAGGAGATGTTGAGTTGGAAGAGATGCTGCTCCAGGAATGGAAGGCCTTGCCCAGCTCCTACCTCATTGTCCATGGAGTGCCCAAGGCTTCTTTGGGGGGTGGATGTCATTACAAAAGATGGCCCCAGCTCCACTGAGATCTGCAGTTCTTCTCTGGACCCACGCTACTGATCAAGGGCGAGTTGCTGAAGGGCGGCTGCCATTTGCAAGGGCTGAGGCAGGCGTGGCGGTGTTTGCACTCTTGAGAAAGAGTGAGAACAGGATGCAGGAGACCACAACTTCCTCCTGCCCAGCAAGAGAGAACCCTTAAGCAAGAACGCAGTGACAAAAAAGAACCAGGAAGTCCCCGGAGGAGACAGTCCGCTCCTCTGACACAAGGCCCTCAAGGCACCAAGGTAGCTTTGGCAAGGAGCAACACAACTCCAAGTGTGTTTTGGATGCATCTGCCCTTGTTGTGGAGGAAGGGAAGAGGAGACATCGAGGTCTGGAAGCAGAAGAAAGGCCCTCCCTCCCTTTGTCCCAACTGGCACTGTCCTGGCCCCAAAGAGAGAGGAGGGAAGACGGGCACCGCTCCATCATGCCTGGCCCAGAAGCAGCTGAAAGACCAACTCTCCAACTGCCACTGCCCTGGCCTTGGAGGGAGAGAAGATTGTTTACGCATAACTCCATCATACCTAGTCAGAAGGAAGGTCCTCCCTTTGTCCCAACTGCCACTGTCCTGTTTTTAGTATTGGTTGCCACTTTGAGTCTCTGTTAAGCAAGAAAAATGGCTTATAAATAACGACGACAACAACAGTCCCAGAAGCAAATGAAAGGACTTTCCTCCATCATAACTCTCATCTGGTATCACCCATGAATTGAGGTGCTGGGTTTGGGCCTGCCACTTTTGGACTCTCGCTTGCTGGGGTGTTCCAGCGAGTGTCTCTGTAGATCTAAGAAAACTATGTCTTGATTTAAGTCGTTGACGTGCTGGCTGATACCCAAACAGGGGATGAGCTGGAGATGTCTCTGCCTTGGTCCTTTCACTATTGGCTGCTACTTCCCGGCAGATGTCAGGTGGTGCAATACCGGCTAAGCAGTGTAATTTCTCCAGTGGTGTGGGGCGCAGACACCCCGTGATAATGCGGCATGTCTCATTAAGAGCCACATCTACTGTTTTAGTGTGGTGAGATGTGTTCCACACGGGGCATGCATACTCAGCAGCAGAGTAGCATAGCGCAAGGGCAGATGTCTTCACTGTGTCTGGTTGTGATCTCCAGGTTGTGCCAGTCAGCTTTCGTATGATGTTGTTTCTAGCGCCCACTTTTTGTTTGATGTTCAGGCAGTGCTTCTTGTAGGTCAGAGCACGGTCCAAAGTGACTCCCAGGTATTTGGGTGTGTTGCAGTGCTCCAGTGGGATTCCTTCCCAGGTAATCCTCAGAGTAATCCTGCGCTCTGGCACCACGAGATGCAGAGCCAATCTTAAGAAATGGGGCTACAGGGTGGAATCCTCGGCATGCGAGTGCGGAGAAGAAAAAACCACTGACCACCTGCTGCAATGCACCCTGAGCCCTGCCACATGCACAAGGGAGGTCCTTCTTGCGGCAACACCAGAGGCACTCCAAGTGGCCAGATACTGGTCAAAGGACATTTAACCAAATACCAAATTTGCAAAATCTGTGTGTTTTCTTTCCTTTTTCTTTTTAATCTGTGTGTTTGTTTTGCTCTGTTAGTACAATGGTTGCTGATGACACGATAAATAAATCCATCATAACTGCCGCTGCCCTGGTCTCAAAGAGAAAAAAGGAAGACTCAGCTCCTTACTTAATTACTTAGGCAATCTCTCGATGTCCAAGTAGAATGGCCTTCCAAGGTCAGCGTTCTGGTGGGTCCGTAGGTGACTGTGGAGCCGTATTCCTAATTTGGTGCTATGTGTAAACTGTGTGAGTGTGCATACTATTTCCCCATCTCCATGTTAAGGAAGCTTTCGCAGAACCTCCAAAGTAACGGAGTTGTTTGAGGCCGGTCTCGTCCAGTTCTTATGCAACCCTCTCCAGAGATCCAACATTCCAGGAGTCGTCTTCCAGAGATTCCCGGCTGCCACATAAGCACCATGCTATCCTTGCAAACAGAGGAGGCCTGTGAAATAATTTCTGAGGGTGGGGTACAAGCAAACACACGGAGGAGGCCTTTTGAGTTTCAGCAGCCAAGGAGGTGATAAATCTGACCAGTCTAGAAAGTGCAAAGACGGGAGAGAAGTCAGAGGTGCCACTGCAAAGGAGAGGGGTGAGGCTTGTAAACACCTTCTGGGGCATAAGGTAGAAATGCTCAATGTTTCTATTTGTCCAGCCCCACAATCTGGAACACCTGGCACATCTTTCCTTATTGTCCACAGCAGTGCAACAGGGCACCCAAATATCTAAAAACTTCCCAAAAAGGCACCGAGAAATGATAAACATCTTTTGGACACAATTTCAAGAAGACACGTGTGAGCAAAGCTCTCCTCCAGCATTGCATTTCAAAGGAGTTCCCCGTCTTCCTATCAGCTTTCTTCACTGTCCAGGTTTCACAGCCATACTTAAAAATGGGAAATACCGCAAACGGCACAAACAATCCCTACTTCACTATTCAATTATCCCTCTTTACATGCTGGTGAACGTGATGCTCAAATCCATGTTACTACGCTCTGGAAGCAATTGACAGAAAGGCAATCTTATTTATTTATTTATTTCTGGTACTTCTACCCCGCCCTTCTCAACCCCCGGTGGGGGGACGGGGGGACTCAGGGCGGCTTACAAAAAGGCACGATTCGATGCCTACACAAGATATACATACATACAAAACAGCAGTTAAAACAATTAGCAAGTTAAAACAATCAGTACATAACACAATCAATAAAACTAATCTCATGTTCAGCCTTCAGAGTTCCATAATTCCATTCCGTTAAGTCAATTCCTGTCCATCTTCAAAGTCCTTTCTTTAGCTGCCAGAATGTCCAAATGCCTGGTCCCAAATCTAAGTTTTCATTTTTTTTCCTAAAGGAAAGGAGGGATGTCGCTGATCTAATTTCCCCGGGAAGTGAATTCCACAGGTGAGGGGACACCACTGAGAAGGCCCTGCTCCTTGTCCCCACCAATCTCACTTGTGATAGAGGCGGGGCCGAAAGCAGGGCCTCCCCAGAAGATCTTAGACTCCGAGGTGGGACGTAGAGGGAGATCCGTTCGGACAGATACGCATATAGGGTTTTGTAGGTCAAAACCAGCACTTGGAATTGTGCTTGGAATTGGATCGGCAGCCAGTGGAGCTGGCTTGTGCTTGGAATTGGATCGGCAGCCAGTGGTATGCTCCCTGTATGACGCTCCGGTGAGCAGTCTGGCTGCCTCCCGCTGGACTAGTTGGAGTTTCCGAACAGTCTTCAAAGGCAACCCCACGTAGAGTGCGTTGCAGTAATCTAATCGGGATGTAACAAGAGTGTGGACCACTGTGGCCAGATCCGACTTCCCAAGGTACGGGCGCAGCTGGCACACAAGTTTTAATTGTGCCAAAGCTCTCCCGGCCACCGCTGAGACCTGGGGTTCCAGGCTCAGCAATGAGTCCAAGATCACTCCCAAGCTGCGAACCTGCGTCTTCAGGGGGAGTGGAACCCCGGCTGTAACCCTATGCCCTTACCAATAGGACCTCTGTCTTGTCTGGATTCAATTTCAATTGGTTAGCTCTCATCCAGTCCAACACAGCAGCCAAGCACCGGTTCAAGGTCTGGACAGCCTCCTTGGTGACAGGTGAGAAGGACTGACAGATTTGGACATCATCTGCATAGAGATAACACCTCATTCCGAAACTCCGAATGATCTCCCCCAGCGGCTTCATGTAGATGTTAAATAACATCAGGGAAAGGATTGAACCCTGTGGGACTCCACACAACAACGGTTGTGGGGCCGAACAGGTGTCACCCAATAACACCTTCTGGGACCGTCTCTCAAGGAAGGATCCTCATCAATCAATCCTCATCTCCTTTCCATATACAGGAGAAATGTAACTTAGAATGGCATAATGCAATAAGGTGCTTTTAGTAACAGCAACGATGAAACCGTTAATGATTTCTTGCAAAAACAATGTCTTGAGTAATGGAAGAAAATTCCTTTCCACAATGGGAATGGCCAGCTTTGCTGCTTCCTCTCCAGACACAGGCCCGGTCTTGGCAATGGAAGAGACTCCCAGGGCAGCACAGAGGGCCTTCATGACATGTGCCATATTGCAAGGCCAGGATAATCTCTGCTCCGCTTTTCCATTAGCCTGATTTGGATGCTAATCCTCTTTTAAGGGCATTACAAACAAAGATTTTAGCAGGTATTTGCTGGCCTAAAGGCCCCTCTCTTACAACCTAATGTATTTAACTAAAGCACCACACTTCTTAGGAAAAGGATATGCCAATATTAATCTCACCAAGTTCTCCTCTGACCCAAGCATCACTATTTTATTTTATTTTATTTACAGCAATTCTCACCCTGAAGGAGACTCAGGGCAGATCACAGAACACAATAATAATAATAATAATAATAATAATAATAATTTATGTATACCTCACCACCATCTCGCCAATGGGACTCGGAGCAGCTTACATGAGGCCAAGCCCAACAACACATCAATAAAAACCACAAGCAATAAGCAAATAAAACAATACAATTAATATAACTCACATATAGACAATAACATGCAGAGATTAAAAAACCTATGGCCAGACCAGATGTAATTGTTAAACATTTAAAAAATAAACACTGGACATGAACAGAGTTAGGATGTATCTAGTAGGAGGGTTTTAAAATAAATAAAGAGAGATGGCTGATTAAAGTACTTCTGAGGACATTTTGCAGGGAATTGGTCAGAACAGGGCATTGTTTCCTTAATTCAGGGAAGGCACACTGGAACAGGGATTGTGGCACAGCTGGCTGAGTGTCATCTGCATTAAGATCACTCTGACCAAAAGGTCATGAGTTCGAAGCCAGCCTGGGTTGGAGTGGGTTTCCAACCAATTGTGTGTAGCCTGTTGTCGACCTTTGCAACCCAAAAGACAGTTGCATCTGTCAAGTAGGAAAATTAGGTACCACCTTAAAGTGTGGGGAGGCTAAATTAACTGATTTATGAGGCCATAAAAAAAGACTCCAGCGAGCACTCCAGCAAAAAGCATGCGGGGAACGCGGAAGTACTTCATCAGTGTCGCAGATGGACGATGAAAGCGACAGCTCCCCTGGCAGCCAGAAAAAGTTAAATAGCCTCTGTGTATGTCGGTATATGTTGTAAGTCAAACTTGGCATTGAATGTTTGCCATATATGTGTACACTGTAATCCGCCCTGAGTCCCCTGCGGGGTGAGAACGGTGGAATATAAATGCTGTAAATAAATAAATAAATACCACCAAGAACTTTCCACAATTTGTTATGATCCACACATTCAATGCCTATGCCTGGCCCAAATTTTCTGGTATGCTGTTTTCCTTTTGCATTGAAAAGAAGCATTCAGTGCGGTGCGCTTCTACCAACAGACAGGCATGGCCTCAGGCACCCTGAAAGTGGATGGCGAGCCTTCTCTCTGATGAACTGCATCTCATCTCAGTCTGGAAACCAAATCTGGTGAAAAGGACTAGAGTTCTGGGTTCATTTGGCTTGAAGAGAGATAGCAGAGAGGCCACATGTATGCATTGAGCCACCGAATTAGGCTGAAAAATGCAGTATAGAAATAAAGCAAATAAATAATAAATAAATATTTGCCTCCAAGTCCATTTATGGTGACCCTGGGAATTTCATAGGGTTTTCTTAGGCAAGGAAGACTTGATAGATGGTTTTGTCAGTTCCTTGCTCCAAAATAGTGCTTCCAGCTCCAAAATAGTGCTTGGCTCCAAAATAGTGCTTCCAGCGTCTTCACTGCCAGTCTACCATCCAAAGACTAAGCAGAATTGACCCTGATTAGGTTCTAAATCAGATGGAATGTGTTGCCTTTGGAGTATTTAGAGACGCTTTGAAATATCTGAAGGGATGTCATGTAGGAGATGAAGTAAGCTTTATTGCTCCAAAAACCAAGGGACCCAAAGTATGCCTGTACAGTCAGATCTGTATTACTTCAGGTAGAGATGGAGAGAACTTGAACCCAGGACCCCCACAAATACAGCAAATCCTCTGCTCCTTCCTCTCTACTCCTGGGAAGAAACTGTCTTATAAGGCTGGGAAAAGGCAGCCTAATTCTTCCTTTAAAAAAAGTTGTCAGTCTGAACTTTTAAAGGTCTTTTTCCTAAGACAATAAATACACCAAAGAAAAGGACGAGTAGAAGAGGGGGAGAGAATGCGATTGAATACCGTGGGTGTTTGTTTGCAAGTTTTTAAAAGCGATGTTCATGGGCTCTAGTTGCATTTCAATGCACAAAACCACAAGAAATAAAGTAAAATAGCAGCCAACCACAAGGACATCCTCACACTGACCATTCTGTACTGACCCAGCCTTCGAGGGCAAACAGTGAGGCCTGAGGCAAGGCCGTTTTATTTTTTAGAAAAATAAAGAAGCTTTCTCCACCCTTCAATGTGTTTACTTTGGAGAGAAAGAACCAAGCCTGAGAAGCTGGATTTGGAAGGAGAAGAAGAAAAGCCCGGAGTAATTCCTTGCTTGGAGAGCAGAACTGGGATGCCATTGATGATCAGACACAATTTCAGATCTTCCAAGGAACAGCAACGCATTCGTTGGGGAAGAAATCCATGCACCTGCCCTATGGAAGAAGTGGGTCATGCCCTCCAACAAGATTAAAAAGAAAGGGAAAAAAAAGACAGGGCCAGGCTTTAGCACAGCAGGTTAACCGCCAGCTGCAGTAAATCTTGCCAATCAAAAGGTTGACAGTTCGAGACCCGGGTTGGGGTGAGCACCTGATCTTTAGCCCAGCTTCTGCCTATCTACTTTTAACCTGTACCCTTCATTAGCCTGGCCCTGATTTTATTGTGTAATAGTGTAATATTTTGTTGTGTTATTGCTTATGTTTTAATTTACTTGCATCATTTTGTTTGTTGTTATGTTGAGGCCTTGGCCTTTGTAAGCCGCATCGAGTCCTTCGGGAGATGCTAGCGGGGTACAAATAAAGTTTAATACTACTACTACTACTAATAATAATATCTAGCAGTTTCAAAAACAGCAATATGAGTAGATAAATAGGGACTGCTTTAAAGTAGAGAGGTATTTAAGCTACCCATATGGAAATGCCAGAAAAATGCCGGCAATTTGATCAAGGAGGAAGTTTACAAACAAAGCTCTTCGGCAAGGAAAGTGGAGCAACAGCACCTCCCATGGCCAGAACCAAGCACAGCCTCCAAGATGCCAAAGATGGGAAAGCCTATATATACCTCTATCAATAATAATAATAATAATAATAATAATAATAATAATAATACCTTTATTTATACCCCGCCACCATCTCCCGGAGGACTCGGTGCGACTTACAAGAGGCCGAGCCCAAATACATCAATAAAACAACACAGCAATACAGACAATAAATAACTCATAAACAAAGCAATAAACAATAACAGTAACACCACGACGCATTAAAAACCTATGGCAGGGCCAAATGTAATACTTAAAAATTTAAAATACTGGACATGACAAGGTGACATATAACTAGGATGGGTATTTGGAGAGAAATGGAGCGAGCAGACAATCCTAGATCATTAGTAAAGTGCGATTAGGGACATGTTGCTTAGGGTTCCTTATTCTGGGAGGCACACTGGAACAACCACGTTTTCAGGCTCCTCTTAAAGACTGCCAGAGTTGGGGCATGTCTAATGTCCTTGGGGAGCGAGTTCCAGAGTCGAGGGGCCACCACCGAGAAGGCCCTATCCCCCGTCCCCACCAACCGCGCTTGCGATGGAGGTGGGATCATGAGCAGGGCCTCTCCAGATGAACGAAGAGATCATGTGGGTTCGTACACAGAGATGCGGTCACGCAGGTAGGCGGGTCCCAAATAGTTTAGGGCTTTGTAGGTAAGCATCTCTGTACAATTGTCTGTCTTGTCAGTGTACAATCAGCATTGAAAGTTTGCCATATATGTGTTCTGTGATCCACTCTTCGGGGTGAGAAGGGCGGAATATAAATACTGTAAGGAAATAAATAAAATAAATAAACAACAGCTTGTGTTCCTGGCACGTTTAGCTCCACAGACAAATAGACAGAGCGGGTCTCAAGAAAATGGTTTGGCTGGAATTTTATTTGTAATTCTATTCCTAACAATGCAGAGGTTTCTAATTTAAACCAGACCTGGGAAGAAGGTTAGAAGCCTTTCTTGTTTCCATAATTTGTGGGTGAAAGAAAACAGAAAGAGGACAAAGATAGCTTCTTAGCTGGATCTTCAAATATTGTTGCATGGCTTCAAGTCAATTCTGACCTATGGTAACCCAAAGGTAAGGAATCTGAGTAAGATCTATTCAGAAGGAGTGAGACCCCCAAATATTATGACCCACCTGCCTTCCAAATGTAAACGTTTTGGGAGAACAGATAGTTAGAGACAGAAATGTTTCCCAGTTTCTACGAAGGTCACATTGTTTACAGGAGAGACAAGCCCAGGCTTCAAAGTCAGGGGGCGTTTCAAAGAATAGCTTCTTTGGTTTAAGAGGCCTCCTGCTGGGTGCCTCTTTAGATCAAGCAACGTTTGGGACTGTGGCTGGGCCTTGGCAGAATTCCTGTGTTTCATGGCCGGTAATCCCAGAGGCTTGTAGCTATCAAGTTCATGGTTAGTAAAAGGCTAAAAGGTTCCTGGTTCTTGTATTGTGGCTTTTGACATTTTGCTCAAGTTCAGAGATTCTACTGACTGCTGTGTTTTTCTGTGGCTTTTTGACTTTGCATTTACCTTTCTTTTGTAACCATTTTTTCATCAATAAACAAGGATTGCTTTTCCTACAGTCCAGTGTGGTGGATTTAATCTTATGGTCTCGTTTCTTGAACTGAGATGCAACAACTCCAAAGGTTTGTGGATGGCCCTCAAGAGCACCAAATACCTCAAACATTCCCACAGCAAGCAAAAAATCAGGCAAGACTGGCAACCAGAAGTTCTCCAGGTATTTTTGGGGGGACAATAAACCAATCCTTTGACCATCTCTGCTTCATGTGGAAACCAGACACCACAGTACGAAGCAAAGAGAAGGCTAAAATCTGACCTCACGTGCATTTACAATGGAGAATGAATGAATCAACCCTACATTATCTGCCATGGCGTATAGTGATGGAAACCCGAGAGTTGTCATTTGCAGAGCATTTTGGTTAGAGAAGGTGAAAGACCTTTTTTTTTAAAAAAAAACAAAAACAAAACTTGTATTAATTTTTTTGTATTAATTCATAAAAAACAATTAAACAAATCCACATACATGCACATACCAATACAATCCTTCCTAACAGCTCTACAATATACATATTTGGTTATACTCTCCCAATTTAGTGACTTCTCCTCCCTTGGGTTGGAGGCATTAATATATAATTCCGCTCTTCCTTCCTATTATCTGTGTGACCGCATTTCTGTGTACGAACCCACGCGATCTCTTTGATCATCTGGAGAGGCCCTCCTCACGCTCCCACCTCCTTCGCAGGAGCGATTGGTGGGGACAAAGGAGAGGGCCTTCTTGGTGGTGGCCCCCTGACTCTGGAACTCACTTCCCAGGGACATCAGACATGCCCCAACTCTGGCAGTCTTTAGGAGGAGCCTGAAAACGTGGTTGTTCCAGTGTGCCTTCCCAGAATAAGGAAAACTCTCAGCAATATGCCCTCAAAATGCACTTTACCACTGATTTAGGACTAACTGTGTTCCTTCAATTCTCTCTGAAAATCCTATCCAAGTTACATCCTACCTTGTTCACATCAGCATTATTTTTTTAATTTTAATGTATTACATTTGGCCTGGCCATTGGTTTTAAATGCCTGTATGTCACTATTGATTGTTAATTGCCTATTTTTTGTTTATGTGATTTATATTAATTTATTTATTTGTCGTGTCAGGACAACCAGTCAAATTATATTACATTTCTAACAGAATAAAGCAAACAAACAGACAAAATACAAAATTTGTAAGTTTGGTAGTTGATTAAATGTCCTTTGACCAGTATCTGGCCACTTGGAGTGCCTCTGGTGTTGCCGTAAGAAGGTCCTCCATTGTGCATGTGGCAGGGCTCAAGTTGCATTGCAGCAGGTGGTCTGTGGTTTGCTCCTCTCCACAATTGCATGTCGAGGATTCCACTTTGTGGCCCCATTTCTTGAGGTTGGCTCTGCATCTCGTGGTGCCAGAGCGCAGTCTGTTCAGCGCCTTCCAAGTCGCCCAGTTTTCTGTGTGCCCAGGGGGGAGTCTCTCATTTGATATCAGCCATTGGTTGAGGTTCTGGGTTTGAGCCTGCCACTTTTGGACTCTCGCTTGCTGAGGTGTTCCAGCGGGTGTCTCTGTAGATCTTAGAAAACTATTTCTAGATTTAAGTCGTTGACATGCTTGCTGATACCCAAACAAGGGATGAGCTGGAGATGTCTCTTTATATGAATTGTATTGTATTGATTGTTTTGTTTATTGATGTATTGTGGGCTTGGCCTCATGTAAGCCGCACCGAGTCCCTTGGGGAGATGATAGCGGGATACAAATAAAGTTTTTTTTTAAATTATTATTATTATTATTACATTTTTCTATTCCTAAATTATGAAGCCTTCTAACCTACAGCTTCCATTGGCTGGAGGCATGTCAGTCAAAGCGGTGTCAAAGTGTATTAAATTCTACAATACAGATACACCTTTAGGGATGCAGTGGGAACCTCATACAAAAAACCAAAGTCTTGGCTGCCTGAACCTACAGTCAGGAAAGAGAGAGCGGAAGCCCAACCGGGCCGCACTAACCATGGCTCAGCAAGCCAGGTTGCCTCAAGGTCTCTGCTATTTGCCTCTGTGCTTTTGGAAGATGAAGGGGAGCCATCGTTTCCTCTGCTATCTGTCTGGTGAGGTTTTGCAGACACCTGGCAGAGAGGAAGCTGAGCAAAAGAGGAGCCCCAAATCCCCTGTAACAGCAAGAACAGGATTATTCAAATAAGAAGCACTGAAGTAGTCCCAGACAAGTCAACCTTTGGCTGTTTGGGGCAAAACAACTGAGAGGAGACATGATGAGGGCCATGCATAAATATGTGAGGGGAAGTCACAGGGAGGAGGGAGCAAGCTTCCTTTCTGCTTCCCTGGAGACTAGGACGCAATGGAGCCATGGCTTCAAACTACAAGAAAGGACATTCCACCTGAACATTAGGAAGAACTTCCTGACTGTGAGAGAGCCGTTCAGCAGTGGAACTCTCTGCCCTGGAGTGTGGTGGAAGCTCCTTCTTTACAGAAGCTGGATGGCCATCTGTCAGGGTGGGGTGGGGGGCTTTGAATGCGATTTTCCTGCTTCTTGGCAGAATGGGGTTGGACTGGATGACCCATGGGTCTCTTCCAACTCTACAATTCTGTGCGCATACACATTGCTGACACCTAGACATTGCTTTGTGTAAAGACAGGCAAAGGGGATTTGGTGTGAACGCACACAAATACACAATACAGCAAAGCCTGCTCTTGTGTCAGTTGGTTCCTTTCAAAGAGAGCAGACTAATTTCCTTCTTCCTGCTTTGGTTATGTAATCACATACTTATTTTAGCAAACTGTGGTTTTTACCTGCCGTTTTTGCATTTGGCCTTGTGATGCATACCACTCTGAATTGAGATATGATGAAGGTCAGCAAAAAAAGGCTGCACATCAGCACGGTGACAGGAGACCAGAGTTCGATTCCCCATTTGGACCTGAACACCTACCAGCTGACTTTGGGCGAGGCACACACTCTTGGCCCCAAAAAACCCCATGATGGGGTCACTTGAGGGTCTACATAACTCCGAAACAACTTGAAGACATACAATGATTGACTTGTTTCAACATGACTGGTGACTCTTCAGATATTTCTGGGAAAATATTGCAAACTGACAGTAACGGACTGGAGAATGGAAAGCCAGGTGGTACGCAGGAACACGTTTGGAAGAATTTCCTCCTTCTGGTCACTCACTTATCTCCTCCATCCGCCTGTTGCGACTTATCACAGAAACAGATAAGTTTCTGGCTAGGTTGCTGTAGGTTTTTTGGGCTATATGGCCATGTTCTAGAAGCATTGTCTCCTGAAGTTTCGCCTGCATCTATGGCAAGCATCCCAGTTTACCTGTCCGAATGGATTCTTCCCTACGAACCATCAAGGTTGTTAAGATCTTCTGGAGGGGCCCTGCTCTCGGTCCCACCACCTTCGGAATCGCGTCTGGTGGGGACGAGGGACAGGGCCTTCTCGGTGGTGGCCCCTCAGCTCTGGAACTCTCTCCCAATGGAGATTAGATCTGCCCCTTCCCTCTTGACTTTCAGAAAGCTGGTAAAATCTTGGCTCTGGAATATAGCATTTGCAGAATGATGACTGAGTCAATAACTGCTGACCGCACTGGCGGCTGGTGATGAATTTGTGATTTTACCCTGACGACTTGGCTTTATGTAATTATTTGATCTGTATTTTAATGTATTAATGTATTACCATGTTATTATGTTTTATCCTATTTGTGTATGAATTTCCTGTTGTTAGCCGGCCTGAGTCCCTCTTCGGAGGTTGAGAAGACCGAGTTATAAAAGCACTAAATAAATAATAAACCTCTGAGGATGCTCGCCACAGATGCAGGTGAAATGTGAGGAGAGAATGCTTCTAGAACACGGCCATACAACCCGAAAAACCTACAAAAACCCAATGATTCCAGCCATGAAAGCCTTTGACAATACAGATGTCAGCGATTTGGCTGAACAGAAACTCAATTTTTCAGACCAGGGCCCCCCAAATTTCACCTGCTGGTTCAGGACTCAGGAAGTGTAGGACAAGGTTTAGCACTTTGCCAGCTGAAATGCTTACAGTAGTTAAAAGGAACGTTTTAGTGGTCACCCAATTCCGCAGATGAATGAGGACAGCAGCCAATGCCTGCTCCAACAGCACAGGCCTCACAACTGTTCTTATGGCCCAGAGGGAGCCCAGAGCTTGGTTGACCCATAGCGGTCACACCCCGTTTATACAGCCGTTCTGGATTAAGCAGCCCATTATGGTTATATTTTTAGCTCTCTCTCTATATATATATCGCATACACACATGCTTCAAGGCAAAACAGGAGAGGGATCTGCAACATGACACCACAAAGGACCAGCAGAAGCCTCTTATACACAGCCAATCCCTGTTTTATCAAATCCAGCTGTGACCCAGAGTCGATAGATCCAGAAGTGACCTTGACACTCTCTTCGGGAAGCAGGGAGAGGAAAGGTGAGAAAATGCAGTTAGGGAGCTACACAGATATGGCACTATGCTAAAATTTCCACAATGACTTCCGATTAAACTTTTGTTCTTTCTGAGACAAAGAAATACATTGCCAAAAGATGAAGAAGGCAGCTTGCACATGAAAGAACAAGCATGTCTCAAAGAAAATCACTCTGCTGCTCTAAAACATTTTACATTTTATTGCCTGTTTATTTATTTGCCTCCCACCCCACCCCACCCCACCAATCCTCATAGAATCATAGTTGGAAGAGACCTCAGGGGATATCCAGTCCAACCCCATTCTGCCAAGAAGCAGGAATATTGCATTCAAATCACCCCTGACAGATGGCCATCCAGCCTCTGTTTCAAAGCTTCCAAAGACACCACACTCCGGGGCAGAGAGTTCCACTGCTGAACGGCTCTCACAGTCAGGAAGTTCTTCCTCTCTTGTAGTTTGAAGCCATTGTTCCATTGCGTCCTAGTCTCCATGGAAGCAGAAAACAAGCTTGCTCCCTCCTCCCTATGACTTCCTCTCACATATTTATGCATGGCTATCATATCTCCTCATCTGGACATGAAGGAGAAGTGGCTCTGTCTGTATTGAGATTTCTCCCAAATTTTGATTCTCCAGATGCTTTGGACCTCATCTCCCATAATTCCTGTTAGCTGAGACAACTGGACCTCTGGGAATTGAAGTCACTGGAGTAAACCACTTCTAGACCATCTTAACTAACAACAAACTAATAGCTAAGACAGAAGATTGGCCTGTGAGTTTAACTTCAATGCTGTATGATTTTTAACATCTCTGCCTGATAAAGAACCCAGTGAAACTTCAAAAGCCTGCATGATGCGTTTTCTGCATTTTGGTTGGTCAAAACGTGCCCCTCTTTTGCAGATTTTGTTTGATATATTACCTACTACTTGCCGAAATATCCCACCCACTGCCTGGTTCACATCTAATCTAATCAGCCCAGCCTCCCGCCCCAATATTTGCAGATTTGATTACTACGCTTTCTCTAGGAGTCTCTAGGGCTGCATCTACACTGCCCTAAATCCCAGGATCTGATCCCAGATTACCTGATTATCTCATAATCCAGCAAGGCAGATAATCTGGGATCAGATCCTGAGGTTTAGGGCAGTGTAGATCCAGCCTAGGTCTTCCAGGTCAAAGAAAAAGCGGTTGTTTACTCATGCTTTTGATTTTGAAATGGTCATATGACTGGTCAAATCAATAAATTATTATTATTCATGCTTTTCCCCTTGGGCAGAATCCTGCACCTTCACATCAGCAAAATTAGAAGGCCTAATGCACTCTACGAGGGATCCTTAGAGACTTCTGTTCTACCCTCTTTTCAACTTCTAACATCATAGAAAAAGCCCTCAAAGTGTCTTTTCTCAACTTCCTGCTCTTTCTAAACCTGAGGAATATTAGGAAGAACACCCTCTTTCCTCTGGAATCTCAGCAGCAACTCAGAGATCTCTCTCGTTTTCTCACCCATTCACACACCAAAAGATAACTGCGAGAAACAGCTGCGCTAACTATACCAAATACCTGGAACGGCAGGTCTGGAAAGATGTGATTCTGTCACATTCATGGACACAACAAAGTTAAATCCACTTCAGTGAATTACATACTAGAAGTCATGGCTGCAAATCTTTCCTGCTATAGATCTCCAAGGAAAGTTGGCTGACACATTGGAAACAGGGATAAAAAATGGTCTTGGATTCCCAGTGGAGAATTCCTTTGTCATTGCGCCCATTACAAAACCAAAACTGGATGAGTTTAAGTTACTAATAACAGGGTTCTCTCTTCCTTTCCCAGATGGCTCTGATACTGAGCTGAGAAGCTCTTGTCCAGTACGATTTCCATCAAGGGCTTAAGCACCTGCCAATTCGCACCATAATGGGATGTTGCAGAGGCCGCTGCGTTGGCCGCAAAACCAAAAACAAGATCCCAAAATCCATCCCTGGGGAACTACCTTTATTGGCTCAACCAAATGGCAAAAAAATCACATCATGTTAGATTTCAACACTTCAAAGTCTTCTTCATCGGATGGAGAAGGTGAAACAGCAAGAGTGTTTGGATCCTGGCCTCTACGTTTGGCTTTGGAGGTTATACAAAGATAGATGAAAAGCAGCCTCCTTCAAGCTCCATGGCCATAAGACAAAAGGAACAAAGACAATCTATATAAATAAAAATGTAATGCTCGTTTGTGGGATTAACATAACTCAAAAACCACTGAGGGAATTGACACGAAATTTGGACACAAGACACCTCTCAGGCCAACAAGTGACCATCACTCATAAAAACACTGGAAAACACAGCGGAAGGGACTTTAAAAGACTCAAAAAGCTAAATGGCGAAGAGCTAAATGACAATACAGAAAAAAGGGAAGAAAGAGGGAGGGTAGCGGAGAAAAAGAAAGAAAGAAAGAAAGAAAGAAAGAAAGAAAGAAAGAAAAGAGGGAGGGAAAGAAAGAAGGAATGGGAGAAGGAAGCATGGAAGCAAAGAGAGAAGGAAGTAAAGAGGTAGAGAAGGAAGAAAGGAGAGAAAGTGGGAGGGAAATAAAAAGGGGGAAGGAAGGAAAGTTAGAGAAGGAAGAAAGGAGAGAAGGAAAGAAAAAAAGGAAAGAAGGAAGGAAAGTGGGAGTGAAGGAAGGGGGGAAGATGTAAAGAAAGAGGGAGGGAAGGAAAGAAGGAAAGAGAGAAGGAAGAAAAGAGACAGCAGAAGAGAAAGAAAAAGGGGGAAGGAAGGAAAGAGATAAAGAAGGAAGGAAGAAGAAAAGATGGGAAGGAAGGAAGGAAGGAAGGAAGGAAGGAAGGAAGGAAAGAGGGTGTGAAGGAAGGGGGAAAAGAAGGAGAGAAAGAGGGAAGGTTGGCCACAGCAAAGCGTGGCGGGTACAGCTAGTCTATATAAATAAAAATGTAATGTTAGTTTGTGGGATTAGCATAACTCAAAAACCACTGGACGAATTGACACGAAATTTGGACACAAGACACCTCTCAGGCCAACAAGTGACCATCACTCATAAAAACACTGAAAAATACAGCAGACGAGACTTAAAAAGCCAAAAAACAAAAATTACATTACAAGGCATGCACATATATATGCAAACACACATATACACAAATATATACACATACAAAGCACATATACACAGACTGGGCCACAGCCAACGCATGGCAGGGGGTGGCTAGTAACTCAAAGGAGTTTGGCTTTTCAGATCTATATGGTTTAAAGCTGTAAGACAGGCATGGAAAAACTTGAGCCCTCCAGGTGTTTTGGACTTCAACCCCTCTGGCTGTTAGGAATTGTGGGAGTTGAAATCCCAAACACCTGGAGCGTTCAAGTTTGCCCATGCCTGCTCTAACAGAATAGGAGAAGCACACTTTTTCTAGGCAAGTGTTACAGCAGAGGCAAGCAAAGTGCAGACTCTCAGAGATGTCTGTAGCCTCCGGGGTCCCATTTTGTGGCTCCTTGAAACCCCCCACCAGTCCCTCAACTTCCCATTTTTGACTTTAAAAGGATTCAAACTCTGGCTGTCCCCATCAACCCTTTTTTATCTGAAGGATTTCCCTAAAAGGCAGTGAGTTATCTCTGTAATCTCATTCGCAAAAGTCACTTTGAATGTGGGACTTTGGTTCTCATTCCTCACCCAGTCGTGCAGAGAAAGAACACTTTGATGCCTGCAAAGCAGAATTGCAGCTACAACTTCGGTAGCAAAAGGTTAAGCAGCGCACCAGGCACTTCTCTGTCAAAATTTGAGGGGGAGTGTCACACCTGTGCTCCCTTCTTCTTCTATATTAAGAGCAAATGAAATGACCTTGCTCTCTTTGGCTACTTTCAGTGGTGTTTGCTGGCTCGGAGTAGGACCAAATTGAATGAAGTCCCGAGGAGGGTAGATTTCATTTGAATGCTATAAGGAATATCTTGACAGTGGAAATGGTCAAGCAATGGGTTCCATTGCCTAGAGAAGTGATAGGGTTTCCTTCCCTGTAGATCTTCAAAAGGAACTCGGTAGCTCAACCAGACAATATGGTCATGGTCTGGAGGCATTCTCTCCTGACGTTTCGCCTGCATCTATGGCAAGCATCCTCAGAGGTAGTGAGGTCTGTTGGAACTAGGAAAATGGGTTTATATATCTGTGGAATGACCAGGGTGGGACAAAGGACTTTTGTCTGCTGGAACTGGGTGTGAATGTTTCAACTGACCACCTTGATTAGCATTTAATGGCTTGGAAGTGCCTGGGGGGAATCAAGGTGGTCAGTTGAAACATTCACACCCAGCTCCAGCAGACAAAAGTCCTTTGTCCCACCCTGGTCATTCCACAGATATATAAACCCATTTTCCTACTTCCAACAAACCTCACTACCTCTGAGGATGCTTGCCATAGATGCAGGCAAAACATCAGGAGAAAATGCCTCCAGAACATGGCCATATAGCCCGGAAAAACCTACAACAACCCAGTGATTCCGGCCATGAAAGCCTTCGATAATACATTCAACCAGACAACTCAGGAGGCCCCTTCTAACTTTATGATTCAGTGATTCATCCAGTCCAATAATAATAAACTTTATTTATACCCCGCCACCATCTCTCCGAAGGGTCTCGGGGTGGCTAACATGAGGCCAAGCCCAAACGAATTACAATAGAGGAAAAAATACATATAAACAAAACAATCCATACAAATAAAAAAGTAATGTTCGGTTGTTGTAGGTTTTTTTCGGGCTGTACGGCCATGGTCTAGAGGCATTCTCTCCTGATGTTTCGCCTGCATCTATGGCAAGCATCCTCTGAGGATGCTTGCCATAGATGCAGGTGAAATGTCAGGAGAGAATGCCTCTAGACCATGGCCGTACAGCCCGAAAAAACCTACAACAACCCATTGATTCCAGCCATGAAAGCCTTCGACAATGTAATGTTCGTTTGTGGAATTAACATAACTCAAATACCACTGGACGAATGGCCACCAAATATGGCCACAAGACACCTAACAACCCAATGTATGTCCTTCACTCAAAAAAATGATTTTGTCATTTGGGAGTTGTAGTTGCTGGGATTTATAGTTCACCTACAATCAAAGAGCATTCTGAACTCCACCAGTGGTGGAATTGAACCAAATGTGGCACACAGGACTCCCGTGACCAAACAGAAAACAATAGAAGGGCTCAATGCTCAATATGCCCAAATGTGAACACTGGTGGAGTTTGGGGGAAATAGAGCTTGACATTTGGGAGTTGTAGTTGTTGGGATTTATAGTTCACCTCCAATCAAAGAGCTTTCTGAACCCCACCAACGATAGAATTGGGCCAAACTTCCTACACAAAACCCCTATGACCAACAGAAAATACTATGTTTTCTGATGGTCTTTGGCGACCCATCTGACACCCTCTCACGACCCCCACAGGGGTCCCAACCCCCAAGTTGAGAACCACTGATTTAGAGGCAGTATGGGATTCTGGGGGGCTTGTAGGGCGGGGATATTCCCACATACTCTCAAACATTTGGAGGTCTTTCTGCACCATTTCAGGGTAGAAGGCATGGGAAAGTCTTGCTGAGCTTTTCCTCAAAAGTTTTGCAGAACGAAGGAGGGGCTCCAGGGGCCAACTCTTTGCCCCAGAGTGTGTTGGAGGCTGCTTCTTTGGAAGCTTTTAAGCAGAGGCTGGATGGCCATCTGTCAGGGGTGATTTGAATGCAATATTCCTGCTTCTTGGCAGGGGGTTGGACTGGATGGCCCATGAGGTCTCTTCCAACTCTTTGATTCTATGATTCTATGACAGGCCCACCCTGGCCTGTATGCCAACAAAGCAATTCAGAAGGAGAAAGCAAGCTTACAGACTTAAGCAACCTCAAAGAGCGCACCAAAATGACTTTCTGAAATAATCACCCACTTTCTGAACTCATCTGAGTGCAGAAGAGGAACATTCCATCTCAAAACAACTTTAAAAAGTCCCAGGATTCCCATATTTTTTCAAGCCCAGAGGACAGTTGCACTGCAAGCAAACATCCAGCCGGTTTGGATGGCGTTCACCTACACATCGCTCTGGGAATCGTGGCTTGGCAGGCCGCAATGGGCGGCTCTGCTGCCACCTTCTGAACCGGCACTTACTGCAGACTCCTACGGAGAAAGCGAAAGGATAAAAATAGCAGCTTTCCCACAGTTATGTCCTGGCCCAGCGAGGGTGGGGAGGCAGCGGGCTTCAAAGGCTATGAGCTCATAGGGTGGCTCTCCTTCCTAGAAGAAACCAAGTTGGAAAGAGAAAGAGAGAGGGGGGAGCAAGCAAGAAAGCAAGATGTTCAATGTATTGTCGAAGGCTTTCAGAGAAGTCATTGAAATCCACAAGCATGTGGACAATTTCAAGAGAAAGGAGGAAACCATGAAAATGAACGAAATCTGGCTACCAGTATTTAAAAACTCTAAAATTACAACAGCAAAACAGCAGAGAGGAAACAAACAAGGACATTAATGACTTAGATGAAGGGTTAGAAGGCATGATCATCAAGTTTGCAGGCAACACCAAATTGGGAGGGAGAGCCAATACTCCAGAGGACAGGAGCAGGATTCAAAACGATCTTGACAGATTAGAGAGATGAAGGGCCAAAACTAACAAAATGAAGTTCAACAGTGACAAATGCAAGATACTCCACTTAGGCAGAAAAAACAAAATGCAAAGATAGAGAATGGGGGACAATGCCTGGCTCGAGAGCAGTACGTGTGCAAAAGATCTTGGAGTCCTCGTGGACAGGAAGGGGAACATGAGCCAGGAATGGGATGTGGCGGCAAAAAAGCCAATGGGATTTTGGCCTCCATCAATAGGAGCCTAGTGTCTAGATCTAGGGAAGTCATGCTCCCCATGCTCTATTCCGCTCTGGTTAGACCACACCTGGAATATTGTGTCCAATTCTGGGAACCACAATTCAAGAGAGATATTGACAAGCTGGAATGTGTCCAGAGGAGGGCAACTAAAATGATCAAGGTTCTGGAGAACAAGCCCTATGAGGAGCGGCTTAGGGAACTGGGCATGTTTAGCCTGAAGAAGAGAAGGCTGAGAGGAGATATGATAGCCATGTATAAATATGTGAGAGGAAGCCACAGGGAGGAGGAGGGAGCAAGCTTGTTTTCTGCTTCCTTGCAGACTAGGACGCGGAACAATGGCTTCAAACTACAAGAGAGGAGATTCCATCTGAACATGAGGAAGAACTTCCTGACTGTGAGAGCCGTTCAGCAGTGGAACTCTCTGCCCCGGAGTGTGGTGGAGGCTCCTTCTTTGGAAGCTTTTAAGCAGAGGCTGGATGGCCATCTGTCAGGGGTGATTTGAATGCAATATTCCTGCTTCTTTGCAGGGGGTTGGACTGGATGGCCCGTGAGGTCTCTTCCAACTCTTTTATTTTTCATTCTATGATTCTATGACAGCTAATCACCTCTCAACAAACGTTTGCTCCAGGCACTATCAGGCAATTATGTGCTAATCAAGGTGATCAGTTGAAACATTCACACCTAGCTCCAGCAGACAAGAGTCCTTTCTCCCACCCTGGTCATTCCACAGGAAACCCTTTTTCCTAGTTCCAACAGACCTCACTACCTCTGAGGATGCTTGCCATAGATGCAGGCGAAACGTCAGGAGAAAATGCCTCTAGACCATGGTCATATAACCCGAAAAAACCTACAACAACCCAAAGCAAGATGTCTTTATGTTTGCATCAAGTTTGCATATCCCGTTAATAAGGTTGAAGAAAGAACCAACAGCTGCCTTTTCCACCAGTTCCATTTCAAGCAGACCTCAAAATACTGCTCATAACCATTAATAGCCTTTCCCAGTTTAGATCAGTGGGCCGTGAGCCCTAAAATAAGGTCAGTGGCTCTAGATTATCCAATATGTTGGCAAGCAGATGGAGACTACTGGATTGCATACATTCTGTATCAGAAGCTAGAGCTGATGTGGTCACTCCAGTGCAATTTTCTGAATCAGCACTCCAAATAACCAAACCGAATCTAAAGTTGACCAAAAACTGATTCTTAACCCTTTTGGTACTAACGTTGGAGAGTGGTCCCTGGTCAAAAAACGTTTGGGAACTACTGGTTTCATAGAATTCTAGAGTTGGAAGAGACCTCGTGGGCCATCCAGCCCAACCCCATTCTGCCAAAAAGCAGGAAAATCACATTCAAAGCACCCCCGACAGATGGCCATCCAGCCTCTGTTTAAAAGCCTCCAAAGAAGGAGCCTCCACCACACTCTGGGGCAGAGAGTTCCACTGCTGAACAGCTCTCACAGTCAGGAAGTTCTTCCTAATAATAATAATAATCATCATCATCATCTTTATTTATACCCCGCCACCCATTCTGCCAAAAAGCAGGAAAATCACATTCAAAGCACCCCCGACAGATGGCCATCCAGCCTCTGTTTAAAAGCCTCCAAAGAAGGAGCCTCCACCACACTCTGCGGAAGAGAGTTCCACTGCTGAACAGCTCTCACAGTCAGGAAGTTCTTCCTAATAATAATCATCATCATCATCATCTTTATTTATACCCCGCCACCCATTCTGCCAAGAAGCAGGAAAATCACATTCAAAGCACCCCCGACAGATAGCCATCGAGCCTCTGTTTAAAAGCCTCCAAAGAAGGAGCCTCCACCACACTCCGAGGCAGAGAGTTCCACTGCTGAACGGCTCTTACAGTCAGGAAGTTCTTCCTAATAATCATCATCATCATCTTTATTTATACCCCGCCACCCATTCTGCCAAGAAGCAGGAAAATCACATTCAAAGCACCCCTAACAGATGGCCATCCAGCCTCTGTTTAAAAGCCTCCAAAGAAGAAGCCTCCACCACACTCCGAGGCAGAGAGTTCCACTGCTGAACAGCTCTCACAGTCAGGAAGTTCTTCCCAATAATAATCATCATCATCTTTATTTATACCCCGCCACCATCCCCCCGATGGGGACTTGGGGCGGCTTACATGAAGTCAAGCCCAAACAACAAATTACAACAGAATAAAACCGAAAACGCAGACAATAAACAACATTATAATTACATAAAACATGTGAATGCATAGCAATATACAATTACAATAAACACAATCACGGTGGCAATGGGTGGGCTACATGTAAAGATTAAAAGAAAAACTAATTTAAAACTAATTTAAAACTCGGATGAGATAAAGGAGAAGCAGGTTATTCGTAGAGGAGGGCTCATTATAGCGGGGGGTTGTTGAATCAAGCTAATGTTCAGACATAATCTCTTTTCATGTAGTTTGAAGCCACTGTTTCACACCCTAATCTCCAGGGAAGCAGTAAATAAGCCTACTCCCTCCTCACTATGACTTTCCCTCCCATCTTGATACATGGCCCTCGTCATGTCTCCTCTCAGCCTTCTCTTCTTCAGGCTAAACACTCGCAGCTCTTTAAGCCGCTCCTCATAGGGTTTGTTCTCCAGACCTTTGATCATTTTAGTCAGCCTCTTCTAGACACATTCCAGCTTGTAAATATCTCTCTTCAACTGTGGTGTGCAGAATTGGACTCAGTGTTCCAGGTGTGGTCTGACTAAGGCAGAATAGAGCATGGGGAGCATGACTTCCCTGGATCTAGACACTATACTCCGATTGATGCAGGACAAAATCCCGCTGACTTTTTTTGCCACCGCATCACATTGTTGGCTCATCTTTAATTTGTTGTTCATGAAGACTCCAAGATCTTTTTCACACATACTGCTCTCGAGCCAGGCATTGTCCCCCATTCTGTATCTTTGCAGACTATCTGAAAGACCGTATCTCCCTATATGAGTTGATGTAGGTTTTAGTTCGGTTGCCTTGCTCTGCCCTCTTTTCTCCCGCCAGCGAAACTATTTTAATCTAGGCCATTACTTCTGAAATCATGGGACAGGAGGGTTTTTTCATACGAGTATACTTTCTCTTCTATCCTTTTCATTATGTCTAAATGTGGGGTTTTTTTTTTACTAGAATTACTTTCTTTTTAAAGAAACTTTTACACAATAAAGTTTTATCTGTTGCAAACCACCTTGGGCAGAATTAGAAATGAATGAATAGCTCTTTTCAAGAATGCTGCTAATGGACTTTGCAATAAACTTCACCGAAATACAGGGAGCTGCCTCTGGAACAAGTGTGCGAGGTTAAAGTTCGTCATCAGTGCTGGCCATTTTATTTATGTCAGGATTCCACTTTTTGCAGTACCTGCAGGGCCAAAGTTTGCCCATGCCTCCACTATAGGAAGCCTGCAAGCAGGACACGGAAACACCCAGACCTTCTATATGGCTCCAAGGAACTCCACTTTCTGCAGTATCTGAAGGGCTGAAGTTTGCCTAAGCCTGCACTACAGGAAGCCTGCAAGCAAAACATGAAAACAACCAGACCTTCTATATGGCTTCTAGGAGCTCCACTGTCTGCAGTACCTGCAGGTCCTAAGTTTGCCCATGCCTGCACTATAAGAAGCCTGCAAGCAGGACATGAGGACAACCAGACCTTCTATATGGCTCCTAGGAACTCTACTTTCTGCAGTACCTGGAGGGCCAACGTTTGTCCAAGCCTGCAGTATAGGAAGCCTGCAAGCAGAACATGAAGGCGACCAGAACTTCTATATGGCTCCTAGGAGCTCCACTTTCTGCAGTACCTGTAGGTCCTAAGTTTGCCCATGCCTGCACTATAGGAAGCCTGCAAGCAGAACATGAAGACAACCACAACACTTATATGGCTCCAAGGAGCTCCACTTTCTGCAGTATCTGAAGGGCCGTAGTTTGCCTAAGCCTACACTACAGGAAGCCTGCAAGCAGGACATGAAGACCACCAGAACTTCTATATGGCTCCAAGGAGCTCCACTTTCTGGAGTACCTGCAGGTCCTAAGTTTGCCCATGCCTGCACTATAGGAAGCCTGCAAGCAGAACATGAAGACAACCACAACTTCTATATGGCTCCTAGGAACTCCACTTTCTGCAGTATCTGAAGGGCCGTAGTTTGCCTAAGCCTACACTACAGGAAGCCTGCAAGCAGAACATGAAGACAACCACAACTTCTATATGGCTCCAAGGAGCTCCACTTTCTGCAGTACCTGCAGGTCCTAGGTTTGCCCATGCCTGCATTATAAGATGCCTGCAAGCAGGACATGAAGACAACCACACCTTCTATATGGCTCCTAGGAACTCCACTTTCTGCAGTATCTGAAGGGCCGTAGTTTGCCTAAGCCTACACTACAGGAAGCCTGCAAGCAGAACATGAAGACAACCAGATCTTCTATATGGCTCCTAGGAGCTCAACTTTCTGCAATACCAGCAGGGCCAACGTTTGCCCATGCCTGCACGATTGGAAGCCTGCAAGCAGGACATGAAGACAACCACAACTTCTATATGGCTCCTAGGAGCTCAACTTTCTGCAGTACCAGCAGGGCCAACGTTTGCCCATGCCTGCACGATTGGAAGCCTGCAAGCAGGACATGAAGACAACCACAACTTCTATATGGTTCCTACACATGAAAAGAGTGCTTGTCATATAGTCATCATAACTACCACTGTCTTTCCTTCCTGGTGCTCAAGGCCATGTATTCACTGTTTACTCCTGACAACTACTTTGTGAGGAACAGAGGCTAATCATTCCAGGCCTGAATGATATCTGAACCAAGATCTCTACTCCACGCCAGCAGTTGCAGATAAACATCCCTGCAGGGTGAAGAACAATCCTTTGACCTCATTGTGCAGCTTCCATGGAAAAGACATAAGAGGAGAAAAGATAAGAATGAATAACGTTACTGCTGCACCTGTGACATGATGGAACCATCACAGTCTCCAAACGCACAGCAAGCTGGAAAGCTAACACTCACAAGTAAAGGGGCAAAAGGATGATTGAATATATCTCTGGTCACTAATTATCCCAAGGTAATGATCACAATTCAATGTTCTGTAAGGAGATTGTTCTTTCAACCCCCCCTTCCCCAGCTGCCACAAATTCTTATTTCAATTCCACAGTGAAACCAAACTAAAATTAGCAGGACATTTTAATTAGCACACTCCTCTTGGGAAGAGTCAGAAGCACATTTCTGAACAATCAGGTCGAAAGAAAGGCCCTCATTGTCCTTGCGTGTTGTTCCAGTCATGTGCAAGAACTGTCATCTAAACAGTTTCCATTCAATTTTACAAAACTCTGTACACTGAACCTCCCAAGAAGATTAACATGGAATGAAACCCCTTTCCCATTTCTTTGTGAATCACTGTGATGCTGGAAAAGGCGCATACCGCTACCTTCTTCCGCCTGGGAAACACTCCTAAGCTTCATCCACAAAGTCCCTATTTAACCACAGTGGTTCAACAGGAAATACAGGAAGGGCGGGAAGCCAGAAGGTTTGCCTGCCCCCAATTTCTAGGAATCGAAGACGAAAAAGCACCAAACATGCATGGCCTTTGCCAAATAGAGACAAAATTAAAACCCTAAAACGGGTGGCAAATATTACTGGCCAGGGAGAAAAAGTGCCTGGAAATATTGCTGGAAGAAGCTACTACTAAATACCTAAAGAGCGGCAACAAGAATCACACACAAATGAAGAAAATACAAAATATTGTTGAGGCTACTAGAGATCTATCATTCTGTCCTGTACTCCTGTGAGCCTTTCACCTCGCTTTGTGGCCGCTAAGCAAGATATCTGAGTTATGAAAACTTGGAAACAAATCATAGAATGTATTGTCAAAGGCTTTCATGGCCGGAATCACTGGGTTGTTGTAGGTTTTCCGGGCTATATGGCCATGTTCTAGAGGCATTTTCTCCTGACGTTTCGCCTGCATCTATGGCAAGCAACCCTCACTACCTCTGAGGATGCTTGCCATAGATGCAGGCGAAACGTCAGGAGAAAATGCCTCTAGAACATGGCCATATAGCCCGAAAAACCTACAACAACCCAAAAAATAGAATTATAGAATCACAGAGTTGGAAGAGACCTCATGGGCCATCCAGTCCAACCCTATTCTGCCAAGAAGCAGGAAAACTGCATTCAAAGCACCCTCGACAGATGGCCACCTAGCTTCTGCTTAAAAGCTTCCAAAGAAGGAGCTTCCACCACACTCCAGGGCAGAGAGTTCCACTGCTGAACAGCTCTCACAGTCAGGAAGTTCTTCCTCGTGTTCAGATCGAATCTCCATAGTTCCACGTCCTAGTCTCCAGGGAAGCAGAAAACAAGTCTGCTCCCTCCTCTCTATGACTTCCTCTCACATATTTATACATGGCTATCATGTCTCCTCTCAGCCTTCTCTTCTTCAGACTAAACATGCCCAGCTCTTTAAGCCACTCCTCATAGGGCTTGTTCTCCAGACCCTTGATCATTTTAGTCCAGCTTGTCAATGCACACAGGGGTTTTCCACCATTGTTTTCTTCCAAGGCTGAGATAGTGTGACTCCTCAAGGCCAGTTTTCCACAGCTGAACAGGGATTCAATAATCCTAATCCAACACTCAAACCATTAAACCAGGCAGGGGCAAACTTCGGTCCTCCCTCCAGGTCTATTGGACTCCAACTCCCACAAGTCCAAAACCTGGAGATTGGGCTGAAGTTTGCTCATGCCTGCATTAAACCATGAACTATAGCTGTATCTTGACTCCACCACACTCTCTGTGCCATTTTTCATTTATGTGCTTGCATTAGCTTGTCACTGAGTTTAGAATCCCACCTTTGGCCTTCTTCAACCCAAAGCTTTACCTTACACTGCTACGAAACCTTCCTTAACTCCTTTTTCAACCACATAGTCTCTGTCATTGCAAACTTGAGTACACACCAAAAAGTCATCATTTCAGAAGAACACCCTTTCAATTTAGTGGACAATTCCAGTCATTAGCTCAATACAGTTAAAACATCCTATTAACAAAGAGACATAATCAATTTCAGTGACAAATTGGATAGCCACTCTCCTGTTTGAGGATTAAGGCTAGTTCTCTCACAAAGGAAAAAGCATCTCAATCAGAAGTACAGCTTTAAAGCATGGACAACCATTGCCCTTAGACAGTGTGGTCTTGTGAAGCAACCACAAAGACATTTGCATTTTCTAGGCCTTGGCTGTGTTGGGTTGTCGTCGTGGCCTCTTTGAGGTTGCCTGGTATCTATCGCAGCCGGTGTTTGAAAGCTTTTCCCACCCACATTCTCCTATTTTCTCCACGCAAATGATGTGTGCTGTCAGAACAGCCTGTTCTGTTACAGAAAAGGAAAAAAATCAACCAGATGAGAAAAAATATGTCACCGCACTTTGACTGAGGCTGTGTTCTAGTGGGTGTTCGGCGCTCTGTTTTAAATCACTATTAGCAAGCTACAGTTTGCCACTTGACATTTAAAAAGAAAGGGTGTGTAAAGAAAGACCTTTCCCCCCACCAGGGCAGTCTTCCCATCTTTACCCTCCTTTTCAATCCCCAGCAATAATGGAAATCACAAACACCCACAACCTGTTCTCCCTTCCCCATCTATTGCTACAAGTCATTCCTCCTTCACTGTTTCAATCACATAACTCCTCATGTTCTAGCCAGCTAACAGACCTCTTATTTGTGAGCGACGGCATTGTACAGCATTTCTTAAATCTAGAAATAGTTTTCTAAGATCTACAGAGACACTCGCTGGAACACCTCAGCAAGCGAGAGTCCAAAAGTGGCAGGCTCGAACCAAGAACCTCAACTAATGGCTGATACCCAATGAGAGACTCCCCCCTGGGCACACGGAAGACGGGGCGACTTGGAAGGCGCTGAACAGACTGCGCTCTGGCACCACGAGATGCAGAGCCAACCTCAAGAAATGGGGCCACAAAGTAGAATTCACGACATGCGAGTGTGGAGAAGAGCAAACCACTGACCACCTGCTGCAATGCACCCTGAGCCTTGCCACAGGCACAATGGAGGACCTCCTTGCAGCAACACCAGAGGCACTCCAAGTGGCCAGATACCAGTGAAAGGACATTTCATCAACTACTAAACCCCCACCCCCCCTATATATATTATTCTAGTGAATCCATGCCTTCAAATGTCCCTGTTGACCAGAAACATTTATTTTCTGGTCCCTAATTCTGGGAGAATTCTACTCATGCATCTTTGATTGTAGAGGAAAAGAGAGCATGCCCCCCAAATAATGTATTAATGCAATGCTGTCCATCATACAAAACTTAAAAGCATAATTTAAGGCGATATTTTTTATAAGACCAATCAGAAGGTGCATAATTCATCACACCAGTCTTTGGAGTCAACGTTGTGAGGCAAAGATGATAATGAAATATCATTCTTAAGGTAGTAAAGGCAATAATAATAATAATAATAAACTTTATTATCATCTCCCCAGGGGACTCGGTGAGGCTTACATGAGGCCGAGCCCAGAATACAACAATACAAGCATAACAACAAGAATACAAGCAATTAAAATCAACAAGACACCCCAAAAGGCCCTGAGTGAGGAGCCCTCATCCTTGGGATGCCTCTCCAAAACAAACGGGGGCCCGTTTTAATTAATGAAGGCAACTGGGTTGTTGTAGTTTTTTCAGGCTATATGGCCATGTTCTAGAGGCATTCTCTCCTGACGTTTTGCGTGCATATATAGCAAGCATCCTCAGAGGTCGTGAGGTCTGTTGGAAACTAGAAGAAAGGGTTTATATATCCGTGGAATGATCAGGGTGGGACAAAGGACTCTTGTCTGCTGGAGCTAGGTGTGAATGTTTCAACTGACCACCTTGATTAGCATTTGATGGCCTGGCAGTGCCTGTGGCAATCTTTTGTTGAGAGGTGATTAGATGTCCTAGCTCCAACAGACAAGAGTCCTTTGCCCTACCCTGGTCATTCCACAGACATATAAACCCATTTTCCTAGTTCCAAAAAACCTACATCTCTTTTTCCTTTTTTGTCAGTGAAATGACCAAGGTGGGACAAAGAACTCTTACCTGTTGGTGCTAGGTGTGGATGTTTCAACTGACCACCTTGATTAGCATTAGCAATAACTGGGTTGTTGTAGGTTTTTCGAGCTATATGGCCATGTTCTAGAGGCATTTTCTCCTGACGTTTCGCCTGCATCTGTGGCAAGCATCCTCAGAGGTAGTGAGGTCTGCTGGAACTAGGAAAAAGGGTTTATATATCTGTGGAATGACCAGGGTTGGGCAAAGGACTCTTGTCTGCTGGAGCTAGGTGTGAATGTTTCAACTGACCACCTTGATTAGCATATAATGGCCTGACTGTGCCTGGGGGGAATCTTTTGTTGAGAGGTGATTAGATGTCCTTGTTTGTTTCCTCTCTGTTCTGGTGCTGTTGTAGGCAACTATCTGACTAATTAAATACATAGTAATTAACTGGAATGCCCCCCCTCACATACTTTTGGAAAGGTCAAGGCCTCAAGTTTCCCTTCTCCCCAAAAGTCCCTCTCCCCACAAATAAATAAACCAAGCAAGCAAGCAAACCAATCAACCCCACCTTCTTGGCCCTCTTGCCTTCCTCCTCCATCTCTCAGGCGGGGCCCGGAGGCGTCATCTTGGCTCCTTCCCCGCCTCGGCCTCCGCCTTCACTGCGCCGCCATCGCCTCCAATGGAGCCCGACGCCAACAACTTTTCAATCCTGCCGCCATCTTGGGCGTCGACGTTCCCGGCGTGCACCGCGCGCGCGCTCGCTTTGGCTCCCACTCCATTCAAGCTCGCCAGGGAGATCGAAGGATGACGTCAGTCCTCCGCAAAGCGAAAGGGACAGACGAGAGGAGCACGGGCACAGAGCGGTTCCGTCGGCCTGGTAGGGGCCCCGGTGCGCATGCGCAGAGGAACAACTTCCGGTCCCCATTCAAAAAACATTACCCAGGCAATTTTGGCTATTCATTTTTGAAACCACGTTCTGTGTTTATTGTAACTTGACTTTTGTGAGATGTATTCTCGATCTGTGCATTTAAATATGTGCTTTTAAGGAATGTATTTTAGTAGAATATTTATTTATTATTAACTTTATTTATTGATAAATAATAAATGTATTTATTAATAAATTATTTAATAATAAATAAATAATAGAATAATAACAATACATAATATTATAGTATAAAAGATGATACTAACAATATATAATAATATAGAATTTTTTATTTATCCTGTCATCAGCAGCCATACCATTGTATTACAATTCTAACAGAGCAAAACAAACACAGAGGTTAAAAAGAAAAAGAAAAAAAAACACACAGATTTTGCAAACTCGGTAGTTGGTTAAATGTCCTTTGACCAGTATCTGGCCACTTGGAGTACCTCTGGTGTTGCCGCCAATCTGCTTTTCTGAAGTTGTATCTTCGTTTAAATCGAACTTCCTGAGGCCTTATTGTTGGCATATTATTGGTCGGTGCTGTGTGTTTGGGATTGGTGGTCCCACTGATTTGGTGCATTGCTGTACAATGCTGTCACTCACAAATAGGAGGTCTGGGTTATAACCTCGGTGCCATCTCCCGCTGTTGTAGGATGGGGGAAGCTTGCTATGATGGATGAGTGATAGTTTGTGCAGTTCAGACCAGGACAGGACAACCTCTCCATTTCTGTCCTCTTGGGCATAGCCCCATTCATGGCTATGGCTGTTGAAGTCACCAATTACTACCACCCTTTGGTGCCTGTCAGAGTTCTCGGGGGAGGAGAAGCAGAACTCTTCATTTGGGGGCTTGTACACAGAGGTGATGGTGATGTTATTAAGCTCTACTGTTAGAACCTCGATATTGTTTTCTTCAGTGTTGTGAGAGACTCCCCCCTGGACACACAAGACTGGGCGACTTGGAAGGCGCTGAACAGACTGCGCTCTGGCACCACGAGATGCAGAGCCAATCTTAAGAAATGGGGCTACAGGGTGGAATCCTCGACATGCGAGTGTGGAGAGGAGCCAACCACTGACCATCTGCTGCAATGCACCCTGAGCCCTGCCACATGCACAATGGAGGACCTTCTTGCAGCAACACCAGAGGCACTCCAAGGGGACAGATACTGGTCAAAGGACATCTAATCAAATACCAAGCTTGCAATCTCTGTGTGTTTTGTATGTTTGTTTGTTTGTTCTGTCAAAAATGTAATACAACTGTTCGGTTGCCTGACACAATAAAAAAAACATTCTATATAAACATAATTAAAATACTATTTAATGAATAAATAGTATTAGAAATACCAAAAAATTATAAAATATAAAATAACAGGACTATGTATAAATATTTATAGTTTCTTAATAATACTTTACATTTATAAAATATAAAAAATTAATAATATTTATCAGCACAATACTATTTTAAGATTAATATAACTTTATATGGAATCATAATTATTTTATTAATAAATAGCGTCGTATTGTAGTGTTAAAATTAAATAATGGACTTTTAAAAATGAATGCCAGCCATTTATAACTATTATATTACTTATAAATGTGAAAGAACATAAAGCAAAATAATATATTTCATTATTATTATTATTATATTTTATATATTTTTAAAATATTTTTAAAATATTCATAAATGCAATGATATAAATAATAATAAATATTATTTAATAAATATTAAACAAAGTTATTAATTGAAGTAATAAATTAACCATATAGTTATTTTGTGGATTCTGGGTATACAACTGCACTAAATTTGCAAAACTAGAGTAAGAACCTGAAGTGTAGCTGCGAAACAATAAGCCTCAACCCCTTTAGCCCCTTCTCTATGCCCCGCCCACTTTGTGTGAAAAGTCGGATATTGATTGGTAGCCGAGTCTGCCCGTCCGTCCTAGCTGTAATGTGTAGCTTTGACCGCTAGGGAGCGGGGCAGACACACAAGAGAAACGGCTATGATTGGCTGACGGGCTGGCTAGTAAGCGAGCGTGATGACGTCACGCGCACGAGAGGAAGGCGGCCTTTTGGAACCTGGAAGCCGCAGCGGCGAGTTCCTCGTGGCAACGCAGAAGTTTAATCGGTCGCCATCCGCGGCTACGGAGGCCTGTTGGCGACCGGCGTTGTTGCTCGAAGGTAACATAATTAACACTAATATGGAAGAGAGCGGTATTTACTTGAGTATATTGAAGGCATTTCTTCTGTTGTGCCTTAGGCCCTTTGGGAACTACATTTCCCAAGACCCAACGTGGCCTTCACGGTTTACTCTTTGATATGTGGGCTGATGGGAATTGTAGTCTCTTGGGTGGATATCTAGGGGAGGCGGTTGTCATACATTCCCAGGTCTTTTGGACTCCAACTCCCAGAATTCCTGAGATTGGGACAACATGGCTGAGGATTCTGGGAGATGAAGTCCTAAACAACTTACAGGCACAAAGGCTGGGAAATACTAAGGTTTAATGCCATTTTGGAGCTCCCTTTTCCTCTGGAAGGGTACAGGCTTTGTTCTCCACAGAGCATTTGGCCCATTTCTTGCATGGGAGTTGTAGTTCTACAAGACCTGCAGCAAATTATTATTATTGTTATTAATTTATGACATTTATATGCCGCCCTTCTCACCCCGAAGGACAGCATATAAGATATAATATATTGTGTATATATAATAATAATTTGTTACAGGTCTTGTAGAACTACAACTCCCATGCAAGAAATGGGCCGAGTGCTCTGTTATTAGCATAGTATAATATCATTATATATTACTATATTGTACTATATCATTATATTGTAATATTATTAGCAATATTACATGTAATAAAAAGATATAATTATAATATTGCATTATTAGTAATAGTATTATGTTGTATTACATGATAATGTTATAAATATTATAATGTAATACAACATAATACTACTACTAATAATACAATATTATATTATTGTATTACATTATGATATTTATTTGAGTATATTGAAGGCATTTCTTCTGTTGTGCCATAGGCCCTTTGGGAACTACATTTCCCAAGACACAACGTGGCCTTCACGGTTTGCTCTGAATATGTGGGCTGATGGGAATTGTAGTCTCTTGGGTTGATATCTAGGGGTATCTTTCATTATTACATTATTACATAATGTAATACAACATAATACTACTAATAATAATACAATATTATATTATTGTGTTACATTATAATATTTATAACATAATGTAATACAACATAATAATAACAATACAATATTATAATTATATCTTTTTATTACATATAATATTGCTAATAATATTACAGTATAATGATATTATATTATAATATTTATATTACATATATTACATTATAATGTTATAAATATTATAATATTTATAACATTATAATGTAATACAATATAATACTAATAATAATAATACAATATTATATTATTGTATTACATTATAATACTTATAACATTATAATGTAATACAACATAATATTGCTAATAATGTTACAATATAATGATATATGCAATATATTATATTATTAGGATTATTATTGAAGCCCCCTTCAATTATCCTTCATTGCATTGATCATTGTGGTTAAAGTGGTGTGAAAATGCATCAGTTCTGCAGTGTAAACACAACCCAAGGCTTGGGACATATCCACACTAAAAGATGGATGCCACTTTTATCTGCCATGCCGAGGATGCTGGGATTTGTAGTTTGGTGAATTCAAAGCCTTGAGTCAAAGAGTGCTGAAACGGCAAAGGCCTCGGCAAACTTCAAGTCCCAGAATGCATCGGTTGCAGTGAGAGCGAGCTTCTTATCATATGTGTTGTGTTTCATTATGCAGGCTGTCCCCAAGTTACAAACACCCGACTTACAAACGACTCCTACTTAAGAATGGGGCTGTAACAACAGGAAGTGAGATAATTCTTATATGTTACTAGCCGTCCCCTGCAATGCGTGCAAACACACATATATACACACATAGACATATACACACACATGCTGGCCACATGACCTTGGAGGTGTCTATGGACAACGCTGGCTCTTCGGCTTAGAAATGGAGATGAGCACCACCCCCCAGAGTCAGACATTACTGGACTTAATGTCAGGGGACTACCTTTACCTTAACACATAAAAACAGAATTGGCCACAAAACTGTGTATATGTGTTTTGTGTGTGTATATATGTGTGTTTGCCTATGGGTGTGTATATATATATATATCGGTGTGTATTTGTGTGTTTATATGTGTACATGCATATTTTGTATATGTGTGTGTTTGTCTATATGCATATTTGTGTGTATATATGTTTTGTGTGTGTGTGTGTGTAGTTTTGCACGTGCATGTGTTGCAATGTATTTTCTGTTTTTTAGCTTTTTAAGTCTCTTCTGCTGTGTTTTCAGTGTTGGTCACTCATTGGCCTGAGAGGTGTCTTGTGTCCAAATTTGGTGTCAATTCGCCCAGTGGTTTTTGAGTTATGTTAATACCACAAACGAACATTACATTTTTGTTTATATAGATAACATATGTATTAAGCTTTATATTATTGTGTAAATAGTATACTATTTAATATGAATATAACATTCTAAAGAACCATTATTTAAATATTATTTTATTAATAAGCAGTATTAACAATGCTATAACATTAAAAGATATAAAATGCTCACCCTGCTCCCTGGATTTGAACCACTGACCATTCGGTCAGCAAGTTCTGCAGGTCAGCGGTTTAACCCGCTGCACCACCAGAGGCTCTTCCCAAGTATGTAGAAGTACGTTTTTTGTTCCTGGATTATGAATGTCATTTCCTAATTGGTTATATCATAAAAGCGTTGAAAATGTTTATTAAACTGCCAAAACTTTGTTTTTTTCAGAGTTTTGCAGTCTGCACATTGAAAGGTTAAAATTGGCATATTTTCATTAAGCAATGGGTTTCACAATATAGTTTGTGGCAGCCTCATAAACAAAGTTTCTGGACTAGAACAAGGACTATCAAGGTAAGGACACAATTCCTAAGAGCCATTATATTACTAGCCGTCCCCTGCCACGTGTCGCTGTGACCCAGTCTGTATATATGTGGTTTTGTGCATGCGTTGTAATGTATATTTTATTTTCATGGCTTTTTAAGCCTCTTCCACTGTGTTTTCCATTTTTTTATGAGTGACGGTCACTCCTTGGCCTGAGAGGTGTCTTGTGTCCAAATGTGGTGTCAATCCGCCCGGTGGTTTTTTAGTTATGTTAATCCCACAAACGAACGTTACGTTTTTATTTATATAGATTATTTTAATGATTTTACTGCTTTGTATTTTTTATAATTATAATATGTCACTATTACATAATTTTAATAATAATAATATATTATTATTATTATTATTATTACTAGCCATTCCCTGCCACATGTTGCTTTGGCCCAGTCTGTGTATATGTGTTTTGTGTGTGTATATATGTGTGTATACATTTGTGTATATGTGTGTTTGCATATATATGTGTGTGTGGTCTGAGGCTGTGAGGAATGATGGGAGTTAAAGTCCAAACACTTGGAAGGCCAAAGTTTGCCCATGCCTGGTGTAACCTCTCAAAAATTTAAATGTTGAGACTCTGGCCTGTCATTTCTTGACTCTTCCCCTTTGATTCACCTTGTTACAGCTCAAAATTTATTTGAAGTTGACGTCGCAAACAAAAACATTCAGTAAAAATGAGTGGAAGGAAGAGAAGACACTTTCCCACCAAGCATGCTAACTACGCTAACAATAAATCAAAGGACAAACGGTTGTTGACAAATTTGCAGAGCCAACAAAACATTTTTCCCCAGCAAGAGGCCATCACCAAAGCAAGTTATATCCTGGCTTGGCAATTGGCAAAGGCCTGCAAACCTTTCTCTGACGGGGAGTTTTTGAAAGAATGTATGGTGACGATAGCAGACGAGTTGTTCCCAGAGAGCAAAGACATATTTGCAAAACTGTGTTTATCGTGCAGCGCGGTGGCTCGCCACGTGGAACTCATCGATGAGGACGTAGCCAACCAATTGTGTAAAAAAGCAGAGTCGTTCCAGTTTTATTCACTAGCACTGAGTGAAAGTACTGACCCGGTAGGCGCTGCTCAGCTCTTAATTTTCGTAAGAGGAATTAATAATGATTTTGAGATAACGGAAGAATTTCTGGCCATGGAACCCCTAACGGAGGATACACCAGAACAGGACTTGTTCGACAGCGTATCTGGTTTTATCGAAAGGCAGTGTCGCCACGGATGGGTTACCGGACTGCACAGGAAACGCCGGCCTGCTCGAAAGAATTCAGGAAAAAGTCAAGGAAGAGAGCCCGAGGCAGGATGTGATTTTCCTTCACTGCATTATCCATCCGCAAGCCCTGTATCAGTCCATATTGCAGCTTGATCATGTCACGAATGTTGTCATTGAACTCGTTTACTGCATACGAACACAAGGACTTAACCATCATCTTCCGTTTACTCAGTTGCTTGAGGAAACGGATCACCAGGACTTCCTTGACTATTTTTCTGTCCGCTGGGAAAGTTTGGCAAAAGTATGTCAACAAGTGTGGGAGCTCAAAGCAGAGATACGTACGTTTTTGGAGACAATCGGAAAAGCCGATGATTTCCTGCAGTTGAGCGACACAGATTGGATTTGCGATTTTGCTTTTGCTGTCGACATCCTGGCGCACGTGAATGACCTGAGTGTAAAGCTACAAGGGAAAAATACGTTTGCATACGACATGTGTACACATGTGACAGCATTCAAGTCCAAGTTGGCTTTGCTTTCCAGACAAATGTTGGACAGATCCCTCAATCATTTCCCCACGCTTGCGACACTCGACGTGGACACTCAACATTTGCAGAAATACAGCCAATTACTGGATGACCTGCTTGGGGAACTCAGCCACCGGTTTTCGGATTTTGACAAAGTTGAGAAGTTGCTTCGGGTGATGTCGGTTCCCCTGTCCCAAGACCCGGAAACGGTACCGGTTGAGTTGCAGTTTGAACTAATTGATTTTCAATATGATTATGGCTTAAAGGAGAAGTTCGGCTCTCTCAAACTGAACGAGTTTTATGCTTCTTTGAGTCAAGCCTCTTTTCCAAAGATTCGGAAGATGGCGCAGAGGATGCTGGTGTTGTTTGGCTCAACTTACATCTGTGAGCAGACGCTCAGAGCAATGAATGTCAACAAAGCACATCACAGAGGCCAGCTCAATGAGGGACATCTTAAATCAGTCTTAAGAATTGCCACAACCACACTGAAACCAGACTTTGACGCGTTGGCGAGAAAAGAGTGACCGACAACACTGTTCTCATTAACACTTAAGGTATGTATTGTCGAAGGCTTTCATTGCTGGAATCAATAGGTTCTTGTGTTTTTTTTCGGGCTATATGGCCATGTTCTAGAGGCATTTTCTCCTGACGTTTCACCTGCATCTATGGCAAGCACCCTCAGAGGTAGTGAGGTCTGTTGGAATTAGGAAAACGGGTTTATATGTCTGTGGAATGACTGGGGTGGGGCCAAGAGCTCTTCTCTGCTGGAGCTAGGTGTGAATGTTTCAACTGACCACCTTCATTAGCATTTGAAGGCCTGGCTGAGCCTGGGAGAATCTTTTGTTGAGAGGTATGCTTCTTTACACTTTGTGATGTGGCTGCGTTTTAATTAAAAAATAATATTTTTTAATTAAAAGATCCTTGAGTAAAAATTTTAAGAAGGTAGGAGACCTCTTGGAACCCAATGGAGAAATTTAAAAAATGGGATAAGATAAAGAATAAATGTGGTTTAAAGTATTGGATAGCTTGGTTAGGCTTGTCGCAAAGAGCACAAGAAATAAAAAAGAAAGAAACATCAGATGCCTCATTGCATAGAATAATAAGCTGGAAAATAGAAAAAGAGAAAGGAATTATAGGGGAAATATATAAAGAACTAACAGCCTTATCCTATAATACAAAACACACTTTAGTAGAGGCCTGGAAACAGGATACAAACCTTAATGAAAACTTAGTAAACTCCTGGATTGATAAAACCCAAAAAATTAAACATCTAAGAATCAAAGAAACACAAAGGAAAATAATTTCAAAATGGTATAGGACCCGCTTTCAATTGGCTCACATTTTGAAAAACACTTCTAACAAATAAATAAATAAAATAAATGCGGAGAGATCGGTACTTTTTCACACATGTGGTGGGACTACTCTGAAATCCAAAAATATTATAATACAGTTAGAGAAGTAATAGAGGAAATAATAGAGCAAAAACTACATTGGAATAAAGGCCAATTTCTGTCCCTCACTATAGAGGTAAAGGAGGGGAACAACGAATGGGCTGATATGTTGAAATTTATGACAGTAGCCATACATGCCACAATCGTCCAAGGTTGGAAAGCTAAAACAAGGTGGGACCTGAAAACCTGGTGGTCTTATCTTTCTGAATATTTAATTAATGATTTTATCAATGAAAAAGAAAAATATCTGAATATTCAGTCAAGACAAGGTTGGTATAGGAAATGGTCCTGTTTAATTGACAAAACGGAAGGAAAAGATGGGTATCAGGCCTTCCAGATAATTAAATAAATATATTGATTTAAGTAAACCCAGACGGGGGTGGGAGGGTGGTAGGAAGAGGGTGGTAAGAGGGGGTGGGTGGGGTCTTAAAGGGTAATTAATGATATATATGGCAAAGGGAAGCACAATTGGAACCTGTATCCTAGTCATAAAAATTGTAAACAGTCTTTGACACTACCTTTTAGATGGCCAAGGTTCATACTGCATTGTTTTATTATTAGTATAGAGAAATTAATTTAAAAAATTGAAAAAGAGTAAACTTTTTTTAAAAAACCGATCTTACTATTCATGCATTGGCAAGCCTTGGTTGTGCTCTTGTTGCTTTGGCTGCACTTCAAAGGGCAAAACTTAATAATAATAATAATAATAATAATAATAATAATAATGGGAAAGGCTGGGGGTGTATATTACTTCCAGGTTTCCCCCAAGTTGTAGAAACGCCACACTTCTCTTTTTATCTTATCGTCGGTTTCATATTGATAATTCCTTTGAGCTTCTTTCATAAATTTCTGATATAAATTCCTTTTTTTTTCCTTTTACAGAGTCCAAAATTTTTTTCCAATCTGTTCTGTAAGATTTTGCTTCATTGTGTGAGATTTTTTGAGTAAGTATATCCATATTCATGATGTCCATTCCTTTAAAATCCATTGTTCCGCTGTAGGTATTTCTTTAGCTCTCCCTACTTTGGCCAAGCTAATTCTTGGAGCAGTTATTAAATAAAAAAAGATAGTATCCGTGTTCGTATCTGCTTTAAAGTCCGTAATCCCTAATAACAAGGATTCTGGTTTTGGATCGAATTTTATATGTAGGATAAGTTCAATCTTTTAGTGTATTTGGTGCCAAGAATTCTTTATTTTCTTACATTTACACCACATGTGGATGAAATTGCCTTTATGTTTTTCACATTTCCAACATTCATCTTTTGTTTTACCCTTGCTAATCTTTGACAGTATTTCTGGTGTTAGATACCATCTATAGAATATTTTATACCAGTTCTCTTTGAGCTCTGTTGCATATGAGTATCTTAATTTCTTGAGCCAGATCTCTTCCCACTCCGTCGAGAGTATGGATCGGCTTATATCCCTTAACCAGTTTACCATATTTTCTTTCACTTGTTCAGTTTCTGTTGACCAGGTTAAAAATTGTTGATATATTTTTCTAATTACTGTATATACTCAGTATAAGCCTAGTTTTTCAGCCCTTTTTTTAGGCTGAAAAAAGTCCCCCTCGGCTTATACTCGAGTCAGGGTTATTTATTTTTTTATTCTTTTATTGTTATTATTGTTCATTTCATTTATTATTTTATTCTATTTATTCTATTTATTATTATTACATTTATCATTTTACTCTATTATTATACATTTATTATTTTACTGTATAATTGTTGTTATTGCTACATTCATTATTTTACTCTTTATTATTATTATTATTATTACATTTACTATGCTACTCTCATTATTATTATTGGAAGGATACGTAAGCACATTTATATTGAAAAAGGTAAATCATTTAATCAGAGTTGGACAGTCTTATCTTAAATTATCATTTTTGTACATATTCAAAAATATGTAGGTCGATCGCCATTGTTGGCGTGGTTTTTAATGTCTTTTCTATATGTAATTTGTATAATACGTTAGTTGGGTCATTAGATTAGAGTGGTGTACTTGTATGGTAATGGGTTAATAGTCCCATTAGCTTAGAGTTGTGTACTTGTAGGATAATGTACTTTCTTGTTGTTTCTGTTTCTGTTTGTCTTGTCCTTTTTTATCATTGTGATAATAAAAACCATATATATATATATAACCTACTGATTCCTCAATTAATGTAATTTAATTGGTATCTATTTTTATTTAGCAATTTACCAGTAGCCTCTGCGTTTCCCACCCTCGGCTTATATTCGAGTCAATCCGTTTTCTCAGTTTTTTTTGTGGTAATATTAGGTGCCTCGGCTTATATTCAGGTCGGCTTATACTCAAGTATATACGGTAGTTTTGTATCTATTTATAATATCTTTTCCCAATTTTTAAAATTATATTTATTATTTTTTCCTGCTTTACTAAAACTTATTGTTCCTGCTCTTTTTATGTAAACAACTTGAAAACAACTATCTCTACAGTTGTTTTATTTTCCCTGTTCCTACTCTCAAGCAGCAAATTTTTATTCTTAATAAAAATAACTTTTTTTAAAAAAAAAAAGGGCAAAACTTTTATGTTATGGCTTTTACATGCAATTTGTATTATTTCACACAAACACTCTCCATCCACTTGCCTAACCTGTCTACCATATTTTAAAATCCACTGTATCAAAAAGGTTACCTATTCCTGATTGAAAGTCCTATTCAGTCGACTTAACCTCCTGTTGTGGCTCAGCTGGAGCCTCAGGAAGAAGATGATGGGTTTCAGATTCCTGAACATGTTCCTGTTGTTGATACAGAAGATGAGGAAGTTCAGTTTCCCATGGCAAGGAATGTTTTGGGAGATGTTTCTGATGTTAGTGAAACTTCCCAGGTGCAGGTGCAGGAGGATGACTCTCACCCTGCTGATTCTTGACGGCTAACGAGCTATCCGACCTTGAGGGCTCTGGAGATCTAGATAGGGAGGATCGCTTGCCATTCAAAGTTCGCCGCAGTGCGAGGCTTACTAACAAGAGGGAGGTTAGAGGTCAACAGAATGTGGTCATGCTAGGAAAGTATATTAAATGGGCTGTTTGAAGACAAATCTTTGTCAGTGCAACTTCTGCGAATAATCTGGTAACTTCTCTGGATTGCCTTCACTTTTGGGGCAATGCTCTTGGCTTCTTGGGACTTTGTCTTGTTCTTGGCTCCTTGGGACTCGGTCATGCTGCCATGGAATCTTGTTTGATCAATGCCTTTTGGATTATGCTTCATGCTGTTTGCCATTGAACTTGTGGAACTTTACCTTTGCATTTAAGACTTTGCTGTTGCTATTGAACTTTTGGAACTTTACCTTTATATTTAAGGCTTTGTTTTTCTTCAATAAGCTACAAAACCTTCCGCCTTGGTGTGGTGTGGTGTTCTGAGCAAGGTGATTCTATCCTGAGCTGCGACACCTCCAAAGCATTTACAGCCATCCCTCCACATTTGCTGCAGTTCAGGGCACAGGACTCCTGCGAAATAGGAAAACCACAAATAAAATATCCCTTTCTAGATATGTCTTAGTCCTCCAGCACAACAGTGTGGTTGCGCTATAAGATTTACAGTTGGCCCATGCCTGACTTAGAACCACAACTGAAAAAGTCAAGCACAACTTCACAGTCAAACCGAGATCAAGAGCTTCTGGTGAATGAGGTTTTTGTCCTGCCAGATCTGTCTGTCTCTCTTCTTGGCAAGCCTTCCAGCGTGGCCAGGTCTTCCCCGTGACCCGGATCATTCCTGTAGCGCTTGCGAGAGCAAAAACTGGGACGGTTTGAGGCCTCCCTCTGCTCCACTTCGGAGGGCGGTTATAGAAATCCCAGACAAACCTGGCCCACTTTCTCAGCATCGTTTGAAACGTATGGCTGTCATGCTCTTCTTGGTTGTTGCTGGCACTATTTATCTTCAAGTTGGCTTCAACTTATGGCAACTCTATGAAGGAGAGCCCCTCAGGATCACTGGTCACCCGTGGCCTTGTTCAGATCTTGCAAACTCAGGGAAGCCATTATATATATTTTAAATTGATCTTTTTTGAAATCCGCAAAACAGATAGTCCGCAATAAGCGAACCGCAAAGTAGCAAGGGAACACTGTAATAGGCAGTAAGGGGACCTAGAGCTTCTATTCAACCATTTCAAGGCTTCCTGCTTGGGCAGTGATGGCGCAATCATCAGCATAGATGAAACTGTCCCTTCTGGCAGTGGCTGCTCATTTGTGTAAATGTTAAACATGGCTTTGTATTGTTTTAACTGATTTGTTTTTAACAATCCCATGTTTAATTCTACTTTTAATATTTGTTGGTTTTGAATAACATTTGTTTATAATGTTGGGAGCCAGTTTGAGTCTTGTTTAAGACATGGAAGTCAGGTATAAATAAATACGATAATCATGCCTTTCTTTCTCTCTTTGATTGTTCTTTCAGTGTGTGTAACACCTGCCTTGCATTGATCCAGGATTCCAGCTCAGGAGGAAAAGGTGAGCACTTTGGCATTGGGCTTCTGGCTGCAAAAACCTTGAGGCTTCTCTTGGAATCCAAACTGGAAAAGCCAGTGTGATTCTAGGCTGGATTCATAGGAGTCTAGTGTTGAGATCGAGGGAAGTCCTAGTCCCACTCTATTACACTTTGACCAGTCCTCTTCACCTGGAATGATAATAATGCTGTGTCCAGTTCTGAGCAAAGCAATTCAAGAAGGACATTGACAAGAAGAGGGCCACCAAAAGGGTCAAAGATCTGGAAGCCAAGCCCTATGAGGAATGGGTTTGGTTCAAAGAGAAGGCTGAGAGGAATGGGGGTAGGCAAGCAAGCCATGTTTTGGTATTTGAAGGATGTCACATTGAGGAGAAGGGGGACACAACGGAGCAGGAGATTCCAACTCCCAGAAAAGGGATTCCACCAAAACATTAGGAATAACTGGGTTGTTGTAGGTTTTTTCGGGCTATATTCCTATGTTCTAGGTTTTTTCGGGCTATATACCCATGTTCTAGAGGCATTCTCTAGATGTTTGAAAATGAACAAAATCTGGCTACCAGTATTAAAAAAAATTCTAAAATTACAACAGTACAACAACAGAGAGGAAACAATCAGGCACATCTAATCACCTCTCAACAAAAGATTGCTCCAGGCACTGCCAGGCCATCAAATGCTAATCAAGATGGTCAGTTGAAACATCCACACCTAGCTCCAGCAGACAAGAGTCCTTTGTCCCACCCTGGACATCATTCCACAGATATATAAACCCTTTTTTCCTAGTTCCAACAGACCTCACTACCTCTGAGGATGCTTGCCATAGATGCAGGCGAAATGTCAGGAGAGAATGCCTCTAGAACATGGCCATATAGCCCGAAAAAACCTACAACAACCCAATGTTTTCAGCCATGAAAGACTTCGACAATACATTTATTATTATTATTAAATTATTATTATTTGACGGTGGAAAGCAGAGGCTGGATGGCCATCTGCCAGGAGGGCTTGGATTGTGGATTCTTGAGATTGTGAAAATCTCTTGAACCAAGATCAAAAGCTTTCCTTCTCCTTCTGGTGAATGAGTTTATTGTCCTGTCATATCTGTCTGTCTGTCTTCTTGGCAAGGCTTCCAGCATGGCCGGATCTTCCCCGTGACCCGGATCATTCCTGTAGCGCTTGCGAGAGCAACAACTGAGACGGTTTGAGGCCTCCATCTGCTCCCCTTCGGAGGGCGGTTATAGAAATCCCAGACAAGCCTTGCTTGCTTTCTCAGCGTCGTTTGAAGCAGGCCTGGGCAAACTTCAGCCTCCCCTCCAGGTGTTTTTGACTTCAGTGTTGGACGAGTGGGCTTATTAGGAAAAGACCCTCATAAATGCACAGCAGAGTAACTTACACACAGCAGCATGACTTTATACTTCCTTCTTTGCTTCCACACTGGGCTTCTTTCTCATGCAGATAAACAGCTTTGCTCTCACTGAGGTTCCTCTCATACTGAGCTTCGCAGTAGCATTTTGCACACAGCAGCCTTCACACTGGAGCTTTACACATGAGGCCTTCAATCTGGGGCTTCTCTCTCCCTAGCCTTCTCATGTGAGGACTTCACACACCAGGCCTACCTCACACTGAGGCCTATTAACACTGAGGTTTACCTCACACTGAGGCGTCTCTCAGACTCAAGCCTCTTCATACTGAGGGCAACTTACACTGAGAGTTACTAAGCTACAGGCATACCTGCGTATATAGAACTGCAGCTTTTACTGAGTCATTGCAACCATTTAACCCTTTCAGTGCTTGACTAACATTTTTGTAATAAAAATGTCTAGTTTGTAAATTAACTCCCACAATTCCTAACAGTCCAAACATGTTGAGATTAACTTCACAATTCAGCAGCAGATCAGTTGCACAACTTCAGTGCTTTCCTGTAGCTTCTTTCTGCACAGTATTTTCAGTCAACTGCTCCCACAGCCTGCAGTCACTCTGGAACTCTTTTACAGACACTTGAGCACATGCCCGGCCATTGTCAGTTTTACCATTGTCTTTCCCCCAGTCTAGATGATATTACAAACTTACCACAGCATACAGTTATATCTTGTCTTAGCAGACAGGTTCTTTTAATTACATATAGCCTTCGACGAACAACATCACAGCACAAGGAGAGAAATACACTGTACATGACTTCCTTATATACAGTTCATTTACACATAGCAATCACTGATTGGTTCCCAACTCATTGACTTAACTCAGACCCAGGATTACATCATTCACAATCACCTGGACTAGGCCAGAACACATTCCTCAAATGAAGTTCTGTATACAGTTAATGCATGACTCAGCACTTCCAATAGAAGCCCATTAGCAGTGCATGACTCAGCTATATTACATTGCAATACATTGTAAAACCTGACAAAACACAACACCTGGAGGGAAGGCCAAAGTTTGCCCAGGCCTGCTCTATCATTAAAAGCATGGGAATAGGTTATTAAAGGGCCTCCCACTTTGCCAGCGAGTCCTTTCCCAGTAAGTCAGGTTGACTCAATGAATTACCAAAATATGGTAACCACAGTTTTAAACATCTTGGCTTCTAGGAAAAGTTCAGGCTCAATTTAATCTTAAGTCTCGTTTGTTTGTCCTTTTAAGTTTCACAAGGCTTTTTTATTTTCTTTGCCAAACATTTGAGCTGTCGGCGGCGCAGCGGGTTAAACCGCTGAGCTTGTTGACTGAAAGGTTGCAGGTTCGAGTGTGGGTAGTGGCATGTTCTTCCGTTGTCAGCCCCAGCTTCTGCCAACCTAGCAATGCAAAAACATGCAAATGTGGGTAGACCAATAGGTACTGCTCCGGCAAGAAGGTAATGGCGCTCCATGCAGTCATGCCGGCCACATGAACTTGGAAGTGTCTAAGGACAATGCCGGCTCTTCGGCTTAGCAATGGAGATGAGCACCAACCCGCAGAGTTGGACAAAACTGGACTTAATGTCAGGGGAAAACCTTCCGCTTTACCTTACCTTGCCAAACATTTCCGTTTCCTTCCCAAACCCCATCTTTTGTGATCCTGTAGCACTGAATCATGGCAGTTAAAGCTGTGCCAAAAGGGAACCCATGCCTTTGATTAGTATCAGAAGACGCACTTGGCTGACACACATCACTCTTTGGGGAAACACTGGGGAGTAAAATCACCCCCAAAAAGGTGGGCAGCGATAAAGGGAAGCATGATGTTGAAGACAGGTATTTTTTGGAAACCTTGGGTCTAAAAACATCCTTTCAAAGCTGTTGCAAAACAAACTGGTCACCTATTGGTCATTCTATTTTCCCAGGCCTCGAAGAGAGAAGGTGCCAGCGATGGAGGAGGGAATCTTCGAAGAGTGCGTCCATTCTGCCTCTTGCTTCCTTATGTATTAAAATGTGTCTTATATTAAAATATGTCTTAACAGTCTCATGATGACATGCAATGAAACCAACCTGAAGAATATCAGCCACATTTCAAACTAAAATGGTTTGTGATGACTAATAAAGTTCTAAACAGTTTTCCCTGTTCAAAAAGCAAGTTATTATTATATCAATATTTATTAACTACTAACTACCCGCCACGTGTTGTTGTGGCCAACCTTTCCTTTCTCTCTCCTTCTCTCTTTCTCCTTCCTTCCTTCCTTCCTTCCCTCCCTCCCTCTTTCCTTCCTTCCCTCTTTTTCTTTCCCTTCTTTCTTCCTTCTCTACCTGTTTCTTTCCTCCCTATTATTATTATTATTATTATTATTATTATTATTAACTTTATTTGTACCCCGCTAGCATCTCCCGAAGGACTCGATGTGGCTTACACAGGCCGAAGCCTCAGAACACAATACAGTAAAAACATAACACAACAATAGTAAACAAAGCAAACCAAATAGTTAAGCAAATAACAACAACAGTAACAATACATCAAGACACTTTAAAACTGGGCCGGCCAGCGCCATGGGGTACAGGGTTAAAAGTGCTGGAGTGGCAGGAGGAGCATAGGATTAAAAAAGTGCGGTGTGCAGTAATATTAATTGTACTAAAGTGCTTCTAGGACTTGGGGTGGGGGATTCCTAATCTGAGAAGGCACGTCGGAACAGCCAAGTTTTTAGGTTCTTTCTGAAAGCTGCCAAAGAAGGGGCCTGTCGAAGATCTTTTGGAAGGGCATTCCAAAGTCGGGGGGCCGCCACAGAAAAGGCCCTGTTCCGTGTCCCCACCAAGAGCGCTTGTGACGAGGGTGGGATCACGAGCAGGGCCTCCCCAGATGACCGGAGTGAGCGTGTGGGTTCGTAGATGGAGATGCGGTCACGCAGGTAGGGTGGTCCCAAACTGTTCAGGGCTTTGTAGGTGAGTACCTGCACCTTGAATTGGGCCCGGAAAATAAATGGCAGCCAGTGGAGCTCCTTGAACAAGAGGGTTGACCTCTCTTGATAATGAGCCCCGGTTAGCATCCTGGCTGCCGCCCACTGGACCAATTGAAGTTTCCGAGCTGTCTTCAAGGGCAGCCCCACGTAGAGCGCATGGCAGTAATCCATTCTAGAGGTGACCAAGGCATGGACCACCCCGGCCAGATCAGCCTTCGCGAGGTACGGTCGCAGCTGGCGCACAAGTCTCAATTGTGCAAAGGCCCTCCCGGATACCGCCGACACCTGAGCCTCAAGTGTGAGCAACGGGTCCAGGAGGACACCCAAACTGCGGACCTGTGGCTTCAGGGGGAGTGTAACCCTGTCCAGCACAGGTAGCCACCCTATACCCCGATCTGGTTTACGATCGACCAGGAGGACCTCTGTCTTGTCGGGATTGATCTTCAGCTTGTTCCTCCTCATCCAGATCGACACAGCGGCCAGGCACTCGTCCAGCACCCGAGAGGCCTCCTTGGAATTAGGTGGAAAAGAGTAGTAGAGTTGTGTGTCATCCGCATAAAGATGGCACCCAACTCCAAAACTCCGGATGACCTCTCCCAGCGGTTTCATGTAGATGTTGAAAAGCATGGGCGACAAAATAGAGCCTTGCGGGACCCCACAGATCAAAGGCCAGGGGTCCGAGCAGGCGTCTCCCAGCTTCACCATCTGGGTTCGTCCCTCCAGGAAGGACCGGAGCCACGATAGAACCGCGCCCCCGAGGCCCATCCCAGAGAGACGACCCAGAAAGATACCATGATCGATGGTATCGAAAGCCGCTGAGATGTCCAAGAGAACCAACAGAGTCACACTCCCCCTGTCCAGCTCTCTGCGGAGGTCAGCCACCAAGGCGACCAAGGCCGTCTCGGTGCCATGACCAGGCCTGAAACCAGACTGTGACTGATCTAGGTAGTTGGTATCATCTAAGAAGCTCTGGAGCTGAGAGGCGACCACCCGCTCCAGCACCTTACCCAAAAAAGGGAGGTTGGAGATTGGCCTGTAGTTGCTCAGCACCGTGGAGTCAAGGGAGGCCTTTTTGAGGAGTGGACGAACCACAGCCTGTTTCAAGTTAGATGGAAAAATCCCTTGCTCCAACGATGCGTTGATAATCAATACAAACCAATCAACCAGCCCGTCCCTGGCTGATTTAATGAGCCAAGATGGGCACGGGTCTAGAGATGAAGTGGTCGCTCTCACAGCCCCAAGAATCTCCTCCACGGTTTCAGGAAGAACAAGCCTAAAAGAATCCCACAAAGTTGGACAAGCAGATGCCTCCGTCACCTCTTCTGGTACTGCAATGAAATTGGAGTCGAGCTCAAGGCGTATCTGGGCGACTTTACCTGCAAAATGGTGTGCGAAATCGCAACACCGAGCTGCTGGGTCCTCAGTGACCCCCTCCACCACAGGTGGGTGGAGGAGTTCCCCCACGACCCGAAACAGCTCCGATGATCTATTTGCTGCAGACGCTATACGGGTGGTCGTGATGATTTCCTGGCCAACCGAATAGCCACGGAGTATGCCTTAAGAGAGACTTTAGCCCGTGCTCGATCAGACACGTCCCAAGATTTCCTCCATTTGCGCTCTAGCCCCCTTCTCGCATGCTTCATCACGGTCAGCTCCCCGGTGAACCAGGGAGATGGCCTGTCACGACGCAACGAGATGGGGCGTTCGGGTGCGATCATATCTAACGCCCTGGACATCTCCCCATTATAGAGAGTTACCAAGGCGTCGATAGAATCGCCAGGCTCCAAGGCAGGAAGAACCCCAAGATTCCTCAGGAATCCGTCCGGATCCATCAGTCTCCTAGGGCGGACCATTTTAATCTGTCCTCCACCTCTGCGGAGGTTAAGGGACGCAGCAAGTCTAAAACTGATCAGATAATGATCAGACCATGACACAGGAAGGATGTTTTGATCTTCCACTCTAATCATTTCGTTGTCCGCCATGAAAACAAGGTCAAGAGTATGTCCAGCTTGATGAGTGGGACCAGATATTATTTGTGACAGTCCTATGGTCGTCATGGTGGCCATAAAGTCCTGAGCTGCACCAGATAGGGTGGTCTCAGCGTGGATGTTAAAGTCTCCCAGCACCACCAGGCGCTGGGAGACCAAGGCCGAATTAGAGACCACCTCTGCTAGCTCAGACAGGGAGGCTGCTGGGTCGCGGGGTGGGCGGTACACCAGCAGGAACCCCACACTGTCACTGCTCCCCACTTTCAAGTGGACACACTCAAACCCAGAAGCCTGCGGAACAGCGCATCTGATCACGGCGATGGATTGCCGAAAGACTACTGCGACCCCTCCTCCCCGCCCCCCTTGTCTGGCCTGCTGATGCACTCCGAAACCTGGTGGACACAACTGAGTGAGATTTACTCCCCCCAGCTCGTCCAGCCAGGTCTCGGTGATGCATGCCAGATCCGCCCTTTCATCCAGGATCAAGTCCTGGGTGGCCGCGGTCTTAGCATTAACGGATCTGGCATTAATCAGCAGGACCTTAAGACCAAGGGGGCTGCCGTGGAGCCTACCACTACCTACCTTCTCCAGGGTCGCAAGAACTGTTGCGCTTCTCCCTGGGATGTTGGTGACCCGCTATTCTCCTCCCCCACATGACTTGGATGGCACCCCCTTCCTCCGGAACCCTCCCCCCCCCCCTACATGGCCGTAATCTGTAACTAGTCAGCTCTCAGAGGAAGAAGTCAGGCTGGGGAATAATCTCCCTTGGGCGTTAGGTAGGGATGTTTCTGATGTTGAGGTAGATAGTGAAACATCAAGGGAGCTGAGTGGGCTGAATAAGGGAAGTGTTCTCGAGCGAAGGAGTGTGGCTGGTTGAGTGGGGGCGACCGGGACAGATGGGGTCTCAAAGTGATACGAACCAGGAGGGGAGGCCCTAACCGGTGAGCTAGTTGTGGATACACGGGGACCTGATGGAGTATGGCGAGAAGGAACCCCGGAAGCAAACAAGGGGCGTATCTGAGGGTCCACAACTACCCTCCTAATGGTAATGCCCCATTTCTTTAAGACAGCGCTTTGCCATGAGCTCTCCGAGCCATGAATTGTCTTCTGGTGTTATTTGAAGACGGGAGGAACGGTCAGATGATTGGTAGTCCCTCCATAACCACACTATGGCTTCTAGTCTTATTTCCTGTGGTCTTTTACCCAGGATTTGGGCCAAGGAGTTACAAACTGCCCTCTTAGAGGTCCATCTGCCTCTGTTCACCATTTGGTCAGCAATGTCCCTCCCTTTGCTCTTTGGTTCCATCCTTCTCTCTTTCTTTCCTTCCTTCCCTCCCTCCCTCTTTCCTTCCTTCCCTCTTTTTCTTTTCTTTCTCTTTTCCCTTCTTCTTTCTTCCTTCTCTGCCTGTTTTTTTCCTCCCTCCCTTTGCTCTTTGGTTCCATCCTTCTCCCTTTCCTTCCTTCCTTCCCTCTTTTTCTTTTCTTTCTCCTTTCCCTTCTTCTTTCTTCCTTTTCTACCTGTTCCTTTCCTCCCTTCTTTTGCTCTTTGGTTCCATCCTTCCTTCTCTCTTTCCTTCCTTCCTTCTCTCCTTCCTTCCTTCCTTCCTTCCTTCCCTTCTTTTCTTTTCTTTTCTTTCTCCTTTCCCTTCTTCTTTCTTCCTTCTCTACCTATTCCTTTCTCCTTTCTTTTGCTCTTTGGTTCCATTCTTCCTTCTCTCTTTCCTTCCTTCCTTCCCTCCCTCTTTCTCTCTTTCCTTCCCTCTCTGTTTCCTTTCTTCTTTCACTTTTTATTTACTTCTCTCCTTCCTTCACTATTCTTTCCTTTCTTCCTACTTTCACCTTCCTCCTTTCCCCTTCCTCCCTCCCTTCCTTCCCCCTTTTTGTGTATATGTGTTTTGTGTGTGTATATATTTGTATATGTGTATGTGTGTTTGTGTATATGTGTGGCTTTGTGCATGCGTTGTAATGTTGTTGTTTTTTTTGGTTTAAGTCTCTTTTGCTGTGTTTTTCAGTGTTTTATGTGTGAAGGACATACATTGGGTTGTTAGGTGCCTTGTGCCCAAATGTGGTGTCAATTCGTCCAGTGGGTTTTTGAGTTCTGTTAATCCCACAAACAAACATGACATTTTTATTGATATAGATTTATCCCCCGTCTTTCTCCCCACGGGAATTCAAGGCAGCTAACATCTATCCTAAACTGTTTAGAAAGCGCAAAACAGAAGTTAAAAAACAAATAGTAACAGGGTCACCAAATTTATACTAAAAGCCAGTTGGAATGGTTCAAAATTGTTTAGGGTTGTGTAAAACCGGTTCTGCCCCAAAGAGGTCAAGGAACAGCCTCGTTTTCTTCCGGCACCAGAAGGACAACAATATTGGCACCAATGAGACCATGAGATGGATCTAAGACAGTGGTTCTGAACCTCCCTTATGCCGCAGCCTCTTCATACTGTTCCTCATGTTGTGGTGACCCCCCAACCATATTATTTTTGTTGCTACTTCAGAACTGTTGTTAAAAAACAAATAGTTTTTTAACATCCAAGATGCTCTAGGCGATTTACAAGCTATGAATCATCATGTAAATATCTGATACGCAGGATGTATTTTTATTCACTGGACCACATTTGGCAGAAATACCCAATACGCCCAAATTTGAAAACTGGTGGGGTTAGGGTTGATTTTGTCATTTGGGAGTTGTAGTTGCTGGGATTTATAGTTCACCTACAATCACAGAGCATTCTGGACTCCACCATCAGTGGAATTGAACCAGACTTGGACACAGAACTCCCACGATCAACAGAAAATACTTGAAGGGTTTGGTGGGCATTGACCTTGAGTTTGGGAGTTGTGGCACACCTACATCCAGGGAGCACTGTGGACTCAAACAATGATGGATCTGGAGCAGACTTTGCATGAATACTCAAAATGCCCAAATGTGAACACTGGTTCTTATGTCAGTAGAAAAAGGAAAAACAAGGAGGCGATAGGACCTCTTCGAGGAGAAGATGGGGCAATGCTGACAGGGGATAGGGAAAAGGCAGAACTACTTAATGCCTTCTTTGCCTCGGTCTTCTCACAAAAAGAGAGTCTTCAACCTCAGCAAGATGGAGTGGATGAGGGATTGGAGGACATCCAACCCCAAATTGGGAAAGAAGTCGTTCAGGAATACCTGGCCGCTCTTAATGAGTTCAAGTCCCCAGGGCCAGATCAACTACACCCCAGAGTATTGAAGGAACTAGCGGAAGTCATTTCGGAACCATTGGCAACCATCTTTGAGAGTTCTTGGAGAACGGGAGAAGTTCCAGCAGATTGGAGGAGGGCCAATGTGGTCCCAATCTTCAAGAAGGGAAAAAAGGATGACCCAAACAACTACCGTCCGGTCAGCCTCACGTCGATACCGGGCAAGATTCTGGAAAAGATTGTTAAGGAAGCGGTCTGCAAACACTTAGAAACAAAAGCAGTCATCGCTAATAGTCAACATGGATTTATCAAAAACAAGTCATGTCAGACTAATCTGATCTCTTTCTTCGATAGAGCTACAAGCTGGGTAGATGCGGGGAATGCCGTGGATGTAGCGTACCTGGATTTCAGGAAGGCCTTCTTTGACAAGGTCCCCCATGACCTTCTGGCAAGGAAACTAGTCCAATGTGGGCTAGGCAAAACTACGGTGAGGTGGATCTGGAATTGGTTAAGTGGACGAACACAGAGAGTGCTCACCAATGCTTCCTCTTCATCTTGGAAAGAAGTGACAAGTGGAGTGCCGCAGGGTTCCGTCCTGGGCCCGGTCCTGTTCAACATCTTTATTAATGACTTAGATGAAGGGCTAGAAGGCAGGATCATCAAGTTTGCAGACGACACCAAATTGGGAGGGATAGCCAATAGTCCAGAGGACAGGAGCAGAATTCAAAACGATCTTGACAGATTAGAGAGATGGGCCAAAACTAACAAAATGAAGTTCAACAGTGACAAATGCAAGATACTCCACTTTGGCAGAAAAAACGAAATGCAAAGATACAGAATGGGTGACGCCTGGCTCGAGAGCAGTAAATGTGAAAAAGATCTTGGAGTCCTCGTGGACAACAAGTTAAACATGAGCCAACAATGTGACGTGGCGGCAAAAAAAGCCAATGGGATTTTGGCCTGCATCAAGAGGGGCATAGTGTCTAGATCTAAGGAAGTAATGCTACCCCTCTATTCTGCTTTGGTTAGACCACATCTGGAATATTGTGTCCAATTCTGGGCGCCACAATTCAAGAGAGATATTGACAAGCTGGAATGTGTCCAGAGGAGGGCGACTAAAATGATCAAGGGTCTGGAGAACAAGCCCTATGAGGAGCGGCTTAGGGAACTGGGCATGTTTAGCCTGAAGAAGAGAAGGCTGAGAGGAGATATGATAGCCATGTATAAATATGTGAGAGGAAGCCACAGGGAGGAGGGAGCAAGCTTGTTTTCTGCTTCCTTGGAGACTAGGACGCGGAACAATGGCTTCAAACTACAAGAGAGGAGATTCCATCTGAACATGAGGAAGAACTTCCTGACTGTGAGAGCCGTTCAGCAGTGGAACTCTCTGCCCCGGAATGTGGTGGAGGCTCCTTCTTTGGAAGCTTTTAAACAGAGGCTGGATGGCCATTTGTCAGGGGTGATTTGAATGCAATATTCCTGCTTCTTGGCAGAAGGGGGTTGGACTGGATGGCCCATGAGGTCTCTTCCAACTCTTTGATTCTATGATTCTATGGTGGAGTTTGCGTAAAATAGACCTTGATGTTTGGGAGTTGTTGCCGGGATTTATAGTTCACCTACAATCACAGAGCATTCTGGACTCCACCAAAGATGGAATTAAACCAAACGTGGTGCACAGAACTCCCATGACCAACAGAAAATACTGGGCATTGACCTTGACTTTTGGAGTTGTAGTTCACCTATATCCAGATAGCGCTGTGAACTCAAACAATGACTGATCTGGGCCAAACTTGGCACAGAGACTCAATATGCCCAAATGCGAACACTGGTGGAGTTTGGGGAAAATAGACCTTGACGTTTGGGAGTTGTCATTGCTGGGATTTATAGTTCACCTACAATCAAAGAGCATTCTGGACTCCACCATCAATGGAATTGAACCAAACTTGGCACACAGAATTCCTATGACCAACAGAAAATACTGGAAGGGTTTGGTGGGCATTGACCTTGAGTTTTGGAGTTGTAGTTCACCTCCATCCAGAGAGCACTGTAGACTCAAACAATGATGGATCTGGACTAAACTTGGCACGAATACTCGATATGCCCAAACGTGAACACTGGTGGAGTTTGGGGAAAATAGACCATGACGTTTGGGAGTTGTTGCTGGGATTTATAGTTCACCTACAATCACAGAGCATTCTGGACTCCACCATCAATGGAATTAAACCAAACATGGTACACAGAACTCCCATGACCAACAGAAAATACTGGGTTTGGTGGGCATTGACCTTGAGTTTGGGAGTTGTAGTTCAGTGCCTGGAGCAATCTTTTGTTGAGAGATGATTAGATGTCCTTGTTTGTTTCCTCTCTGTTGTTGCGCTGTTCTAACTTTTTTAGAGTTTTTTTATACTGGTGGCCAGGTTTTGTTCATTTTCCTGGTTTCTTCCTTTCTGTTGAAATTGTCCACATGCTTGTGGATGTCAATGGCTTCTCTGTAGTCTGACATCTAATCACCTCTCAACAAAAGATTGTTCCAGGCACTTCTAGGCTATCAAATGCTAATCAAGGTGGCTAGTTGAAACATTCACATCACCTACCAAGCTTGCAAATTCTGTGTTTTGCCTGTATGTTTGTTTGTTTGTTTTTGTTAAAAATGTAATACAAATGTCTGGTTGCTGATGACATGATCATCATCATTTAATTACTTATTAATCTCCCTCCATCCAAGATGCTCTAGGCGATTTACAAGCTAAAATTGTAAAGGATAAAAATACATACATACAGATATTGATAAAATTAACAAAGATGGAAATAAATACCCTAAATAAAACCTAGCTCCAGCAGACAAGAGACCTTTGTCCCACCCTGGTCATTCCACAGATATATAAACCCATTTTCCTAGTTCCAACAGACCTCACTACCTCTGAGGATGCTTGACATAGATGCAGGCGAAACGTCACGAGAGAATGCCTCTAGAACATGGCCATATAGCCCGAAAAAACCTACAACAACCCAGGTCCTCCATGGTGCATGTGGCAGGGCTCACGTTGCATTGCAGCAGGTGGTCAGTGGTTTGCTCTTCTCCACACTTGCATGTCCATCCTTCCACCTGAAGCTTAGGAAGAACACCTGGACGATCAGTGGAAGACATGGCCTTGGAGTCTTATCCTCTGCTGAAGCTGAGTCTGGATGGCCACCTGTGGGGAGGGCTCTGACCGTGTCTTCCTGGATGGCCATCTCTGGGGGTCTCTTGCAACTCTAGGTTTCTGATCCAAGGAGGAGGATGCAGCCAGAATGCCTTTGTGCCCCTTCGTTTATTTATTTCTCGTGTCAGGGCAACCAGTCAATTATATTACATTTCTAACAGAACGAAGCAAACAGACATAATACAACATTTGAGAGTTTGGTAGTTGATCAGATGTCCTTTGCCCAGTATCTGGCCACTTGGAGTGCCTCTGGTGTTGCCACAAGAAGGTCCTCCATTGTGCATGTGGCAGGGCTCAGGGTGCATTGCAGCAGGTGGTCTGTGGTTTGCTCTTCCACTTTGTGGCCCCATTTCTGAAGGTTGGCTCTGCATCTCGTGGTGCCAGAATGCAGTCTGTTCAGTGTCTTTCAAGTCGCCCAGTCCTCTGTGTGCCCAGGGGGGAGTCTCTCATTTGGTATCAGCCATTGGTTGAGGTTCTGGGTTTGAGCCTGCCACTTTTGGACTCTTGCTTGCTGAGGTTTTCCAGCAAGTGTCTCTGTAGATCTTAGAAAACTATGTCTAGATTTAAGTCATTGATGTGCTGGCTGATACCCAAACGGGATGAGCTGGAGATGTCTCTGCCTTGGTCCTTTCACTATTGGCTGCTACTTCCCGGCGGATGTCAGGTGGTGCAATGCTGGCTAAGCAGTGTAATTTCTCCAGTGGCGTGGGGCACAGACACCCCGTGATAATGCGGTATGTCTCATTAAGAGCCACATCCACTGTTTTAGTGTGGTGAGATGTGTTCCACACTGGGCATGCATACTCAGCAGCAGAGTAGCACAGCGCAAGGGCAGATGTCTTCACTGTGTCCGGTTGTGATCCCCAGGTTGTGCCAGTCAGTTTTCGTATGATATTGTTTCTAGCGCCCACTTTTTGCTTGATGTTCAGGCAGTGCTTCTTGTAGGTAAGAGCACAGTCCAGAGTGACTCCTCCCAGGTATTTGGGTGCGCTGCAATGCTCCAGTGGGATTCCTTCCCAGGTGATCCTCAGAGCTCAGGATGCTTCTCTGTTCTTGAGATGAAAGGCACATGTCTATGTTTTAGATGGGTTGGGGATCAGCTGGTTTTCCCTGTAATAGGCAGTGAGAGTACCTTCGGAAAGCTTCTGTTCTTCCTGCTTGAGCGGTGATGGCACGATCATCAGCATAGATGAAACTGTCTGTCCCTTCTGGCAGTGGCTGGTCATTTGTGTAGATGTTGAACATGGATGGAGCAAGCACGCTCCCCTGAGGCAGGCCGTTCTTCTGTTTCTGCCATCTGCTTCTCTGGCCCTGAACTCAACAAAAAAGCTCCTGTTTTGTAGCAGGTTTCCTATGAGGCAGGTGAGGTGGTCGTCCTTTGTGATATTGTACATTTTTCTCAGGAGGAGGCGGTGGTTCGCAGTATCATAGACCCCTTCGTGCGTCACGGGCATAAATGGGTGTCTTCCTGGGTCCTTTCCGCTGACTCAATCTGGGCAGCCCAGGGCTTTCGGAAGGGGAAGTTCGGTTCTTCCATCTGGCAAGCCCACACTTTTGATCGAGAGGCAGAAGGCATCCTCTCGTGACGCTTTCTGAGCAGGATGTGTCTGCAGAAATCTCAGAAAGGACCCTGTGAAGGCATCTGGGCTGCATTGGGGGTGGCAGGAGGGGAGAAACCAAAATTACAAGAGATTCCAGCTAAACATTGGGAAAAGAACCTCTTTGGTGTTGGAGCTGATTGGCAGGGGAATAGACTGCCTTGGAGGAGGGCCATCTTTCAGGAGAGCCAGGGATGGCCATCTCTTGGGAGAGGTTGGATGGCCGAATGGGGTTGGACTAGACAAGCCTTGGAGTCCCTTCAGTTTCTATGATTCTAAGATTCGGGCTGAATGGCCATCTGTTGGGAGAGTTTCAAATGTGTCTTCCTGCCTGGCAGGATGGGGTTGGACTAGACAAGTCTTGGAGTCCCTTCAGTTTCTATGATTCTAAGATTCGGGCTGAATGGCCATCTATTGGGAGAGCTTCAAATGTGTCTTCCTGCCTGGCAGGATGGGGTTGGACTAGACAACCCTTCGAGTCCCTTCAGTTTCTATGATTCTAAGATTCGGGCTGAATGGCCATCTATTGGGAGAGCTTCAAATGTGTCTTCCTGCCTGGCAGGATGGGGTTGGACTAGATAACCCTTGGAGGTCCCATCCAACTCTACGGATGTCTAGTTTTCCAAGGTTTTTCTTGCCAACCCTAAAGGGCACCAGGTTCTTCCTGATCTTGGAAGCTAAGCAGGGCTGGCCCTGGATGGTGTTTGGGTGGGAGATCACCAAGCCATATCAGGCGCTGTATTCTCAAATTCAAGCTGCCTCTGGATGTTCCTTGACTAAATATAACCCTGTGGGATTTATAGGCTTGCTCTCAACCCACTCGAAGGCACAAAGTCACACTCAGCGTTGCTCCTCTTTCCTGTCTCGGAAGAGGAAATGACACCATTCGCCGCAGAAGGTTTCACCCAGAGATGCAAGAAGCAAGATGAGAAGGGTGGCAAGCCATTTCAAAACCAGTGACCTGGGAGCTAAACCAGTTCCTGTTTACTCACCTTTGCATTGCCACACCAGGACGATGGGAGTTGCAGTCCAAACTTATTTCTCAAAGTTTGACCCACAAGGAGCAGGGCAGGGATGAAAAGTCTGCAGTGTGAGCAAAACTAAAAGTGAACCCTGGGTGCGTCCACACTGAAGAATGAATGCAGTTTGACACCACTTGAACTACAACTCCCAGGATATTGGGTTCAACTGGATGGCTCTTGGATTTCTCTTCCAAGAATCCTTCTCTGGAGATCTTTAATCAGAGACTGGATGGCCATCTGTTGAGAGGGCTTGGATGGTGTCTCCCTGCCTGGCAGCAGGGCGTCGGACTGGATGACCTTTGGAGTCCCCTTCCAAATCAACTTAAATATAGATTTGCTGGGAGCTTGAAAAACTTAAAAACCCCTTCTATGGGTTTTAAAGCAGAAGCTGGATGGTTATCTGTCAGGAGGGCTTGGATAGTGTCTTCCTGCCTAGCAGAAGGGAGTTGGACTGGATGACCTTTAGGGGCCACTTCAAATTCTATAGTCCTATTAATCTCCATGAGGTTGTAGTCCTACTTCTCTCCATGAACCGTCTATCTATGTCTTTGAGGTTGGATGGCCCTCTGTCGGGAAGGATTAAATTGTGCCTTCGTGCCTGGTGGAAAGGGGGTTGGATTGGATGACCTTTGGGGGTCCCTTCCAACTCTATATTCCTATTTCCTATTCCTATTACCATCCTTTTGGGAGACTTTTCTCATGTCCCCGCATGGGGAGCTGGAGCTGACAGACGGGAGCTCACCCTAGCTCTCCCCGAATGATATTGTGTTGAATCTAATGCATTTTAACTATGCGATACCCCGCCTTGAGATGTGAGATATGAGAAGATGCAGGTGACCAATAAAATGTATTGCTGTTATTACCTTAGTATAATTATATATTATAATTATTATATTATGATATTATCATATAATATTATTATTTTCATGTCAGGAGCAACTTGAGAAACTGCAAGTCGCTTCTGGTGTAAGAGAATTGGCCATCTGCAAAGACGTTGCCCAGGGAATGCCCAGATGATTTGATGTTTCCCCATCCTTGTGGGAGGCTTCTCTCATGTCCCTTCATGGGGAGCTGGAGCTGACAGACGGGAGCTCACCTGCGCTCTCCCCTGAGAAACTGCAAGTCGCTTCTGGTGTCAGAGAATGGCCATCTGCAAGGATGTTTTGATATTTTCCCATCCTTATGGGAGGCTTCTCTCATGTCCCCATAAGGGGACCTGGAGTTGACAGACGGGAGCTCACCCACGCTCTCCCCTGAAAAACTGCAAGTCGCTTCTGGTGTCAGAGAATGGCCATCTGCAAGGATGTTTTGATATTTTCCCATCCTTGTGGGAGGCTTCTCTCATGTCCCCACATGAGGACCTGGAGTTGACAGACGGGAGCTCACCCACGCTCTCCCCTGAAAAACTGCAAGTCGCTTCTGGTGTCAGAGAATGGCTGTCTGCAAGAATGTTTTGATGTTTTCCCATCCTTGTGGGAGGCTTCTCTCATGTCCCTGCATGGGGAGCTGGAGCTGACAGAGGGCAGCTCACCAGCCCTCTCCCCTGAAAAACTGCAAGTCGCTTCTGGTGTGAGAGAATGGCTGTCTGCAAGGATGTTTTGATGTTTTCCCATCCTTGTGGGAGGCTTCTCTCACGTCCCCACATGGGGAGCTGGAGCTGACAGACAGGAGCTCACCTGCGCTCTCTCCTGAGAAACTGCAAGTCGCTTCTAGTGTGAGGGAATGGCCGTCTGCAAGGATGTTTTGGTATTTTCCCATCCTTGTGGAAGGCTTCTCTCATTTCCCCGCATGGGGAGCTGGAGCTGACAGACGGGGAGCTCACCCACACCCTCCCCTGAGAAACTGCATGTCGCTTCTGGTGTGAGAGAATTGGTCATCTGCAAGGACATTGCCCAGGGAACGCCCAGATATTTTGATGTTTTCCCATCCTTGTGAGAGACTTCTCTCATGTCCCCGCATGGGGAGCTGCAGCTGACAGACAGGAGCTCATCCGTGCTCTCCCCTGAGAAACTGCAAGTCGCTTCTAGTGTGAGAAAATGGCTGTCTGCAAGGATGTTTTGATGTTTTCCCATCCTTGTGGGACGCTTCTCTCATGTCCCCGCATGGGGAGCTGGAGCTGACAGACGGGAGCTCACCCACACTCTCCCCATCTGACTCACTTGAACGTCACTTTTGGGTGCCTTAAGAGAGGAAGGCCCCTTTTGCCCACATTAGAGGTGTGTTACTCATTTTCGGGAAGGAAAGCCGACACGCAAATGTCACATGAATGCGGAACCGACCTCGGAACGACAGACCAGGTTGGTGGGGAAACATGAAATGCAGAAGTCCCGCGTGATGACGCTGGAAATCTCAAAGGCTGTGCAAGACCACACTGGGTTCAGTGCTTGAGATTTGTCAGTTGGGTTGAGTGATGCCTTGGATGGCCATCTGTCCAGGGGGATCAATGGTGAGCCAGCCAGGGGCCCCTGCCTTGAAGCGGATCTGACCTGCAGCAGGGAGTTCCGCAGTTCTCCATTGCCAGCTTGGGCCAGCATCCAAGGGAATGTGGCCACAGCAGCATCTTCAGCCAAGGACTCTCCTGCTTTACTTCCTTCCCCTTCCTAACATTGTAACAAAACCCCCCAATAAAGTATCAATTAATTGTAACTTTTTCCTCTCTGTAGTGTTACTTTGTGTCCTTTACTTCCTCCAAACCATTCTCTGCATGAACTTTCTCTCTCCTGGGCTGCAGATGGTTGCTGGTCCACTCGGGATTTGATTCCAGCATCCCAGGGAGGTCGAAACTGCGTTCCGTTGAACCGTGGATACGGAAACCCATCGGGTCCCCGTATCCACGGGTCAACGGATCGTCCAAAAATTGGTGCCATTCTTTTCCTGGGCAAATTCTAAGACAGTGGTTCTCAACCTTCCTAATCCCGTGACCCCTTAATCCAGTCCCTCATGTTGTGGTGACCCCCAACCATAACATTGTTTTCGTTGCTACTTCATAACAGTCATTTTACTACTGTTATAAATCATAATGTAAATATCTGATATGCAGGATGTATTTTCATTCACTGGACCAAACTGGGCACAAATACCCAATACACCAGTGTTTCTCAACCTGGGGGTCGGGACCCCTGAGGGGGTCGCGAAGAGGTGTCAGAGGGGTCACCAAAGACCATCAGAAAACACAATATTTTCTATTGGTCATGGGAAGTTTGGCCCAATTCTGTCATTGGTGGGGTTCAGAACGCTCCTTGATTGTAGGTGAACTATAAATCCCAGTATCTACAACTCCCAAATGTCAAAGTCTGTGTTCCCCAAATCCCATCAGTGTTCACATTTGGGCATACTGAGTATACGTACCAAGTTTGGTCCAGATCCATCATTGTTTGAGCCCACAGTGCTCTCTGGATGTAGGCGAACTACAACTCCCAAACTCAAGGTCAACGCCCACCAAACCCAGTATTTTCTGTTGATCATGGGAGTCCTCTGTGCCAACTTTGGTTCAATTCCATTGTTGATGGGGTTTAGAATGCTCTTTGTTTGCAGGTTAACTATAAATCCCAGCAACTACAACTCCCAAATGACAAAATCAATCCCCTCGACAACCCCACCAGTATTCAAATTTGGGCATACTGGGTATTTGTGCCAAATTTGCTCCAGTGAATGAAAATACATCCTGCAAATTATTATTTACATGGCAATTCATAATGTTAGGGTTATGGTTGGGGGTCACCACAACATGAGGGGTCGCAGCATTACGAATGTTGAGAACCACTGCAATACACCCAAATGTGAATGCTAGTGGGGTTGGGGGAGGACTGATTTTGTAATTTGGGAGTTGTAGTTGCTGGGATTTATAGTTCACTTATAATCAAAGAGCATTCTGAACTCCACCAGCAATGGATTTGAACCAAACTTGGCTCCCACGACCAACAGAAAACACTGGAAGGATTTGATGGGCATTGACCTTTTTGGGAGTTGTAGTTCACCTATATCCAGAGAGCACCGTGGATTCATGCAACGGTGGATCTGGACCAAACTTGGCACAAATACTCAATATGCCCAAATTTGAACACTGGTGGAGTCTGGGGAAAATAGATCTTGACATTTGGGAGTTGTAGTTGCTGGGATTTATAGTTCATTACAATCAAAGAACATTCTGAACTCCACCAATGATAGAATTGGCTCAAACTTCCCACATGGAATCCCCATGACCAGCAAAAAATACTGTGTTTTCTTATGGTCTTTGGTGACCCCTCTGACACCCCCTCGCGACCCCCTCAGGGGTCCCGACCCCCAGGTTGAGAAACACTGTTCTAAGACTAAAGGCTATCTCGCTTTTGCTCTGCTAACCTCTCCACCCCGGGAATAACCTTCTTCGCCCTCAAAAACTCAACATGGAGCCCAGCTGGCTTCCCGATGCCACCACGTCGTTACCACCATCTCGCTGATGCCCATGGAGCCTGTTGATCTGGGGAACCTTTCTCGGTCACGCCTTGGGACCCCCTGAAGACCAGCGGGCTGTCGAGATCACTGATGTGGTGGGATCTGTAGTTTCTTTGCTCCCGATGTGGTTCCTGACCTCCAGCGCTGGCAGTCATCTCCATAAAGACTCCAGGGCACCTTTTCCCCAACTTGTCCCCATGGATTCTGCGGCTTATCCAGAACTTTAATCAACTTTTGAGGACTTTTGGACACGTTTTTTGGAACCTTTCCTTCTTTAAACCCCATGGACTCCCTTTTATGATTTTAGGATTTTATGATTTAATGGCTTTGGACTCTTTATGGCCTCTGGTGGGTGGGGTGGGTTGATATGAATTTCTCCCCCCCCCCTTCCCCCAATTTATGTCTTATGAACCCTATATATGTGTGTATAAAACATGGAATGCCACCTTTTCGTGACCCCAGCATGACAAACTCTTGGGAAATTCCTTCCTTATTCCTGAGATGAATTCCCCATTGACCAAAGCACTCCACAAAGACTTATTGCATGACAGTAACAATGGTGCCCCTCAGAATTCTCGTGACCAACAGAAAAGAGTAGAAGGGTTTGGTGGGCATTGACCTTGAGTTTGGGAGTTGTAGTTCACCTACATCCAGGGAGCACTGAGGACTCAAACAATGATGGAAATGGACCAAACTTGGCAAATACTCAATATGCCCAAATGTGAACACTGGTGGAGTTTGGGGAAAATAGACCTTGACATTTGGGAGTTGTAGTTGCTGGGATTTGTAGCTCACCTACAATCAAAGACCACTCTGAACTCCACCAACAAGGGAATTGAACTAAACTTGGCACACAGAACTCCCACAACCAATAGAAAATCCTGGAAGGGTTTGGTGGACATTGACCTTGAGTTTGGGAGTTGTAGTTCACCTACATCCAAGGAGCACTGGGGACTCAAACAATGATGGAAATGGACCAAACTTGGCAAATACTCAATATGCCCAAATGTGAAGACTGGTGGAGTTTGGGGAATGTAGACCTTGACATTTGGAAGTTGTAGTTGCTGGGATTTATAGTTCACCTACAATCAAAGACCACTCTGAACTCCACTGACAATGGAATTGAAGCAAACTTGGCACACAGATCTCTCGTGACCAACAGAAAACACTAGAAGGGTTTGGTGGGCATTGACCTTGAGTTTGGGAGTTGTAGTTCACCTACATCCAGGGAGCACTGTGGACTCAAACAATACTAAATATGCCCAAATGTGAACACTGGTGGAGTTTGGGGGGGAAATAGACCTTGACATTTGGGAGTTGTAGTTGCTGGGATTTATGGTTCACCTACAATCAAAGAGCATTCTGAACTCCACCAACGATAGTATTGGGCCAAGCGTCCCACACACAACCCCATGACCAACAGAAAATACTGTGTTTTCTGATGGTCTTTGGTGACCCCCTCACATCCCCTCGCGACCCCCCCCCCAGGTGGAGAAACGCTGTCTCAACCGGTTCCCAGTCCACTTCACAATCCCATAATTTACCAGGTGAATTAGATGCAAAATTCAGCCTAGTATGGCATTAGCTTTTTGAGCTGGTGCATCACACTTTTGGCTCACGCTCAGCTTGTGATTGACCAAAATTGCAAGCTTCAGAGTCACTTTCCCCCAGGATGAAGAGCCATTGGAGGAAAACATTATTGAGGTTAACCAGTTCCCAGTTCACTTCCCAATCCCATAATTTACGGCCCTAATTCCCAGTGTCAACACACCCCACGTGCAAGAGAGGCACTGCCGGCTTGCAGGGTTGCAATGACATTTCATGAGGAAGGACCGGAACCCGGCGCCTCTCTGCAAACCACAGGTCCCCACCCTCTCAGCCTCCGAGCAGGAAGGCGGTTGAGTCATTTGGGTTGCGTCTCTGGTGGGGCGCAGCATTGCCTCCCCAGAGGACCTTCGGCGCTCTTTTGGGGCCTCTCTCCGAAGAAGAACAAACACCAACACCATGGCGGAGCAGGAGAGCTGGGAGTTCGGCAAGGCGGACTTTGTGCTCCTGGACCAAGTCACCATGGAGGACTTCTTGGACAACCTCAAGCTCAGGTCAACGGAGGGAGGGTTGCCCGTTTTGCAAAGGGAAACCAGATTGCAAGGCCAAAAAGGGACACAAGGCATGATTGGGGTGCAACCATGCAATTTACCAAAGGGAAAACCAAGATTCCGGCTTTGGCATCTATTGAAGCAAGTTGGGGACAAAGGGGGAGGGAGAGAGGGAAACCGGGACATTTGAAAAGCAGCTGGGAAAATTGGACGGCAGAGGATTAACAGGGACTCTTTCTACCAAAGTAGTAGTATTGTTGGGTTGTTGTGAGTTTTTCGAGCTGTATGGGCATGTTGCAGGAGCATTCTCTCCTGACGTTTTGCCTGCATCTATGGCAGGCATCTTCAGAGATTGTGAAGTGTTCAGTTGACCTTATAGTTCAGTGGTTCTCAACCTTAGAATCATAGAATCAAAGAGTTGGAAGAGACCTCATGGGTCATCCAGTCCAACCCCCTGCCAAGAAGCAGGAATATTGCATTCAAATCACCCCTGACAAATGGCCATCCAGGCTCTGTTTAAAAGCTTCCAAAGAAGGAGCCTCCACCACACTCCGGGGCAGAGAGTTCCACTGCTGAACGGCTCTCACAGTCAGGAAGTTCTTCCTAATGTTCAGATGGAATCTCCTCTCTTGTAGTTTGAAGCCATTGTTCCATTGCGTCCTAGTCTCCAGGGAAGCAGAAAACAAGCTTGCTCCCTCCTCCTCCCTGTGGCTTCCTCTCACATATTTATACATGGCTATCATGTCTCCTCTCAGCCTTCTCTTCTTCAGGCTAAACATGCACAGCTCTTTAAGCCGCTCCTCATAGGGCTTGTTCTCCAGACCCTTGATCATTTTAGTCGCCCTCCTCTGGACACATTCCAGCTTAGAGTCAATATCTCTCTTGAATTGTGGTGCCCAGAATTGGACACAATATTCCAGGTGTGGTCTAACCAAAGCGGAATAGAGCATGGGGAGCATTACTTCCCTGGACCTAGACACTATGCTCCTATTGATGCCTGAGGCCAAAATCCCATTGGCTTTTTTTGCCGCCACATCACATTCCTGGCTCATGTTTAACTTGTTGTCCACGAGGACTCTATTTGAAAAGCAGCTGGGAAAACTGGACGGCAGAGGATTAATAGGGACTCTTTCTACCAAATTAGTAGTAGTATTGCAGTGGTTCTCAACCTTCCTAATCCCGTGACCCCTTAATCCAGTCCCTCATGTTGTGGTGACCCCCAACCATAACATTGTTTCCGTTGCTACTTCATAATGCTACAGTCATTTTACTACTGTTAGAAATCATAATGTAAATATCACATATGCAGCATGTATTTTCATTCACTGGACCAAACTGGGCACAAATACCCAATACACCCATATGTGAATGGTAGTGGGGTTGAGGGAGGACTGATTTTGTAATTTGGGAGTTGTAGTTGCTGGGATTTATCGTTCACTTATAATCAAAGAGCATTCTGAACTCCACCAGCGATGGATTTGAACCAAACTTGGCTCCCATGACCAACGGAAAACACTGGAAGGGTTTGATGGGCATTGACCTTGAGTTTGGGAGTTGTAGTTCACCTATATCCAGAGAGCACCGTGGACTCATGCAACGGTGGATCTGGACCAAACTTGGCACAAATACTCAATATGCCCAAATTTGAACACTGGTGGAGTCTGGGGAAAATAGATCTTAACATTTGGGAGTTGTAGTTGCTGGGATTTATAGTTCATTACAATCAAAGAACATTCTGAACTCCACCAACGATAGAATTGGCTCAAACTTCCCACATGGAATCCCCATGACCATCAGAAAATACTGTGTTTTCTGATGGTCTTTGGTGATCCCTCTGACACCCCCTTGCGACCCCCTCAGGGGTCCCGACCCCCAAGTTGAGAAACACTGTAGTATTGGGTTGTTGTGAGTTTTTCAGGCTGTATGGGCATGTTGCAGAAGCATTCTCTCCTGACGTTTTGCCTGCATCTATGGTGGGCATCTTCAGAGGTTGTGAGGTATTCAGTTGACCTTATAGTTCCTTGATGAGGAATTTGACCCAGTCAAATGCCTCCCAATTGTCTTGATGTGGTCAAAACAATCTTTTATCACTCACTTTTTATTATTCTCTCACCAATTCTCTCACACCAGAAGCGACTTGCAGTTTCTCAAGTCGCTCCTGACACGACAAAAAAAACCTCACTTTTTATTATTGAGAATATATATATATATATATATATATACACACACACACACACACACACACAAACACACACACACACATACATACATACACATACATACATATATACTAGCCGTCCCCTGCCACGCATTGCTGTGGCCCACATGGGGGTTCTGTGTGGGAGGTTTGGCCCAATTCTATCATTGTGGTGTTCAGAATGCTCTGTGATTGTAGGTGAACTATAAATCCCAGCAACTACAACTCCCAAATGTCAAGATTCTATTTTCCCCAAACTCCACCAGTGTTCACATCTGGGCATATTGAGTATTCGTGTAGAGTTTGGTCCAGATCCATCACAGTTTGAGTCCACAGTGATCTCTGAATGTAGGTGAACTACAACTCCCAAACTCATGGTCAATGCCCACCAAACCATCCCAATATTTTCTGTTGGTCATGGGAGTTCTGCGTGCCAAGTTTGGTTCAATTCCATCCTTGGTGGGGTTCAGAATGCTCTTTGATTGTAGGTGAACTATAAATCCCAGCAACTACATCCCCCAATTGTCAAGATTCTATTTTCCCTAAACTCCACCAGTGTTCACATTTGAACATATTGAGTATTCGCGTAGAGTTTGGTCCAGATCCATCATAGTTTGAGTTCACAGTGATCTCTGGATGTAGGTGAACTACAACTCCAAAACCAAAGGACACTACCCATCAAACCCTTCCAGTATTTTCCGTTGGTCATGGGAGAACTGTGTCCCAAGTTTGGTTCAATTCCATTGTTAATGGGGTTCAGAATGCTCTTTGATTATAGTTGAACTATAAATCCCAGCAACTACAACTCCCAAATGACAAAATCATATTTTTTTTGAGTGAAGGACATACATTGGGTTGTTAGGTGTCTTGTGTCCAAATTTGGTGTCAGTTTGTCCAGTGGCTTTTGAGCTATGTTAATCCCACACACAAACATTACATTTATATTTATAGTTATAGTTATAGTTATAGTTATAGTTATAGTTATAGTTATAGTTATAGTTATAGTTATAGTTATAGTTATTTATATGGAGCCCCTGGTGGCTCAGCACGTTAAACCGCTGAGCTGCCAAACTTGCTGACCAAAATATCGGCGGTTTGAATTCAGGTAGCGTGGTGAGCTCCTGCTGTTAGCCCCAGCTTTTTTGCCTAGTTTCCAGGTGAGGTCTTGCAAGGTGAGGTAGGCTGTTAGGAATTGTGAGTCGAAGTCCAAAACACCTGGAAGGCCCAAGTTGGCCCAGGCCTGCCAGAGACTTCTGTTTCTGCATCCAGGTGGACTCACCTGCGACAGGTGAGGTCTTGCAAGGTGAGGTAGGCTGTTAGGAATTGTGGGAGTCGAAGTCCAAAACACCTGGAGGGCCCAAGTTGACCCAGGCCTGCCAGAGACTTCTATTTCTGCATCCAGGTGGACTCATCTTCGACAGGTGAGGTCTTGCAAGGTGAGGTAGGCTGTTAGGAATTGTGGGAGTCGAAGTCCAAACACCTGGAGGGCCCAAGTTGGCCCAGGCCTGCCAGAGACTTCTGTTTCTGCATCCAGGTGTGACAGGTGAGGTCTTGCAAGGTGAGGTAGGCTGTTAGGAATTTTTTGAGTCAAAGTCCAAAACACCTGGAGGGCTCAAGTTGGCCCAGGCCTGCCAGAGACTTCTGTTTCTGCATCCAGGTGGACTCACCTGTGACAGGTGAGGTCTTGCAAGGTGAGGTAGGCTGTTAGGAATTGTTTGAGTCAAAGTCCAAAACACCTGGAGGGCCCAAGTTGGCCCAGGCCTGCCAGAGACTTTTGTTTCTGCATCCAGGTGTAACAGGTGAGGTCTTGCAAGGTGAGGTAGGCTGTTAGGAATTGTGAGTCAAAGTCCAAAACACCTGGAGGGCCCAAGTTGGCCCAGGCCTGCCAGAGACTTCTGTTTCTGCATCCAGGTGGGCTCACCTGCGACAGGTGAGGTCTTGCAAGGTGAGGTAGGCTGTTAGGAATTGTGAGTCGAAGTCCAAAACACCTGGAGGGCCCAAGTTGGCCCAGACCTGCCAGAGACTTCTGTTTCTGCATCCAGGTGGACTCACCTGTGACAGGTGAGGTCTTGCAAGGTGAGGTAGGCTGTTAGGAATTGTGAGTCAAAGTCCAAAACACCTGGAGGGCCCAAGTTGGCCCAGGCCTGCCAGAGACTTCTGTTTCTGCATCCAGGTGGACTCATCTGCGACAGGTGAGGTCTTGCAAGGTGAGGTAGGCTGTTAGGAATTGTGGGAGTCGAAGTCCAAACACCTGGAGGGCCCAAGTTGGCCCAGGCCTGCCAGAGACTTTTGTTTCTGCATCCAGGTGTGACAGGTGAGGTCTTGCAAGGTGAAGTAGGCTGTTAGGAATTGTTTGAGTCAAAGTCCAAAACACCTGGAGGGCTCAAGTTGGCCCAGGCCTGCCAGAGACTTCTGTTTCTGCATCCAGGTGGACTCACCTGTGACAGGTGAGGTCTTGCAAGGTGAGGTAGGCTGTTAGGAATTGTGGGAGTCGAAGTCCAAAACACCTGGAGGGCCCAAGTTGGCCCAGGCCTGCCAGAGACTTCTGTTTCTGCATCCAGGTGGACTCACCTGCGACAGGTGAGGTCTTGCAAGGTGAGGTAGGCTGTTAGGAATTGTGGGAGTTGAAGTCCAAAACACCTGGAGGGCCCAAGTTGGCCCATGCCTGCTTTAGACTGTTGTTTCTGCATCCAGGTGGACTCGCCTGCGACAGGTGAGGTCTTGCAAGGTGAGACGTCCACCCTCATTTGCTCCCCTTTGGTTTCCTCCTTGCAAGGTTTGAGAAGGGGCGCATCTACACGTACATCGGGGAGGTGGTGGTCTCGGTGAACCCCTACAAAGCCATGGAACTCTATGGGAAGGAGGCCATCGAACACTACCGGGGAAGGGAGCAATACGAGAGGCCACCTCACCTGTACGCAGTGGCCGACGCCGCCTACAAGGCTATGAAGCGGAGGGCCAAGGACACCTGCATCGTCATCTCAGGTGGGAAGCATCCCAGGTCATTGGCATCACTTGGGTGATAGAGGTAGTAGAATCATTGCAAGGGATCCCCAAACGCTTTCCAGTCCAACCCCTTTCCACTAGGCAGGAAGGCACAATCTAACCCCTCCCGACAGGGCCATCCAACCTCAAAGACATAGATAGATGGTTCATGGAGAGAAGTAGGACTTCAACCTCATGGAGGTAAATAGGAGTATAGAATTTGAAGATAAACCCAAAGGCCATCCAGTCCAAACCCCTTTCCACGAGGCAGGAAGGCACAATCTAATCCCTCCCGACAGAGGGCCATCCAACCTCAAAGACATAGATAGATGGTTCATGGAGAGAAGTAGGACTTCAACCTCATGGAGATAAATAGGACTATAGAATTTGAAGAGACCCCTAAAGGTCATCCAGTCCAACCCCTTTCTATCCACCAGGCAGAAAGGCACAATCTAATCCCTCCCGACAGAGAGCCATCGAACCTCAAAGACATAGATAGATGGTTCATGGAGTGAAGTAGGACTTTGACCTCATGTAGATAGATGTTTCATGGAGAGAAGTATCAACCTCATGGAGATAAATAGGACTATAGAATTTGAAGGGACCCCCAAAGGTCATCCAGTCCAACCCCTTTCCACGAGGCAGGAAGGCACAATCTAATCCCTCCCGACAGAGGGCCATCCAACCTCAAAGACGTAGATAGATGGTTCATGGGGAGAAGTAGGACTTCAACCTCATGGAAATAAATAGGACTATAGAATTTGAAGGGACCCCCAAAGGTCATCCAGTCCAAACCCCTTTCCACGAGGCAGAAAGGCACAATCTAATCTCTCCTGTCAGATAGCCATCCAACTTCACAGATGGTTCATAGATAGAAATGAGACTATAAAATTGGAAGGGTCCCCCAAAGGCCATCCAGTCCAACCCCTTTCTTTCCACCAGACAGGAAGGCACAATCTAAGCCCTCCTGACAGATGGCTATCTAGTCCCTGCTTAAAACCCTCCATAAAAAGAGATTTAGCTGAATTCCAACTCCTAAATAGTTCTGTTGGAAAGTTATTCAAAATGTTTAAGTGGAATCTCTTTTCCTGCAACTTGATGCCTCTGGATGGGTTTGTCAAGACACAGACTGAAGGGGTTTTTGGAATTTGGGGCAGTAGATCCAAATTGGAAATTATAGCATCAGGCTGGGTCAGAAGTTTTCCTTCTCACTCTCTCTTTGAACCTGCATTTTAGGAGAAAGCGGCGCCGGGAAGACTGAAGCCAGCAAGTACATCATGCAATACATTGCCGCCATCACAAACCCCACCCAGAGGGCAGAGGTCGAGAGGTAAGTGGGACGGACCTCACTCTGGGGGCAGAATTAAGGAAACTCCCGCACCTGGCAAATCAATCTCAGCATAATTTCTATGCAGTTGCTCTGAGAAAAGCGGTGGGAGGCCTTTCCCAGGAATGTGGCCTTGTGAATCTTCCTGAGACAGCTCATGTCCAAGCAACCCCTCTTCCCCAATGCCAACCGGAACATCATCCCCATTCCCATCAAGAACAGTCCTATCAACATGAACATCAGCATGATGTTAGTTAGACGATCCCTCGTAGTCCAAGGATGATGGACCTCCAAGATCGGTGTTCTGTCGGTGGGTCCATAGGTTACTGTGGAGCCCTATTCTTTATCTACATCTTCTCCCACAGTGAGGGCATCAGTTTCCAGATGGAAGATGGTCCCGGTTGGGGTTGGCTTGGCATCCCTTCCTCTTGGCATGTTTCTCTCTTTCGCCCTCCATTGGTGCCTCTTCAAATTCTACAGCACTGCTGGTCACAGCTGACCTCCAACTGGAGCGCTCAAGGGCCAGGGCTTCCCTGTTCTCAGTGTCTATGCCAGAGTTTTTAAGGTTGGGTTTGAGCCCATCTTTCAATCTCTTTTCCTGTCCTCCAACATTCCGTTTTCTGTTCTTGTGTTCAGAGTAAAGCAACTGCTTTGGGAGACAGTGGTTGGGCATCCGGACAACATGGCCGGTCCAGCAGAGTTGACGGCGGAGGACCATCGCTTCAATGCTGGTGGTCTTTACTTCTTCCATCACGCTGACATTTGTCCGCCTGTCTTCCCAAGAGATTTGCAGGATTTTCCGGAGACAATGCTGATGGAATCGTTCCAGGAGTTGCATGTGACGTCTGTAGACAGTCCACGTTTCACAGGCGTATAGCAGGGTTGGGAGGACAATAGCTTTATAAACAAGCCCCTTGGTCTCCCTACGGATGTCCCGGTCCTCAAACACTCTCTGCTTCATTTGGAAAAATGCTGCACTCGCAGAGCTCAGGCAGTGTTGAATTTCAGTGTCAATGTTGGCTTTTGTGGAGAGGTGGCTGCCAAGGGAGCAGAAATGCTCAACGTTTTTCTAACATTACACCATTAAGCTGTATTTCTGGCATTGGAGAGGGGTTGTCTGGTGACTGCTGGAAAAGCACTTTGGTGGGGTTCAGAATGCCCTTTGAATGTAGGTGAACTGTGAATCCCAGTGACTACAACTCCCAAATGTCAAGGTCTATTTCCCCCCAAACTCCATCTTTGTTCATATTTGGGCATATTGAGTGCTTGTGCCAAGTTTGGTCCAGATCCATCATTGTTTGCATCCACATTGCTCTCTGGATGTAGGTGAACTACAACTCCCAAACTCAAGGTCAATGCCCACCAAGTGCTTTCTGTTGATCATGGGAGTTCTGTGTGCCATGTTTGGTTCAGTTCCATCGTTGATGGAGTTCAGAATGCTCTTTGATTGCAAAAAGAATCTGCGAACCCCACCTTCTCCAAGATGAACTGAACCACCTCAACTGGGCTCTCCAGGCCAATGGAGACTCCACCTCAGGCATCAGAAGAGCTGCAAGACCAAGAACAAGCCACGAGAGTAAAGATGAAGATCCACCCAGAGGAAAAGTGTTCTTGCCACACATCAAGGGAACCACTGACCGCATAGGGAAACCGATGAGGAACACAACATACAAACCACTTACAGACCCACCAAGAAAATCCAACAAATGCTATGTTCAGCAAAGGACAAGAGGGATCCTCTCACCTCTGCAGGAGTCTACCATTGTATCCCATGCAGCTGTGGACAAGTCTACACAGGGACCACCAAACGCAGCAGCCTTGCCCAAACACGCATCAAGGAACATGAAAGGCACTGCAGACTACTCCAACCAGAGAAATCAGCCATAGCAGAGCACCTGATGAACCAGCCTGGACACAGCATATTATTTGAGAACACAGAAGTGCTGGACCACACCAACAACCACCATGTCAGACTACACAGAGAAGCCACTGAAATCCACAAGCATGTGGACAATTTCAACAGAAAGGAGGAAACCATGAAGATGAACAAAATCTGGCTACCAGTATTAAAAAACTCAAAAATTACAACAGCAAAACAGCAGAGAGTAAACAATCAGGCACATCAATTCACTCTCAACAAGAGATTCCCCCCAGGCGCTTCCAGGCCATTGAATGCAAATCAAGGTGATCAGCTGAAACATTACCCGGGTCATTCCACAGATATATAAACCCATTTTTCCTACTTCCGACAGACCTCACTACCTCTGAGGATGCTTGCCATAGATGCAGGCGAAACGTCAGGAGAAAAAATTGCCCCCAGAACATGGCCATATAGCCCGGAAAAACCTACAACCCAGTGATCCCGGCCATGAAAGCCTTCGACAATACATTGCTCTTTGATTGTTGGTGAACTATAAATCCCAGCAACTACAACGCCCAAATGACAAAATCATGATGTTTTGTGTGACAGTCACTCCTTGTGTTGTGAGACGTTTTGTTGCCAAATTTGGTGTGATTTCATTCATTGGTTCTTTTGTTTTGAAGTTACTCATTATGCACAGAGAATTTTTAGATAGATAGATAGATAGGTAGGTAGGTAGGTAGGTAGGTAGATAGATAGATAGATATAGATAGATAGATATAGATAGAGCCCAACCACACATCTTGATACAATTCAATTCAAACCACGCATCATATTTCATGACACAATTTTGTTCATGTTTCCCATGGTGTCCCTTTTCATTTCAGGGTGAAGGACGTGCTGCTGAAGTCCAACTGTGTCCTGGAGGCCTTCGGCAACGCCAAGACCAATCGCAACGACAACTCCAGCCGCTTTGGGAAGTACATGGACATTGACTTTGACTTCAAGGGGGACCCCACCGGGGGACACATCCACAACTACCTCCTGGAAAAGGTACCAAAGGGGCCAATGGGATGGTGGAAACAACAGGGGCCCATTCACCCTCTGTAGCCCCACTATCCCAGCAGATTTGGAAATGTCCCAGGATCTCTCCCTCTTCCTTGGTGCTCAGCTGTTCCCATTGCTTCAAATGGAGCTCAGAGCCTCATAGCAATCTGTACTCAGTTCATTCAGAATGATGGGAGTTTGAGGCCACCTCCATGCTATGGAACCTTGACCCCACTTCCATGCTATGGAAACCTGGGATTTGTAGTTTGTTGTGGTCCTTGATCCTTAGTTTATTCCCATTGCTGCCAAAACATGCATACTTATGGCAGTTTGACCCAGACTTATAACAATTTGGCTTCACTTCCATGCTATGGAAACCTGGGATTTGTAATTTGTTGTCGTCCTTGATCCCCAGTTCATTCCAAATCCTGCAAGCTAATACATGGAGTGCCAACACATCTAGACTTATAGCAATTTGACTTCACTTCCATGCTATGGAAACCTGGGATTTGTAGTTTGTTGTAGTCCTTGATCCCCACTTTATTCCCATCCCTGCAAGCTGATGCTTGGAGTGCCAAAGCATTCAGACTTACGGCAATTTGGCTTTACTTCCATGCTATGGAACCCTGGGATTTGTAGTTTGTTGTGGTCCTTGATCCTCACTTTATTCCTGTCCCTGCAAGCTGATACTTGGAGTCCCAGAGCATTCAGACTTACAGCAATCTGGCTTCACTTCCATGCTATGGAGCCTTGGGATTTGTAGTTTTCGTGGTCCCTGATCCCCATTCATGCAAGCTGATGCTTGGAGTGCCAACACATCTAGACTTATAGCAATCTAGCTTCACTTCCATGCTATGGAGCCCTGGGATTTATAGTTTATTGTGGTCCTTGATCCCCACTTAATTCTCATTGCTGCAAGGTGATACTTGAAGTGCCAAAGCATTCAGATTTATAGCAATTTGGCTTTACTTTCATGCCATGGAATTTGTACAAATTGGGATTTGTAGTTTGTTGTAGTCCTTGATCCCCTATACTTCTATGCCATGGAACACTGGGATTTGTAGTTTGTTGTGGTCCTTGATCCCCTATACTTCTATGTCATTGGAACACTGGGATTTGTAGTTTGTTGTGGTCCTTGATCCCCAGTCCAATCCCATTCCTGCAATTTGATGCTTGGAGGGCGAAAGAATCCAAACTTATAGCAATTTGGCTTCACTTCCATGCTATGGCGCCCTGGGATGTATAGTTTGTTGTGGTCCTTGAGCCTTAGTTTGTTCCACTTGCTGCAAGGTGATGCTTCGGGTGCCAAAGCATTTGGGCGAATAGCAATTTGGCTTCACTTCCTTGCTATGGAACCCTGGGATTTTTAGTTTATTGGGCCACTAGGGTAAATGCCTTTTTGAACTACAAATCCCAAGTTAAATACGGTATTAGAAGGTAGTGTTTAGTGGTAGTCTTGAGGTGCCTCCACACTATAGAATGAAAGCAGTTTGACGTCTCTTTAGCTGCCATGGTTCAGTACTATGGAGTCCTGGGAGTTGTAGTTTGGTAAAGCACCAATGCTCCTCAACCCCAAAATATATAATTTTTGCTTGCTTCCCTTTCTAGTCTCGCATCCTCAAGCAGCAGCCAGGAGAGAGAAACTTCCATGCCTTCTACCAGGTGAGCCAAAGTCCCATCATCCACTGTCTCTGGCCATTCGTTTCGAGACTAAAGTTGCATCCACATTCTGGGATTAACGCAGTTTGATATCACTTTAACTGCATTGGGTCAAATTCTATGGAATCCTGGGATTTATTTGGCAGAGAAGGCCAAGGACCTTGTAAAACTACAACTCCCAGGATTGCATTACATTGAACCATGCTATCAGACTGCATGGTAAATTGAGTTATTACTAATATAATAATAATAATAATAATATATTTAGAATTATACTTGGTAAATGCATTTATTGTATTATTATTATTATTATTATTATTATATTTTATTACCATTATAATATTTAATATATTATATTTTGGTATCACAATTGCATTTATTATACCTGCTACATTTATTTATTATATTAATTATTATATATTAATATAACAAGTTTAAAACAAATATGATAAAAATATAATGATATAATAAATATAAAATATAATAATAAATACAACGTCAAATGCATTTATTATTATATTTCATAATATTTATTATATCATAATATTTTTATCATATTTATTTTGAACTTGTTACATTTATTTATTATATATTATTATCATTTTACATTATATTCATTATTTTATTTGTTTATTATACTTAATACAGTATTATAATTATATTTTATTATCATTATATTTATTGTTGTACGTATTATATTTATCTATTTGTTATATTTATGGTTTTATTACTATTTTTAACATTGTATTTATTATTTTTACAATATTTATTATATCATTATATTTTAATCATATTTATTGTTACACTTGTTATATTTATTTATTACGTATTATCATTTTTACATAATATTTATTATTTTATTTGCTTACTATATTTAATACAGTAGTATCATTATATTTTGATATATTTATATTTATTTATTTATATAAACAAAAATAATTATATTCATATATAAATTATATTTATATAAATAAGTTATTTATATATTTATTATATTTATTGATTTATATATTTATTATATATATTGGTGTGTCATATTTCCTTATTATTATATCTGTAATCTTTATTTACTATATTTATAATATTATTATTGGGTAAACAACAAGATTGGAGCTCCCGGTGGCACAGTGGGTTAAAGCACTGAGCTGCTGAGCTTGTTGATCGAAAGGTCGCAGGTTCGATTCCGGGGAGCGGCGTGAGCTTCCGCTGTCAGCCCTAGCTTCTGCCAACCTAGCAGTTCGAAAACATGCAAATGAGCTGCTGAGCTTGTTGATCGAAAGGTCGCAGGTTCGATTCCAGGGAGTGGCGTGAGCTTCCGCTGTCAGCCCTAGCTTCTGCCAACCTAACAGTTCAAAAACATGCAAATGTGAGTAGATCAATAGGTACCGCTCCGGCAGGAAGGTAACGGCGCTCCATGCAGTCATGCCGGCCACATGACCTTGGAGGTGTCCACGGACAACGCTGGCTCTTCGGCTTAGAAATGGAGATGAGCACCACACCCCAGAGTCGAACACGGATGGACTTAATGTCAGGGGACTACCTTTACCTAAACAACAAGATTAGTACACAGAAAACAAGATCACTTATGCTGACTGTTGTATTTGATCGCATATTGGAGACTTCCTATGTATCTGGGACTGTATGATATACCTGCGAATTATGTGTGCAGATCCGAGTAGGGTGTCCTTTTGCAGCTGGCAGATGGTAATTTTGTCAGTGCTGATTGTTTTTAAGTGCAGGCCAAGGTCTGTAGGCACTGCACCCAGTGTGCCGATCTGATCTCCACTGGGATTTTTGCATTATTTTTATTATTATTATTATTATTATTATTGGTAGAGTGTCCTTTTGCAGCTGGCAGATGGTAATTTTGTCAGCGCTGATTGTTTTTAAGTGCAGGCCAAGGTCTTTAGGCACTGCACCCAGTGTGCCGATCTGATCTCCACTGGGATTTTTGCATTATTATTATTATTATTATTGTTGTTGGTAGAGTGTCCTTTTGCAGCTGGCAGATGGTAATTTTGTCAGCGCTGATTGTTTTTAAGTGCAGGCCAAGGTCTTTAGGCACTGCACCCAGTGTGCCGATCTGATCTCCACTGGGATTTTTGCATTATTATTATTATTATTATTATTATTATTATTGTTGGTAGAGTGTCCTTTAAATCCCAATGATAGAATTTCATGCTTATCCTTTTGCATTGCTTTGCATATATTTTGCAGAGTTGAATTATTGGGTTCTAAGTATGGATCATTCCCTTTGTCTCTCCCCAGTTGCTCCTTGGGGCTCCGGAGGCTTTACTGGACTCTCTCCATTTGAGCAACGATCCCACAGCGTATCGGTTTACCCAAGAAGGTGCCAGCAATAATGTAAGTTGAAGGGCATCTATCTATCTATCCAGGCCCGTAGCCAGGATTTCGTTTCGGGGGGGGCTAAAAATTTTTCAGGGGGGGTTTCGGGGGGGGGGCTGCGTTTCGGGGGGGGGCTGAGTCTGAGTGAAAGAGGGTCTAGCCTAGCAAACCTTTTGTATCATTACCCCAATACCCCCATGCATATGGGATATATTGAGAATGGTGATCAAATCATGATATTAATAAACATAACAGTTTAAATAATGCACCAGTAAGGCCTTTTCGCGAACCACCATGAGAATTTCGGGGGGGGCTGAAGCCCCCCAAGCCCCCCCCCTGGCTACATGCCTGTATCTATCTATCTATCTATCTATCTATCTATCTATCTATCTTCATTCTGAAATCTGGTTTGGCAAGTGTGCGCAGATCAGAGATGATGCATCTGGTGGGAGATGTAGCCCAGAGGTATAAACACTTTAACTTGCTTCCCAGGCCAATCCTTAGAATCATAGATATGGAAGGGACCTCCAAAGGTCATCTACTCCATTCCCATTCTGTCTGGCAGGGAAAACACAATCCAACCCTCCTGATAGATGGCCATCCAACCTCTGCTTAAAGACCTCAAGAAGGATGCTCCAACACACTCCAAATCCTAGAAGGTTTCCAAGGGTCATCTAGTCCAACCGTACTGTATAATGCAAGGATGCCCAGTCCAAGCCTTCCTAAGAGATGGCCATCCAACCTCTAGTTAAGAAGCTCTAGAGAAAGAGATGTCAACAGACTCAGAGATATAGTCTATATGACACTAGAGTTGGGACCTCCAAAGGACCCCATTGTGTCATGCAAGGATGCCCAACCCAAGCCTTCCCAAGAGACGGCCATCCAATTTCTATTTAAAAGGCCATAGGTATTCCAACAAACTCACAGGTATAATATCTAGTTGGAAGGGATCTCCAAAGGTCATGTAGTCCAACCCCATTTTGCCATGCAAGATGCCCAACCCAAGCATTCCTAAAAGATGGCCATCCAATCTCTATTGAAAAAGCTATAGGGACTCCAACAGATCCACAGATATAATCTATAGATGGCTAGATGGGAAAGGACTCCCAAAGGTCATCAAGTCCAGCTCCATTGTGTCATGCAAGGATGCCCAACCCAAGCCTTCCTAAAAGATGGCCATCTGATCTCTATTTAAAAGCCTACAGGTATTCCAACAGACTCACAGATATAATATATAGTGTTGGAAGGGATCTCCAAAGGTCATGTAGTCCAACCCCATTGTCATGCAAGGATACCCAAACCAAGCCTTCCTAAGGGATGGCCATCCGATCTCTATTTAAAAGCTTATAGGTCTTCCAACAGACTCACATATACAATCTATAAACTGCTAGAGTTGGAAGGGATCACCAAAGGTCATCTAGTCCAACCCCATTGTGTCATGCAAGGATGCCCAACCCAAGCCTTTCTAAAAGATGGCCATCCAACCTGTATTTAAAGGCCTATAGGTATTCTAACAGACTCACAGGTATAATCTATAGACTGCTAGATTGGGAAGGGACCCCAAAGGTCATCTAGTCCAGCCCCACTGTGTCATGCAAGGATGCCCAACCCAAGCCTTCCTAAGAGATGTCCATCCAATCTCTATTTAAAGGCCTATAGGTATTCCAACAGACTCACAGATATAATATATAGAGTTGGAAGGGAGCCCCCAAAGGTCATCTAGTCCAGTCCCATTGTGTCATGCAAGGATGCCCAACTCAAACCTTCCTAAAAGATGGCCATCCAACTTCTTATTTAAAAGCCTATAGGTATTCCAACAGACTCACAGATATAATATATAGAGCTGGAAGGGACCCCAAAAGTCATCTAATCCAACCCCATTGTGTCATGTAAGGATGCCCAACCCAAGCGTTCCAAAGAGATGGCCACTGAGCCTCTATTTAACAGCCTATAGGTATTCTTGCCCTTTCCTCCTCCATAGGGCGTCATTTCCAATATGGAAGCATGCATTTCTGTCTTGTCTCTTTGCAATTCTTATTTTCCATTCCTGTAGTGCTTGGGCAGTGACCAGGCCGACTTCCGGGCGGTGTCGGATGCCATGGCCATCATTGGCTTCACTCCCGAAGAGACGGGCTCTGTCTACAAGATCCTGGCGGCCATCCTACACCTGGTAAGCCCAAGGCAAACCTCCCCACCTTTTCAATGGCATTCGTTTGGCTTGTTCGTTTAATACTGCCTTTAATAACAAATTTAACCATGCACACACAAACATGTATTACATTCAATAGACAAATAAGTATTGCAATTCCGTTTTGCAAGTCCCCGTTTGGGAAAACAGCAGGATATAAATATAAAGCAAGTGATGATTTATTCAATTTGCCAGATTGGAAACTAAAGGAGGTTCCTGTACCTTTAAGGGTTGTGTTTTTGTTTTCGATTTGAAAAATAGCCACACAGAAATATATCTATATGCCAACCTTGCAGTTTGAAAACATGGAAATGTGAGTAGATCAATAGGTACCGCTCCAGCGGGAAGGTAACGGCTCTCCATGCAGTCATGCCGGCCACATGACCTTGGAGATGTCTATGGACAACGCCAGCTTAGAAATGGAGATGAGCACCAACTTCCAGAGACGGACACGACTGGAGTTAATGTCAGGGGAAAACTTTACCTTTATCTCATTTCTCTACTCAACGCTCAGCTGTTTTCAAACCGCTTAGGTGGACAGTAAGCTAGGCTTAACAGTCAGGTGCTCAAGCCGACTCGGGCTTCTAACTTGCTACTTTTCGGTCAGCAGTTTAAAGTGGGGAGGTATTTTATGACCCCATAAAAATGTCAGCAATCAAAGAACAAGGAGGGAATATGATCAAAATGATTCGTGTCATAGTGGATCGAGCACCCGACTGTTAAGCCTAGCTTACTGTCCACCTAAGTGGTTAGCAAACAGCTGAGCTGTGAGTAGAGAAATTAGGGACTGCTTAAAGTGAGGTGGTATTTTACGACACCACAAAAACCTGCTGAACTTATTGACTGAAAGGTCATACTCAGTTCTTGTGGGTTTTTTCGGGCTATATGGCCATGTTCTAGATAGAACATGGCCATATAGCCCGAAAAAACCCACAAGAACTGAGTGATTCCGGCCATGAAAGCCTTCGACAATACATTGAAAGGTCATAGGTTCGAATCCAGGGAGCAGCATGAGCTCCAGGTGTTAGCTCCAGCTTCTGCCAACCTAGCAGTTCGAAAACATGCAAATGTGAGTCGATCAACATCCCACTTCAAAGAGAAAGAAGTGGGATATAAATATGATAATATATAATAATGAGAATATAATAATAATATGATGATAATTATAATAATGCAATAATAATATAAGGAGAATATAATAATACCACAATACCGTAATAATATAGTAATAATAATGGTAATGATAAGCATGCAATAATAATATTAATGTCTATATGGATATAAATATTATAATATATTAAAATAATTATATATATGTATATATACACAGATACATACATAAAACTGAGCCAAGGCAGAGCTGCTTTGAGCCACTTCAAAGAGAAAAAAGTGGGATATAAATATAATAATATATAATAATGAGAATATAATAATAATATGACAATGATAATTATAATAATACAATAATAATATAAGAAGAATATAATAATACAACAATACCATAATAATAGAGTAGTAATAATGGTAATGATAAGCATGCAATAATAATAATGTCTACATGGATATAAAGATTATAATATATTAAAATAATTATATAGATATAGATATCTATCTATCTACATATATATCGATAGATATTTAATATACAAATATAATATGCTATCAATAAGAATATCATAATGATGATGATAAGGACAATAATATAAGAATATAATAATAATAATACAACAATCATGCAACGTCAACAATATAGTAATACTAATTATAATGATACAATAATAACGATTATTTATTATGTTGATATAAATAGTGTATTATAATATCTACCTGTATAGATAATCAATATATCAATATAATATAATGTTGATAAATGCGACGTCAACAATATAGTAATACTAATGATAATAATACAATAATAGCTATTATTTATTATATTAATATAAATATTATAATATCTGCCTGCAAAGGTATTCAATATATCAATATATATACTATGTAACAATACAATCTTGTTACTTGTTACTTCTTGGGAGGAGAGCAATGTCCAGTCTCGATAAAATAGTAAAGAGTAGAGACATCAGACTGGCAACAAAGATCCATTGCCTAGTCAAAGCCATGGTCTTCCCTGTAGTCACCTACGGATGTGAGAGCTGGACCTTCGGGAAGGCTGAGCGAAGGAAGAGAGATGCTTTTGAGCTATGGTGCTGGAGGAAAGTGCTGAGAGTGCCGTGGACTGCGAGAAGATCCAACCAGTCCATCCTCCAGGAAATAAAGCCCGGCTGCTCACTGGAAGGAAGGATACTAGAGACAAAGTTGAAGTACTTTGGCCACATCCTGAGGAGACAGCAAAGCCTAGAGAAAACAATTATGCTGGGGAAAGTGGAAGGCAAAAGGAAGAGGGGCCGACCAAGGGCAAGATGGATGGATGGCATCCTTGAAGTGACTGGACGGACCTTGAAGGAGCTGGGGGTGGTGACGGCCGACAGGGAGCTCTGGCGTGGGCTGGTCCACGAGGTCACGAAGAGTCGGAGACGACTGAACGAATGAACAACAACAACAACAATACAATCTATATATATATATATATATATATATATATATATATATATGTAAATGACGAACATAGAGAGTGCTCACCAATGCTTCCTCTTCATCTTGGAAAGAAGGGACAAGTGGAGTGCCACAAGCAGGGTTCCGTCCTGGGCCCGGTCCTGTTCAACATCTTTATTAATGACTTGGATGAAGGGTTAGAAGGCAGGATCATCAAGTTTGCAGACGACACCAAATTGGGAGGGAGAGCCAAGACTCCAGAGGACAGGAGCAGGATTCAAAACGATCTTGACATATTAGAGAGATGATGGGCCAAAACTAACAAAATGAAGTTCAACAGTGACAAATGCAAGATACTCCACTTTGGCAGAAAAAATGAAATGCAAAGATACAGAATGGGGGATGATGCCTGGCTCGAGAGCAGGACGTGTGAAAAAGATCTTGGAGTCCTCGTGGACAACAAGTTAAACATGAGCCAGGAATGTGATGTGGCGGCAAAAAAAGCCAATGGGATTTTGGCCTGCATCAATAGGAGCATAGTGTCTAGATCTAGGGAAGTAATGCTCCCCATGCTCTATTTCGCCTTGGTTAGACCACACCTGGAATATTGTGTCCAATTCTGGGCACCACAATTGAAGAGAGATATTGACAAGCTGGAATGTGTCCAGAGGAGGGCGACTAAAATGATCAAGGGTCTGGAGAACAAGCCCTATGAGGAGCGGCTTAGGGAACTGGGCATGTTTAGCCTGAAGAAGAGAAGGCTGAGAGGAGATATGATAGCCGTGTATAAATATGTGAGAGGAAGCCACAGGGAGGAGGAGGGAGCAAGCTTGTTTTCTGCTTCCTTGGAGACTAGGACGCAATGGAACAATGGCTTCAAACTACAAGAGAGGAGATTCCATCTGAACATTAGGAAGAACTTCCTGACTGTGAGAGCCGTTCAGCAGTGGAACTCTCTGCCCCGGAGTGTGGTGGAGGCTCCATCTTTGGAAGCTTTTAAACAGAAGCTGGATGGCCATTTGTCAGGGGTGCTTTGAATGTAATATTCCTGCTTCTTGGCAGAATGGGGTTGGACTGGATGGCCCATGAGGTCTCTTCCAACTCTTTGATTCTATGATTCTATGATTCTATGATTCTATATATATATATATATATATATATATAAATGCTCTCTGCGTAATGAGTACCTTAAAAACAATAGAACTAATGAACGAAATCACACCAAATTTGGCAACAAAGCATCTCGCTACACAAGGAGTGACCATCACTAGGGGACCACTAGTATAATATAATAATATAATAATAATGCTGATAATTCAGAAAAGGCAGAGGAACGAGAGACCAGATTGCCAATATCCGCTGGAGAATGGAGAAAGGCAGGGAGTTTCAGAAAAACATCTACTTCTGCTTCATTGACTCTTCTAAAGCCTTTGACTGTGTGGATCATAATAAATGGTGGCAAGTTCTTGGTGGGATGGGCATCCCAAGCCCCCTTCCCTCTCTCCTGAGGAATCTGTACAAGGACCAAGGAGCAACAGTCAGAACTGACCACGGAAGAACAGACTGGTTCAAGATTGGGAAAGGCGTCCGGCAAGGCTGCATACTCTCACCCAACCTTTTTGACTTGTATGCAGAACACATCATGCGAGGATGTGCGGGGCTTGAGGAATGCAAAGCTGGGGTGGAAATGGCTGGAAGAAACATTAACAACCTCAGATATGCAGATGACACCACTCTGATGGCCGAAAGCGAGGAGGAGCTGAGGAGCCTTCTAATCAAGGTGAAAGAAGAAAGCGCAAAAGCCGGGTTGCAGCTAAACGTCAAAAAAACCAAGATTATGGCAACAAGAATGATTGACAACTGGGAAATAGAGGGAGAAAATGTGGAGGCCGTGACAGACTTTGTATTTCTAGGTGCAAAGATTACTGCAGATGCAGACTGTGGCCAGGAAATCAGAAGACGCTTCCTTCTTGGGAGGAGAGCAATGTCCAGTCTCGATAAAATAGTCAAGAGTAGAGACATCAGACTGGCAACCAAGATCCATTGCCTAGTCAAAGCCATGGTCTTCCCTGTAGTCACCTATGGATGTGAGAGATGGACCTTCGGGAAGGCTGAGCCAAGGAAGAGAGATGCTTTTGAGCTGTGGTGTTGGAGGAAAGTGCTGAGAGCGCCTTGGACTGCGAGAAGATCCAACCAGTCCATCCTCCAGGAAAGAAAGCCCGACTGCTCACTGGAGGGAAGGAGACTAGAGACAAAGCTGAAGTCCTTTGGCCACATCATGAGGAGACAGCAAAGCCTAGAGAAGACAATTATGCTGGGGAAAGTGGAAGGCAAAAGGAAGAGGGGCCGACCAAGGGCAAGATGGATGGATGGCATCCTTGAAGTGACTGGACTGACCTTGAAGGAGCTGGGGGTGGTGACGGCCGACAGGGAGCTCTGGCGTGGGCTGGTCCATGAGGTCACGAAGAGTCGGAGACGACTGAACAAATGAACAACAACAACAACAACAAATGCTGATAATTATAATAATATAAGAAGAATATAATAATACTATCATAATAATTATAATAATATAATAATAATGGTATGTTTTAATGATAGAACTAATTAGGAAATGACATTGATAACTCAGGATCAAAAATCGTGTTACATAGTGTAATAATGGTAATAATAATTATTATATCCTCATCTAGGGCAACGTCCGCTTTGCCACCAACGGCGAGGAGATGGAAGTGGAGAATGCGGAGCTGGTGTCCCTCCTTGCGGATCTGACCTCTACGGACTCCGAACATCTCTCAAACTCGCTCCTCTACCGGACGGTGGCCGCGGGGGGCGCAGAGGTCATCCAGAAGGGCCACAGCATCAACGAGGCCAACTATGCCCGAGACGCCTGCGCCAAGGTGACCTTAGAAGTACTTGACCCTTTGAGGAGAACCACAAATCCCTTTGTGTAGTGTAGACCACATGTTGGCCAACTTAGGCCCTCCAGGTGTTTTGGACTACAACTCCCACCATTCCTAACCGCCTACCGGCGGTTAGGAATGGTGGGAGTTGCAGTCCAAAACACCTGGAGGGCCCAAGTTGGGTCATGCCTGGTGTAAAGCCAAGACCTTGTCAAACTACATCTCCCAAGCTGTGCCTCTCCTCCCCTTCAGGCCATCTACGAGAGGCTGTTCTGCTGGATCGTGGCTCGCATCAACGCCGTCATCGAGGTGAAGGGCTATGACGCCCGGATCCATGGCAAGAACACGGTCATCGGCGTCCTGGACATCTATGGCTTTGAGATCTTTGACAATAACAGGTAGGGTGAGTGGCCTTCACCCAGGACGAAATGTCAAGCCTTTGGTGGAGGACTAGCCGGGAGGGGGTGCATCTACATTGTAGAAGGACTGCAGTTGGACCGTTGTGGCTCAACGGGATTGGGATTTGTAGTTCAGTGGGGCGCCAGCCCTCTTTGGCAGAGAAGGCTGAAGGCCTTGTAAACTAGAATTCCAAGGAATGAAGGAAAGAAGGATGGAACAAAGAAGGGAGGGATGAAGGAAGGAAGGGAGGGAGGGAGGGAGAAGGAAAGGAAGGAAAGTAGGGAAGAAGGAGGGAAGAAAGAAATGAAGGAGAAAAAGAAGGAAGGAGAACAAGCAAGCAAGCAGACAGGAAGGAAAGAAGGAAGGAGAGAAAGAAGGCAAGGAGGCAGAAAAGTGGAAGGAAGGGAAAAAGGAAGGATGGAGAAAAGGTGGAAGTGAAGGAAGGGAAGAAGGAAGGAAGGAGTAAGAGAAGAAGGCAAACAGGTTGGAAGGAAGGGGAGAAGGTGGAAGGGAAGGGAAAGGAAGGAAGAAGGAAGGAGAGAAGGAAGGAAGGGAAAAAAGTAGAAGGGAAAGAAAGAAGGAAAGAAGGACAGGTAGAAGGAGGAGGAGAAAGAAAGAAGGAAAGAAAGATGGCAAGTAGATCACTGGAAGGAAAGGGAAAAGGAAGGAAGGAAAAAGGCGAAAGAAGACAAGGAAGGGAGAAAGGGAGGGAGGAGAGAAAGAAGGCAAACAGGCAGGAAGGTGGAAGGAAGGGAAGAAGGAAGGAAGGTAGGCAGAAGGAAGGAGAGAAGAAAGGAAGAAAGTAGAGAAAGTAGAAGGAAAAGAAGGAAGGAAGGAAGGAAGGAAGGAAGGAAGGAAAGTAGAAGGGAAACAAAGAAGGAAAGAAAGAAGAGGACAAGGAAGGAAGGAAGGAAGAAAGGAAGGAAGGAAGGAAGGAAGGAAGGAAGGAAGGAAGGAAGGAAGGAGGAAGATAGGTAGAAGGAAGGAGAGAAGAAGGGAAGAAAGTAGAGAAAGTAGAAGGAAAGGAAGGAAGGAGAGAAAGTAGAAGGGCAACAAAGAAGGAAAGAAGGAAGAGGAAAAGGAAGGAAGGAAGGAAGGAAGGAAGGAAGGAAGGAAGGAAGGAAGGAGGGAAGGAGGGAAGGGGAGAAAGAAGGCAAGGAGGCAGAGAGGTGGAAAGAAGGGGAGAAGGTAAATGGAAGCAAGCAAGGTAGAAGAAAGGAGAGAAGGAAGAAAAGGAAGGAAGGAGAGTGTTGAAGGAAATAGCAATGGAGGAAGGAAAGGTGGAAGGAGGGCTGGAGGGTCCCGGCCAGCCCCTGAGCGTCCTCTCTTCCCTGTGTGCCTCTCCTTTGCAGCTTTGAGCAGTTCTGCATCAACTATTGCAACGAGAAGCTGCAGCAGCTGTTCATTGAGCTGATCCTGCAGCAGGAGCAGGAGGAGTACCAGCGGGAAGGCATCCAGTGGCAGCACGTGAGTCCCAGCCGGACAGGGATCGGGGCCACACAGCACGCTATTACAGGCATGACAGCAATAATGTAAGAAGAAAAGCAGAATAATATCACAATAATACTATCACAACAACAACAACAACAACAACAATAATAATAATACAAACATAATAATGATAATGATGGACAACAATTACAGTAATATATATAATATTTAAATATTATAATATATTACAATAATTATATATAGAAAGATAAAATAAATCAATGTAATATTTATAAGTGTATAGGGATAATGACAATTATAATAATATTACAATAATAATAATAGTAATAATAATAATAACAATAATACAAGAAGAGCAAAATAATAATACAATAATAATAATAATCTATATAAATCAAAATGTAATGTTCGTTTGTGGGATTAACATAACCCAAAAACTACTTGACTAATTGACACCAAATTTGGACACAATACATGTATCAGGCCAATGAGTGACCACCACTCATAAAACCACTGAAAAACACAGCAGAAGAGACTTAAAAAGGCAAAGAATAAAAAATACATTACAACGCATGTGCAAAACCACATGTATAAATGCAAACATATGTATATATATCTCAGGAGAGGAGACAAAGAGAGATCCTGAGATCTGAAAAGCACAGCTTTTATTTCCAGCTGGGGCCCTGGAGTGGACTTGCGTCCCAAAGCAAACCAGAGCCAATGAATTCATAGAATCATAGAATCATAGAATCAAAGAGTTGGAAGAGACCTCATGGGCCATCCAGTCCAACCCCATTCTGCCAAGAAGCAGGAATATTGCATTCAAATCACCCCTGACAGATGGCCATCCAGCCTCTGCTTAAAAGCTTCCAAAGAAGGAGCCTCCACCACACTCCGGGGCAGAGAGTTCCACTGCTGAATGGCTCTCACAGTCAGGAAGTTCTTCCTCATGTTCAGATGGAATCTCCTTTCTTGTAGTTTGAAGCCATTGTTTCGCATCCTAGTCTGCAAGGAAGCAGGAAACAAGCTTGCTCCCTCCTCTCTGTGGCTTCCTCTCACATATTGATACATGGCTACCATATCTCCTCTCAGCCTTCTCTTCTTCAGGCTAAACATGCCCAGTTCCCTAAGCCGCTCCTCGTAGGGCTTGTTCTCCAGACCCTTGATCATTTTAGTCGCCCTCCTAGGGCGGACTGTGGCTGTTATAGATTCCAGGTTCAAGCCAACAAAGAATTTGCTACTACATACATTTACATCCTTCACTGCGTCATCTTAGCATCAAATTCTATCTTTCTAACATGCAAAAAGCATGTCTCTGTGTTTCTAAAGAGCAAGCATGGCTTACGCTCATCAATAAAGGGGCCCACTTGGACCTGTCAGGCGAGGGGAGGCATTGCCTCTTCCCTCTCTTAGGGCCTAGATGTACCAGCCTGTGGCTCCTATTACGGGCTTATCTCTCTCTCCTGGAATGTCCCCCTCCCTCTTCACATAGCTTGCTTCAGCATTCTTTCTATACAGAGAGCCTGATTTTTCTATGCATTTCAGTAATTGTAAAATACATACAATTTATACATAAATAAATATCTGTTTTTCCAATATCTCCTCATCACAGACAAATCAATACAATAAGTTGCCAATACTATCCTCTGCCTTCCCGTTTCCTCAAACGTCCCGGTTCCTCGCCCTTCCTCCCGCCTTCCCCCTTCATCATCATGCTCTCGCTTCAACTGCTGCCCACCTTTCTCTCCTGGCTTCCAGATCGACTACTTCGACAACCGGATCATCGTGGAGCTGGTGGAGGAGCCACACAAGGGGGTGGTGGCCATCCTGGATGAAGCCTGCTTGACCGCAGGCAGCGTCACCGACGCTCTCTTCCTGGCCTCCATGGATGCCCGGCTGGGCAAGCACCCCCACTACGCCAGCAGGAAGGTGGGCAGAGACAACTGACCCTCCCAGCTTCCCCCAGCCAGAGGGTCGACAATAGGAGTGGATGTCCAAGCACACTCAGGTTCCCCAAAGCCTGGTCCGCACACACGATGCAATTATGGCATTACGGTTCTGTTCCAAATGCCATGAGGGTCTTCTGTATGGACCGCCACCCCCAGAATCCCCAGCCAGACTGTGGGTGATGAGAGCGGCAGTCCAAACATGCTCAGGTTCTGAACTCCCAGAGTCTTCTAGCATTGGAAACACCATATGGTGAGTCTTCTTTTTGGACTGCCCTTCCCATCATCCCCTGCCAGATGGTGGATTATGGGAGCAGCAGTCTAAATGCATTCAGGCTGTACTTCTCTGAAGTTTAGCATCATGGTTCTGTTCTGAATGCCATGGAAATATATCCAATAGGGGTTTTCTTTGTGGGCTACTACCCCCAGAATCCCCAGCCAGACTGTAGATAATGGAAGCAGCAGTCAAAACGCACTCAGGTTCTGAACTCCCAGGCTCTTCTACATTATGCTTCTCCTCTAAATGTAAATATAGTGGGTCCTCTTTTTGGAATGCCACTCTTAGAAACCTCCAGATGAATGGTGGATGATGGGAGTGGCAGTCCAAACACACACAGGTTCTGAGTCTTGGAAGAGTAAATTACGGGATAAAAGTGCCAAGTACAGAAGCTGTAGCCAGACGAAGCAATGTTGGAATTGAGTCAAGATGTCGTCTAAGGTCCCTGGAAAAAAGCCTTTCCTTGGATAGAACTCTTGAATCAAGTGCCTTGTAATTTCCATGCTGAAGGGCTTTGTTTGATTCATGCTCAAGTTTTGGGGTTTTGCCTTGGAAGTTCCAGTATTTGTTTTCATGAACTCTGACGGACTATTTCCTGGAATTGTTCTTATCTTTCTTTTCTACCTAATTGGATTCACCTATTTTTGTGGATTGCTTTTTACTGCTGCTGCTTTTAATTATCTTCAATAAACTGCTTGCAGTTTACTCAGCTGTGTGGTGTTTAAAGGCAGAGGGCTTTCCTGGCCTGGAGTGCAACACAAAGCACCAGCAACCCTTAGTTTTGCAAGTACTGTAGAACTATGGATTGCCCATGTCCAGTAGGTAGTACATTAATGTCATCTTGTTGTTACTGTTCTCATTATTGCCCACTTTCCTCCTGGTAGGCTGGGGAGACAAAGGGGTCATCAGACACATGGGCATTCAGATCTCCTGATCCAAAGCCATAGCAAACTACAAATCCCAAGGGTCGTTTGATGTGTCCATAACTCCCTTGCAATGCTTTCCTCCCCAGGTCAACCCGACGGATAAATCCCTGGAGTTTGGGCGCGATTTCCGCATCAAGCACTATGCCGGAGATGTCACGTGAGTGGCCTTTATCCCAGAAGATCTTTGACCTTTGGGAACCCCTCCGGCCTTCAACGCGCCTTCCTTTTCTCTCCTGATTCACCTGTTTGTGTATTGCAAACCCCCTCATTTTCCACATTGCAAGCCCTTTCCATCTCAGGATGATGGTCAATGTGGTGGTACTGCATCATTATAGTGTTCTGATATTACTGGAGAATCCTGGGACTTGTAGAATAACCCTCCCTCCCAATATCCTCATGGGATGCATCCCCAAACTTCCTCGCATCTCTTCTCCTATTGATGCAACCTGGAATCGCATTGGCTTTTGCAGCTGCTGCATCACACTCTTGGCACATTAAAAGCCATACTGAATTCCTTATGAGGATGTCTTGCTGAGAAGATCCCATAAGTCCAAAATAATGTGAAGGAATAGGACTGCAATGCATTGTTTGGACTCCAGTAACCTCCCCAAACTATAGCTCCCAGGATCCCATAGGAAGTTGCCTTGGTGGTTAAAAGAGAGTCATAGTCCTGTAAGTGTTTAAAGGGTCAGGACCCAGGTCATGAGCAAAAGTATAACATTGTTTACCTATATCACAGGACCTGTGGATGTTTAGTGCTCGAAAGGCTTGAAAACAAGGTTCCTGAGCATACACAGAGTGCTTAGTTCTTGCTAAGTGCAAAATTAAAATTGTCACAGTTTGACGCCACCTGGAATGCCACGACTCAATGCTGTGGAGTCCTGGGAACTGTCCTTCTTTGGCAAAGGCTTCTGGTACCTTGACAAACTACAACTCCCAGGCACCCACAGCATTGAGCCAGGGCAGTCCAAGTGGTGCCAAACTGCATTAACTCTACAGTGTAGAAGACGCTTACCTTCGAGAGGTGTTGAAGGCTTCTCTGCATCTGGTTTCCAGGTATTCCGCGGAAGGGTTTTTGGATAAGAACAAGGACACCCTCTTCCAGGACTTCAAGCGACTCATGTATAACAGGTAAGCAAAAAGGAATAATAAGAATAACAACAACAACAACAACAACAACAACATTATAGTGTTCTGATACTCACTACCTCTGAGGATGCTTGCCATAGATGCAGGCAAAACGTCAGTAGAGAATGCCTCTAGACCATGGACATATAGCCCGAAAAAACCTACAACAACCCAACAACAACAACAACAACAACAACAACAAGAGCAAGCCATTAGAAACAAGGCCATCAGAGCCAGAATTGAAAAGTTGATGACAGATCCCAAGTGTAGACTCTGCAAGGAAGCAGGCGAAACAATGAATCACATCCTCAGTTGCTGCAAGAAGATCGCGCAGACAGACTCCAAGCAGAGGCACAACACAGATAATCTATTGGAACTTATGCCACAAAGACCATCTGCCTTTAAGAGATGGGAAACCAGGAATCTCCATAGCCTTTCGGAAGCGTGATCCTTTTGGAGATTAATTGGCATTCACACTATTTGGGATAATCATAACCTTTTGGAAAGCTTGATCTTCCTGAGAAGAGTTAAATACTTGCTTGAGTCATTCTTCTCCTTCGTGGAAGATATCCACTAGTATCTATGCAAGGCAAATTAAGTTTCTGTTGTTAGACTGCTATACTTGGCTATCTCTCTGTACTGTTAGGAACAAAGACATGTCAATGCACAAAATATATAGCAGATCTTCAGAAGTGTTATTTCAAATGCCCCAAAAAGTACTGACTTCTAAACTGTACTGTACTGCTTCTGATGCAAGAACTAACTTCTAAAAAATGGAGTCTCAGTCTGAATAGTCCCAGATCTGGTCACATGGTCGGCAGTCCCTCCCACAACCTCAAACAACATAGAGTTAAGGGGAAACTGCATATCAAAATATACATCCAATATACTAAGCAAATAACTAGTATAGGAGGCTTGTAGAAGGTTGCGATTTCCAATAACCCCTCAGCCTTTGACCCCCAATATTTGGATGCTGAAGTGGCCATTCTGTTGAATGATCTTATGTCCTGTGGCTTTTCTCTAGTGCGGACCCCGTCCTCCAGCAGATGTGGCCGGAGGGCAAGCAGAGCATCCATGAAGTGACCAAAAGGCCTCTGACCGCCGCCAGCCTCTTCAAGAACTCCATTGTCGCCTTGGTGGAAAACCTGGCTTCCAAGGTATATTGTTGTTGTTGTTGTTGTTGTTGTTGTTGTTGTTGTTGTTATTTGTTCTGTTGCGAGCTGGGCCTGTAAAAATTATCTTTTGAATAGGATGTGCACTTTGTGCCCAGCGGGAAAGAGAGGCCCTCAAGGATTCTCCTGTACAATAGTCTTAGAGGCTTGAAAGGTTTAACAAAGTCCTTTATTGCTGAACAAATTAAACAAATACTTCCCAGATCTTTAATGAGTCAAACAAATGCTTCTTAACTTGTCTCCAATGGACAGGCACCTAGCTTGGAGAACTATTTCTTTCTTTAACAAGGAAAACCCTTTTTAAACCTCTCCCAGGCTGTCTACTATCTAAGCTTTGCTGATGTGGGTTCTACTACCGGACCCAAACTGCTTCTTGGGCACCAAGTAGACCTACCAGTCAAGGCTTGTAAATTCTCCAGCTGGAGTTCTTTGGGTCTGTAAAACTGTCCCCCCCCCCCCCCCCCCAGAAATCTTCAGAAACCTTTCAGGGCTGTTTCCCTCAGATACTGTGAGAGGCTGTAAGCTCCCAGCCAAAGCTTTGGGACTTTCCCCCCGGAAATTCCCCAGAAATTCTTAAGAAATGAAGCTTTTCTGCAGGTGAAGCTGGTCCAAGTTCTATAGCTTAGTTTCCTCTGTAAGACTGAACTAAAAATGGCTCCCTCTCCTCCCCAGATCCCTGGGGAAAGGGGCAGAACCAAACACAACAATGATAGACAGGTGGCTAGCCCTATGACTGCAAACCAAGGGAAGTCACCTTTTTGCAAAACCCCTGAAACCTTGGAATGCATGCAAACATTAAATAGAAAGAAAATGAAGTTGGAGCTCCTGGTACAGACGTACCACCACATTATTTGAAATACAACAGGATGAGTCCACAGCAGACAAGATCACTCTGCTAGCTGTTGTATTGGATCACATGTCGGACCTTTCCCAAGTGTCTAGGACTGTGAGATGTATCGGCGAATAATGTGTGTAGATCCCAGTAAGGTGGCCTTCTGCAGCTGGCAGATGGTAAATTGGTCAGCGCCGATTGTATTTAAGTGCAGGCCAAAGTTTCTCAGAACAACTATCTGAACATGGGTTGTTGTAGGTTTTTTCGGGCTACATGGCCATGTTCTAGAGGCATTCTCTCCTGACGTTTCACCTGCATCTATGGCAAGCATCCTCAGAGGTAGTGAGGTCTGTTGGAACTAGGAAAAAAGGGTTTATATATCTGTGGAATGACCAGGGTGGGACAGATGACTCTTGTCTGCTGGAGCTAGGTGTGAATGTTTCAATTTACCACCTTGATTAGCATATAATGCCCTGACAGTGCCTGGAGCAAACTTTTGTTGAGAGGTGATTAGATGTCCTTGTTTGTTTCCTCTCTGTTGTTGTGCTGTTGTAATTTTAGAGTTTTTTAATACTGTGCTTTCTAATTGTCTTTGGCGACCCTTCTGACATCCCCTCGCGACCCACCCAGGCGTCCCGACCCCCAGGTTGAGAAACACTGTTCTAGATTTGTCTATGAGACTTTCCTGCTGTCTTGTTTCATGGATTTCAAGTGCCTAGTTTCATGGATTTTTATGTACTCATGGATCCATACATCATATTTATCACATCCTCCTCCCCTTTCTGTTCCTCGACAGGAGCCTTTCTACATCCGGTGCATCAAACCCAACGACCAGAAGTCTCCCAACATCTTCGACGAGGAACGCTGTCGACACCAAGTCGCCTATTTGGGTCTGCTCGAGAACGTCCGTGTCCGGAGAGCTGGGTTTGCCTACCGCCAACCATACGACCGTTTCCTGCTCCGGTAGGCAGGCCTCAGGACTACAATACCCAGCATCCCCAGGGGGAGAGAGAGAGAGATTGGTTCTACCCCATCTTGCTCTGTCTCTCTCTTTGCTTGGTTTCTACCAAGCTTCTAGGTTTTGGCACCACAATCTCTACTTTGAGAGAACAGCCTGAATACTACTACTACTACTACTACTACTACTACTACTAATAATAATAATAATAATAATGTCCCCCAGTAAATGTATGGTGTAGACCAGGTGTGGCCCAACTTCGACCCTCCAGGTGTTTTGGACTCCAACTCCCAGAATTCCTAACAGCCTACCGGCTGTTAGGAATTGTGGGAGTTGAAGTCCAAAACACCTGGAGGGAGGGCCGAAGTTTGCCCAGGCTTGGTGTAGACGCAACCTTGAGTCCAGCCTCCCCAACAGTCTCAGAGTGTTGCCTTTCCCTCTGGGCGACAGGTACAAGATGACCTGCGAGTACACCTGGCCGCACCACCTGATGGCCACGGACCGGGAGGCCACGCAGGTCCTGATAGAGCAACACGGCTTCCAGGAGGACGTCGCCTACGGCCACACCAAGCTCTTCATCCGCACGCCTCGGACCCTCTTCTCCTTGGAGCAGGAGCGGGCCCAGCTCATCCCCATCATCGTCCTGCTGCTCCAGAAGGTAAGCAGAAAGTCCAAATGAAGCCGATAGGAGCTTTAGGAAGGTCTTCCCCAGGAGGGGGGAACCTAAGACCCCACCAAAGAGGGTTCGCTACTTTGGCGAGTTAGAGGAGCCTGATTTCAGCAATTTTATTTAGATTAAAAATTCAGCATAAAGCTCACCAAAGTCAAAGAAGTGGCACCGAGGTGTTTATTAGTGATTCAGCTGAAAAGAATGCTAGGTAGCAATAATTCGCCTACAAAGCATACCAGTACAGAGATCAGAGGCATTTTTATAGGAATTTTCAGGTTTGAAAGTTCAAAACTCCTGCCCTCCACCCTCCTCCTGGCTCGCAGGTGATTGGCTGACGTGATTCTAGCTGGGAGGAGGCGCGGCCGCCCGCCCTGCGCCAGAGCCAATCGCAGAGCTCCTTCGCTGCGCAGGAGCCAATGGGAGAATTCCCTGCACCTCAGCGCTCTGGCGAATCAGGAGAAGGGAGGCGGGACGAAGAAGAATAATGTGCTCCTTGATTGAATTATAATGAAATGTCCTTAGGCTTAGCAAAATCCGGGACAAGCCAAGCCAGACTATTGTTTCCTTGAGTGAAGGCAATAAACATTTGAAAAAGAAAACCGGCTCTTTTCCTGGTTGCGAGACAGGAGAACAATGATGGCAGCCTGGGGTTAATGCTATCAATGGGAAGTAAACAAAAAGCAGAGGGGAAGATTTCCCCTTATCTTACTTGAAGAGTGATAGAAACTTTGCCAAACAATTCTTTACTCTAGTGGGCCATCTCTGATGCTAGAGATAAGAATCTCCTCCTATTATCCATGCAAGAGTGTCTTTGGCTGGAGGTTTCAGTAATCGCTAATGGCTTTTGTTTCTGAAGGCCAGGGGGTTCCCTTCCATATTTCTTTGGAGGGAGAAGGGGCAAAGGGTCAGGCTAGGGTCAGGAATACAAGGAAACATAAAAATCATATAGAAATTATACACAGGGAAATCATATGCAGGTATCTTCCCATCCAGGACCCCAGAGAGGAATTAATAATACCAATTATAAAAAGCAGACGATATCAGAACACAGCATGAATTCATAAGTCGTTCTTTGAAGAAAGTTCATGGGCAAAGAGTGAGTCCTTGAGGAGAGTGAAGTCCAGAATAGGGGCAGAAACTAATAAGTCATGCAAAAGAATTCTTGGAGTTCCACTGAGCCAAAGGATGGAGTTCTGCAGAGCTGAAAACGAAGCAGGTCCTTGGTCCTTGGGGAAACTACAGCTCTCAAGATAGGCAGAGACCCCAAGGTCTCATGGGGTCCTCATTGTTGTTAGTGTCTTGGCAAATTGACCAAGACTTAACCCCTATTCTGCAGGCTGGTACCCTTGTCCTTTGCAGAACTATAAGTTACCATCCCTTGTTGGGGGGGGGGGGGGAGGAGCATGCTCGACTTCACAAATCATCTGGAGGGGGGTCCAAAGTTGGCCCATGCCGGTTCTGATTCCTCTGTTTTGGCAGGCTTGGCGGGGAGCCCTGGCCCGGAGGCGCTGTCGTACCTTGCGTGCCGTCTACACCATCATGGCTTACTTCAAGCGACACAAGGTGAAGGCCTACCTGCGGGAGCTGGTGCACCGCTTCCAGGACGTGCGCCAGGCGGCCGACTATGGGAAAGGGGTGGAGTGGCCGGAGCCGCCCGCCGTCCTCACCTCCTTCCAGGAAAGCAGCAAGCGCATCTTCCGCAGGTAATGGGTTAAAGCTGTTAGGAACGGTGTTGTGCCTCTGCTTGTAGTCTGTCTGTTGGAAATTGTGGGGGTATGTCACATACTGAAGGATGTTGTCCATGTACTGAAGGAATTGTGGGAGTTGGGGTCCAAAACACTTGGAGGGAGGGCCCAAGTTGGCCCATACCTGGGCTACAGAGGTGTCAACACAGCCTGGGTCCTGCAATGCAGAGCCAAGTCCAGAGTGTCCTCCTGGGTGGTCTTGCAGGTGGCGGGCACGGCAGATCGTGAGGAACATCCCTCCATCCGACATGGAGCAGATCAAGGCCAAGGTGGCTGCCCTGGACGTCCTGCAAGGCCTGCGGAAGGACTGGGGCTGCGCACGGAACTGGTGCCGGAATTACCTGGCCTTGGTAAGCGACTCAGAGGTTGGGCGGCCATCTCTTGGGAAGGCTTTGGTTGTGTTCTGTTTTAGAGAAGAGGGGAAGCTGAAGAATCTGCACCTTTGAGACGATAGGCTCTGAAGAATGTGGGAGTCCGGTGGAACTGGAAAGTTTTAAACAGAGTCTGGATGACTGTCTATTGGGGTGGCATTGGTTGGATCTTTCTCCATGGCAGAAGGGGGTCAGACTATATGGCCTTTGGGGGACCATTCAAACTCAGGTAGAATATAAACTGCTTAGGAACCCAGTGGATCCAGAGGGTTTTAAGCAGAGTCTGGGTGGCCATCTGTCGGGAGGGCTTTGGTTGTGCCTTTTTGCTTGTTAGAAGAGGGTTGGGTTATATGTCCTTTTGGGACCCTTTTCAACTTGGGTATAGTATAAACCGCTTGGGAGTCCAGTGGATACAGAAAATTTAAAACATAATCTGGATGGCCATCTGTCGGGAGGGCTTTGGTTGTGCCTTTTTTGCCTGGTAGAAGAGGGTTGGACTATGTGGCCTTTTGGGGCCCCTTTCAACTCAAGTAGAATATAAACCGCTTGGGAGTCCAGTGGATATGGAGCCTTTTAAACAGAGTCTGGATGGTCATCTGTTGGGAGGGATCTGGTTGTTTTGTCCTCCATGGAAGAAGGGGGTCAGACTGGCTGACCTTTGGGAACCCCTTTCAACCGTGGTAGATTATAAAAATTCTGGGCAGTGGATCTGGAAGTTTTGTACCTTTCTCCATGGCAGAAGAGGGTCAGATTGGATGACCTTTGGGGACCCCTTTCAACTCTGGCAGAATATAGATGGCCTGGGAATCTAGGAGGACTTTGGTTGTGTCTTCCTTCATGGCAAAAGACTGGGTGGCCTTTCAGGGGCCCTTCTGCATCCTCGATTCCATCATCTTCTAAGGTCTTTTTGCTTTCTCTGTCCAAAAAGTGCTTGTTCCTCCCCAGACTACAACTCCCAGGATCCCATTGTATTGAGGCAAGATAGTTAAAGTGGGATTAAAGTGAATTAATTCCACAATGTAGGAGATGCACCCTTGGAGGGAGCTGAGGCTTTTGCTCTCTCCTTACCTTTGCCTTGAGCCGTTTTTTAGGGTTGCTAGGGAGTTCTAGTTTCCATAGTAACTGCCAGGGCTGTTTTTAGAGCCTGGTTTTGCTGATGCCTCTTCTTCCTCCTCCTTTGCTTGTTTTGCACTCATTTTCTCCTCAGTACCAACAGTCTTTCATTTTCCTTGCAAATTTGGAAGGATATGAATGTTCGCCCCTTTCCTTTCCTGTTGGCTATCATGAGTGCATCATGAGTGCATCCATATTGCAGAGTTAATGCAGTTCAATTCCACTGTAGCTGCTATGACTCAGTGCTATGGAATCCTGGGAACTGTTATCAAACCACATCAATTCCACTATGTAAATGCATCTTCATTCTCCAGCAAAGTTACTGCATTGCAATCTTCCATTGCAATCTTGGATATATATATATATATATGTATGTGTGTGTGTGTGTGTGTGTGTGTGTGTGTGTGTGTCCTACCCAACCTGACTTCAGGTCCCATCATTCCCAACCAGCAAAGCTAAGAGAACAGCTTATTTTTTTTTTAATGATTGCACAGCATGGAGCCTTTGGAGTTCAAGTGAGGTCAAACTGCATTTATTCCAAGTGGGTGCAGTAAGCAGATTCGACCAGCGGGTGGCAGCAAAGAACATTGTTTACATTTTATATCTTTCTATGAGCCATTGCAACAGGGGAATGCCTTTTAATTTTGGGGACTGCAAAACCCATTATCCACCTCCCTTGCCAAGCCTAAGCAGCTCTAGCTCCCACATTTGCAAGCCTGATGTATGTGAAACTGCAGAATCGCATGGAGGACTTAGAACAGTGTTTCCCTTTCATACAGTTCCTCATGTTGTGGTGACCCCCAACGATAACGTTGCTACTTCACAACTGTAATTTTCCTCCTGTTATGAATCGTCATGTACATTTCTGATCTGCAGGATGTATTTTCATTCACTGGACCAAATTTGGCACAAATACCCCATAGGCCCAAATTGGAATACTGGTGGGGTTGGGGGGGGGGGGGTTGATTTTGTCATTTGGGAGTTGTAGTTGCTGGGATTTATAGTTCACTTACAATCAAAGAGCATTCTTACCTCCACCAATGATAAAATTGGACCAAACTTGGCACACAGAACTTCCATGATCAGCAGAAAATACTGGAAGGGTTTGGTGGGCATCGACCTTGAGTTTGGGAGCTGTAGTTTCCTACATCCAGAGAGTGCTGTGGACTCAAACAATGATGGACCTGGACCACACTTGGCACAAATACTCAATAGGCCCAAATGTTAACACTGGTGGAGTATGGGGAAGATATACCTTGACATTTGGTAGTTGTAGTTGCTGGGATTTATAGTTCATCTACAATCAAAGAGCATTCTGAACTCCACCAACGATAAAATTGGACCAAACTTGGCATACAGAACTTCCATGATCAACAGAAAATACTGCAAGGGTTTGGTGGGCATCGTCCTTGAGTTTGGGAGTTGTAGTTCACCTACATCCAGAGAGCGCTGTGGACTCAATGATATATCTGGACCAAACTTGGCACAAATACTCAATGTGCCCAAATGTAAACACTGGTGGAGTTTGGGGGAAAATAGACCTTGACATTTGGGAGTTGTAGTTGCTGGGATTTATAGTTCACCTACAATTACAGGGCAATCCGAACCCCACCAATGATAGAATTGGGCCAAAGTTGCCACACAGAATCGGGAACCCCCATGACCAACAAAAAATACTGTGTTTTATGATGGTCTTTGGGGATTTCCTCCCATTATTATTATTATTATTATTATTATTATTATTATTTGATACACAATGAGATGAGTACACAGCAAACAAGATCACAATGCTGGCTTTTGCACTTGATCACACGTCGGACCCTTCACAACTGTCTAGGATTGTGTGATGTGGGAAGGGATGTGGGAAGTATTATTATTACTATTATTATGGTTTCCTGAGTGGGCTGTGGCCCGCACTTCAGGGAGGGCGGTAGGTGCATTATCATCACTTGCGGCACGCGCTTCAGGGACGAGGAGGCTATAAATCCCACAGAGAGCCCTTGAAAACCATGCGCCAGCCTTTCTCCATGGAGGCTGCGTGGAGGCGTGGAGGGCATCATACAACTGGGATATTTTTTTATAATGCAGTGTTGCCATGGGGACGGCACGCCAGACACGCATGCAGGAACCCCGCTTCTGCGCTCGCCTTCTGTGCAAAACCTCCTTTTCGGCAGTGACAAAAATCCCATGCCAAAAGCAGTCCGAGGTTTCCATTGAGGGGCTCACAATTCAAACATTTCCCACAGTGGGGATGATGGGAGTTGTAGTTCCAGGGAGGCACAATCTCGAAGCAAAGAGCGGGGAAGAGATGGCTATAGATTTAAGGGGGTTGTAGCAATATGCCAAGACACTAGGAATCCCAAATAGCTCATTATGGAATGATGGGAGTTGTAGTAAGAGGCCAAGACACCGGGCATCCCAAATTGCTGGTTGTGGGATGATGGGAGTTGTAGGCAAAGACATTGGGAATCCAAAATAGCTGGTTATGGGATGATGGAAGTTGTAGTTGGAGGCCAAGATGCTGGAAACCCAAAATAGCTGGTCTTGGGGTGATGGGAGTTGTAGTTGGAGGCCAAGACACTGGGAATCCCAAATAGCTGGTTGTGGGATGATGGGAGTTGTCGGAAAAGACATTGGGAACCCAAAATAGCTGGTTATGGGATTATGGTAGTTGTAGTTATAGGCCAAGATGCTGGGAACCCAAAATAGCTGGTTATGGAATGATGGAAGTTGTAGTTGGAGGCCAAGATGCTGGAAACCCAAAATAGCTGGTTGTGGGATGATGGGAGTTGTAGTTGGAGGCCAAGACACTGGGAATCCCAAATAGCTGGTTGTGGGATGATGGGACTTCTAGGCAAAGACATTGGGAATCCAAAATAGCTGGTTATGGGATTATGGTAGTTGTAGTTGGAGGCCAAGACACTGGAAACCCAAAATAGCTGGTTATGGGATTATGGAAGTTGTAGTTGGGGGCCATGACGCTAGGAATGCGAAATAGCTGGTTATGGAATGATGAGAGTTGTAGTTGGAGGCCAAGACATCGGGAATCCAAAATAGCTGGTTATTGGGTGATGGCAGTTGTAGTTGGAGGCCAAGACATTTGGAATCTGAAATAGCTGGTTGTGGAATGATGTGAGTTGTAGTTGGAGGCCAAGATGCTGGGAACCCAAAATAGCTGGTTATGGGATGATGGGAGTTGTAGTTGGAGGCCAAGACGCTGGGAACCCAAAATAGCTGGTTATGGGATGATGGGAGTTGTAGTTGGAGGCCAAGACACTGGGAACCCAAAGTAGCTGGTTATGGGATGATGAGAGCTGTACTTGGAGGCCAACACACTGGGAATTCCAAATAGCTGGTTGTGGGATGATGGTAGTTGTAGTTGGAGGTCCAGATGCTGGAAACCCAAAATAGCTGGTTATGGGATGATGGGAGTTGTAGTTGGAGGACAATACATTGGGAATCCTATTTTACTATTTGTATAGAATATATGTGTAGTGTTGTGTTTGTGTGTGTGTGTATATATATAATGGTCAAGGCTTCAGATGGGCAACTACCTCCTCTCCCTAGCAGTGGTCAGTTATAGCCATTGGGTGCCACTTCAATTGCCACAAAATCTTGGGATTTATAGTTTGACGATGGGATGAGAGATTTCGGGCACATTGCTTTAAGGCTACACCTCCTAGCAATGGTTTAGGACTGGAATTACTCGTATTTAGAAAGCTCTCCGGATCAGAGGCAGGAGAGGAGGACTTGAATAAATGACCCCGAAGGCAGGACTTTGCCGACCATCCTTCCTTTTCCTCCCCGTTTGCTTCTCCAGGAGAACGAAAACCCCGCAATGGCCGCCCAGTTCACCAAAAGAGTCGCGACCCTGCAGGACAAGACCCGCTTCCGCTCGGTGCTGTTCTCATGCCACGTCCGAAAGGTCAGTGCAGGGCTTTGTGCCGCGCCCATTGGGGTGGGTCTGGATGGCCTCTGGGAGCCCCTTCCATCTCTGTCCTTCTCTCCCAACCCTCTGCAGATCAACCGCTGCAACAAGGGCTCGGACCGCGCCCTCCTCCTCACGGAGCAGCACCTCTACAAGATGGACCCCAAGAAGCAGTACAAAGTCATGCGGTCCATCCCTCTCAGCATGGTGAGTTCAACCTCAAGGGACGATGGGCTACGGAGTGGGTTTTGGGACTTCTGAGAGTGCAAGTCCAAACACCTGGAGGGCCCAAGTTTGCCCAGGTCTGCTATAATGGCAGGTATCGGTGTCATGATAGCTATGACCCTTGGGGTGTCCCTTCTCTTCTGGTCTGATGAGCTGCCATTCTTCAAGCATGATGGGAATTATAGTACAGCGCCTTTGGGGTCCCTGTTTGGCAAGGTGGGTACTTGCTGTGGCCCTTTGGCTTTCCTGTGACTGCTGCGGTGTTGTGGCTCACCAAGTGGCGTCGGATTTTTCTGATGGTTCAGAGCAGTGGTGCTCAACCTGGGGGTCGGGACCCCTGGAGGGGTCATGAGAGAGTGTCAGAGGGGTCACTAAAGACCAACAGGAAAACACACTAATTTCTGTTGGTCATGGGGGTTCTGTGTGGGAAGTTTGGCCCAATTCTGTCATTGGTAGGGTTCAGATTGTAGGTGAACTACAAATCCCAGCAACTACACCTCCCAAAATGTCAAGGATTATTTTCCCCAAACTCCACCAGTGTTCACATTTGGGCATATTGAGTATTCGTGCCAAGTTTCGTCCAGATCCATCATTCTTTGAGTCCACAGTGCTCTCTGGATGTAGGCGAACTACAACTCCAAAACTCAAGGTCAATGCCCACCAAACCCTTCCAGTATTTTCTGTTGGTCATGGGAGTTCTGTGTGCCAAGTTTGGTGCAATTCCATCGTTGGTGGAGTTCCGAATGCTCTTTGATTGCAGGTGAACTACAAATCCCACCAGTATTCAAATGTGGGCGTATCAGGTATTTGGTCCAGTGAATGAAAATACATTCTGCATATCAGATATTTACATTATGATTGGTAACAGTAGCAAAATGACAGTTATGAAGTACGAAGGAAAATAATTTTATGGTTGGGGGTCACCACAACATGAGGAATTGTATTAAGGGGTCGCAGCATGAGGAAGGTTGAGAACCCCTGGTTCAGAGGATAAAGAGATTGGTGGGTTTCAAAGTGAGGAGCCTGCTAGTGATCAGAGAGAATTGCAGGTCGAGGAGGCCGACGTTTGGGATTCCTGTGCTCGTTCCCAGGCAATAGTAAGCGATGGTTTCCATTCCCTTGTGAAACAGCCTTCAGCCGATGGGGAGTTTTCCCGAGAAGCCAGATTAGGTTTGAGAACGGAGGGAGTGAAAAATAGACTAAGTGAAAAATAGACTAATTCAACGTTCTGAGAGAATCCGTGAATCCTTGAAGCCCAGGTGCGTTCGGCATGATCTCATGGCTGTTTGGTCAGGCTTAAATCAAGTGGTGTTGCCTTTACGGCTCTCAGAGGAGACAACGTTGCCATAAGGATGGCTTTCCTGCCTTGGCTCTCAAGTTCATGGTTCAGGTCTCCTGTTCTGGTTCATGCCTTTATTCCTTAAAGAGTTTGTTTCAATGCTTATGGATTCATGTTTGAATCACTGCTCTGGATTTTGGGAAAGGCCCTTTTCCCCTACACTTTTGTCGATAGCACTACTGGACTCTGGTGTGGGGCTGGGTGAAAAGGTGTCTTGGCTTTAGAGTGCAACATGTGGCCCCCTCCTTCCCTCTTTCCTTGCCCAGGTGACCGGTCTGAGCGTGACCAGCGGCCTGGACCAGCTGGTGGTCTTCCACACGCAAAACCACGACGGCCTGGTGGTCTGCCTCCACAAAATGCAGCCGGCCAACGACAACCGGATCGGAGAACTAGTCGGCGTCTTGGTGGAATATTCCAGAAGGTAGGGCCTTGTCGCTAAAATGAATTCATTAACCATGTAAGAAAAGCCTGGCAGAGGATGATGCCACCTTGAAGCTGTGTCAGGAGTCAATTTCTGACATCGTGGAGACATCATAAATTTCCTGCATGACATCCTGGCTGGATCATCCTGGCTGCCGCAGTTTTCTTTCTCTGACATTTTGACATTGTGAAGCCAGCAGAGGGCTCTGGAGACTTTGGGTTGGAACTTGGAAGAGGGTATAAAAGGAAGTGGTGGTGGGTAAAAGGCAGTAGTGTCTTCCTTTGCTGTGGAGAAACAAGCAAATTATATTCATTTCCATACTGACTTGTGAGTGATTATTTGCTACAAAAACCTACAGTCTTACAAGCTGGCACTGATTTACGACAACCCTTTCCGAAGGTTTTGCGTCTCCATAATTCTCCCATCCCTCGTTCCTGCCACAATAGCAGGATAGCATGATGCACCACAACAACATGGCCAATGCACAGTAGCAGGATGGCTCTCTCTCTCTCTCTCTCTATATATATATATAGCATTTGTGTGTACTTGCACTCCTGGAGACATGCACAACATCAGAAGTGTTTGACCCATCTGTTATGCATGATAACACGACTGTAGCGCTATAGCGGGATGGCGTAATCTTTCCCTTTCGTTTTAAAATTGGAAAGAGGTGTGATAGCAAACGTGCAACTATGGCGTAATAGTGGGATGGCATAATCCTTTCCTGATACATCACACAGTCCTAGACACTTGGGAAGTGTCCGACATGTGATCTAACAGCCAGCAGAGTGACCTTGTTTGCTGTGGACTCATCTTGTTGTGTTAATAATAATAATAATAATAATAATAATAATAATAATAATAAGAGGATTTAAAGATTGAACTGCAAATACTGTGGCACAAACCAGTCAAGGGAGTCCCAGTGGTGATCGGCACACTGGGTGCAGCGCCTAAAGACCTTGGCCTGCACTTAAACACAATCGGCGCTGACAAGATTAGCATCTGCCAGCTGCAGAAGGCCACCTTACTGGGATCTGCACGCATCATTTGCCGATACATCACACAGTCCTGGACACTTGGGAAGTGTCCGACGCGTGATCCAATACAACAGCCAACAGACACTTTGCTGGCTGTTGTATTGGATCACGCGTCGGACACTTCCCAAGTGTCTAGGACTGTGTGATATATCGGCAAATTATGTGTGCATCTTGTTGTGTTTCAAATAATAATAATAATAATCATCATCATCATCATCATCATCATCAACCACGGAGGCTGGGTTTTCCACCAAGACAGCAATAGAGTTTTTGCGGTTTGGTAAACATTTTCCATGTTTTTGTTTGTGTGTGCGTCAGGAGCGACTTGAGAAATACAAGTTGCTTCTGGTGTGAGATAATTGGCTGTCTGCAAGGATGTTGCCCAGGAGACGTTGCCTGGATGTTTTTGATGTTTTACCATCCTTGCAGGAGGCTTCTCCCATGTCCCCTTTGCATGGGGAGCTGGAGCTGACAGAGGGAGCTCATCCGGGCTCTCCCCGGGTCCGAAGCAACTTGAGAAACTGCAAGTCGCTTCTGGTGTGAGAGAATTGGCTGCCTGCCAGGACATTGTCCAGGAGACGTTGCCTGGATGTTTTTGACGTTTTGCCATCCTTGCAGGAGGCTTCTCTCATGTCCATGTTGCATGGGGAGCTGGAGCTGACAGAGGGAGCTCATCCGCGCTCTCCCCGGGTCCGAAGCAACTTGAGAAACTGCTAGGATGTTGCCCAGGAGACGTTGCCTGGATGTTTTTGATGTTTTACCAACCTTTCAGGAGGCTTCTCTAATGTCCCCTTTGCATGGGGAGCTGGAGCTGACAGAGGGAGCTCATTTGTGCTCATCTGACCTGTCGGTCTTCAGTCCGGCTGGCACAGAGGTTTAACCCATTGCGCCACCGGGGTCTCCATTTTCCATGTTAGGAAATGACATTTAGAACCCAGGAACGAAAACTGTGTTACAGAGTGTTAAGCGCAACGCAACTATAGCGCAATAGTGGGATGGTGCAATTGTGTCCTTGGACTTTTCCTGCTTCTGTGACCATACTTTTCTGTCTTCCGGAGCGCAGGCTTGTTTTCCCTCTCTCTGACCAAAACAAATGCCGTCGGGCGTATTAATCCCAACGTTAGCCACGGTGTCAAGGCATGCGGGTGCCTTTCAGCCTCCAGCTGTCTCTGCTATAAACCCACTGGGATGAATGGGTGCGCCCCATCTGGGGTGGGATTATGCGCAGGGGGAGGGCGCTCCACTTGACCCACTGGCCCCACAACACCCTCCGCAGGTGTCTGAGCCGGGATTAAGGGGGGAAAGGCGCCTCCCTGCAAGACCTGACCATCCTATTTCCGTGACTGCAAAACTTCCGGAGTGGTGTTATTGTTGTGGTTGTGGTTGTCCTGAGAGTGGTAGTTCAGCCCTCTTTGGCAGAGAGGGCTAAAGGCCTTGCAGAACTCAAACTCCCAGGATTCTTATTTAGCCACAAGAGTTAACATGGGATGAAACTGCATCAATTCTGCAATGTAAATGCACCCTAATCAGGAGTGAGGAAACATGGTGCATTCGGTGTGGTGTTTGTGTTATGCTTGGAAATCACTAGTGCACCAATTTGCACCGTCGGGAGTGGATAGTACTAGTATTCACTAGTTGGGGAAACATGGTGTATTCGGTGTGGTGTTTGTGTTGTGCTTGGAAATCACTAGTGCGCCAATTTGCACCATCAGGAGTGGATAGTACTAGTATTCACTTGTTGGGGAAACATGGTGCATTCGGTGTGGTGTTTGTGTTGTGCTTGGAAATCACTAGTGTGCCAATTTGCACCATTGGGAGTGGATAGCACTAGTTAATGGTAAGACCGCGGCCATCCAGGACTTGATCCTGGATGAGAGGGCGGATCTGGCATGCATTACCGAGACCTGGTTGGACGAGGTGGGGGGTGTAAACCTTTCCCAGCTGTGTCCTCCAGGTTTTGGAGTGCATCAACAGGCCAGACAAGGGGGGCGGGGAGGAGGGGTCGCAGTGGTCTTCCGGCAATCCATCGCCGTGACCAGATGCGTTGTCCCGCAAGTTTCTGGGTTTGAGTGCGTCCACTTGAAGGTGGGGAGCCGTGACAGTGTGGGGTTCCTGCTGGTGTATCGCCCACCCCGAGATCCGGCAGCTTCCCTGTCTGAGTTAGCGGAAGTGGTCTCTAATTCGGCCTTGGTCTCCCAGCGCCTGGTGGTGCTGGGAGACTTTAACATCCACGCCGAGACCACTTTATCTGGCGCAGCTCAGGACTTTATGGCCACCATGACGGCCATAGGACTGTCACAGATAATATCTGGCCCCACGCATCAAGCTGGGCACACTCTCGACCTTGTCTTTGTGGCGGACGACGAATTGATCAGAGTGGAAGATCAAAACATCCTTCCAGTGTCATGGTCTGACCATCATCTGATCACATTTAGACTTACTGCGACCCTAAACCTCCGCAGGGGTGGAGGACAAATTAAGATGGTCCGCCCTAGGAGACTGATGGATCCGGATGGATTCCTGAGGAATCTTAGGGTTCTTCCTGCCTTGGAGCCTGGCGATTCTATCGACGCCTTGGTAACTCTCTATAACGGGGAGATGGCCAGGGTGTTAGATACGATCGCTCCCGAACGCCCCATCTCGTTGCGTCGTGACAGGCCATCCCCTTGGTTCACCGAGGAGCTGGCTGTGATGAAGCATACGAGAAGGGGGCTAGAGCGCAAATGGAGGAAATCTCGAGATGTATCTGATCGAACACGGGCTAGAGTCTCTCTTAAGGCATACTCCGTGGCCATACGGGTGGCCAGGAAGTCATTCACGACCGCTCGTATAGCATCTGCAGCAAATAGATCATCGGAGCTGTTTCGGGTCGTGGGAGAACTCCTCCACCCACCTGCGGTGGAGGAGGTCCCTGACGACCCCGCAGCTCGGTGTCGCGATTTCGCACACCATTTTGCAGATAAAGTCGCCCAGATACGCCTCGAGCTCGACTCCAATTCCATCGCAGTGCCTGAAGAGGTGACGGAGGTACCTGCTTGTCCAATTTTGTGGGATTCTTTTAGGCTTGTTCTTCCTGAAACCGTAGAGGAGGTTCTTGGGGCTGTGAGGGCGACCACCTCACCTCTAGACCCATGCCCATCTTGGCTCATTAAATCAGCCAGGGAGGGGTTGGTTGACTGGTTTGTATTGATTATCAATGCATCGTTGGAGCAAGGGATTTTTCCATCTGGTTTGAAACAGGCAGTGGTTCGTCCACTCCTCAAAAAAGCTTCCCTTGACTCCACGGTGCTGAATAACTACAGACCAGTCTCCAACCTCCCTTTTCTGGGTAAGGTGCTGGAGCGGGTGGTCGCCTCGCAGCTCCAGGGCTTCCTAGACGATACCAACTACCTAGATCAGGCACAGTCTGGTTTCAGGCCTGGTCATGGCACCGAGACAGCCTTGGTCGCCTTGGTGGATGACCTCCGCAGAGAGCTGGACAGGGGGAGTGTGACCCTGTTGGTTCTCCTGGACATCTCAGCGGCTTTCGATACCATCGATCATGGTATCCTTCTGGGTCGTCTCTCTGGGATGGGCCTTGGGGGCACGGTTCTGTCGTGGCTCCGGTCCTTCCTGGAGGGACGCACCCAGTTGGTGAAGCTGGGAGACGCCTGCTCGGACCCCTGGCCTTTGACCTGTGGGGTCCCGCAAGGATCTATCTTGTCGCCCATGCTCTTCAACATCTACATGAAACCGCTGGGAGAGGTCATCCGGAGTTTTGGAGTTGGGTGCCATCTCTATGCGGATGACACAAAACTCTACTACTCCTTTCCACCTAATTCCAAGGAGGCTTCTCGGGTGCTGGACGAGTGCCTGGCCGCTGTGTCGATCTGGATGAGGAAGAACAAGCTGAAGATCAATCCCGACAAGACAGAGGTCCTCCTGGTCGATCGTAAACCGGATCGGGGTATAGGGTGGCAACCTGTGTTGGACGGGGTTACACTCCCCCTGAAGCCACAGGTCCGCAGTTTGGGTGTCCTCTTGGATTCTTCGCTTACACTTGAGGCTCAGGTGTCGGCGGTATCCGGGAGGGCCTTTGCACAACTGAGACTTGTGCGCCAGCTGCGACCGTACCTTGTGAAGGCGGATCTGGCCGGGGTGGTCCACGCCTTGGTCACCTCTAGAATGGATTACTGCAATGCGCTCTACGTGGGGCTGCCCTTGAAGACGGCTCGGAAACTACAATTGGTCCAGCGGGCAGCGGCCAGGATGCTAACTGGAGCTCATTATCAAGAGAGGTCAACCCTCTTGTTCAAGGAGCTCCACTGGCTGCCATTTATTTTCCGAGCCCAATTCAAGGTGCAGGTGCTCACCTACAAAGCCCTGAACGGTTTGGGACCACCCTACCTGCGTGGCCGCATCTCCATCTACGAACCCACACGTTCGCTCCGGTCATCTGGGGAGGCCCTGCTCGTGATCCCACCTACGTCGCAAGCGCGCTTGGTGGGGACGCGGGACAGGGCCTTCTCTGTGGTGGCCCCCCGACTTTGGAATGCCCTCCCAAAAGAGCTTCGTCAGGCCCCTACTCTGGTAGTTTTCAGAAGGAACCTAAAAACTTGGTTGTTCCGATGTGCCTTCGCAGATTAGGAATCCCCATCCCAAGTCCTAGATGCACTTTAGCACAACTAATGTTGCTGCACACCACACTTTTAATCCTACGTTCCTCCTACCATTTCAGCACTTTTAACCCTGTACCCCATTGCGCTGGCCGAACCAGTTTTAATAGTGTCTTGATGTATTGTCATTGTGGTTATTTTGCTTAATTGTTTGATTTGCTTTGTTTATTGCTGTGTTATGTTTTCTATTGTATTGTGTTTTGTGGCTTCGGCCCGTGTAAGCCGCATCGAGTCCTTCGGGAGATGCTAGCGGGGTACAAATAAAGTTAATAATAATAATAATAATATTCACTTGTTGGGAAAACATGGTGCATTCGGTGTGGTGTTTGTATTGTGCTTGGAAATCACTAGTGTGACAATTTGCACCATCAGGAGTGGATAGTACTAATATTCACTTGTTGGGGAAACATGGTGCATTCGGTGTGGTGTTTGCGTTGTGCTTGGAAATCACTAGTGCGCTGATTTGCACCATTCGGAGTGGATAGTACTAGTGCTCACTTGTGCGACAGGGCTTTGGGAATTTCGGTTTGCATATTAACTAATTAGAAATGTACTCAGTCATCGAATCTTGGAGTCGGAAGGGGACTCCCAAGGGTCATCCAGTCCAACCCTCTTCTTTCCACCAGGCAGGACGGCACAATCAAAGCCCTCCCAACAGATAGCCGTTCAGCTTGAAAGCCTCTGTTTAAGGAATTTGGGTTTGCATAATTAGAAATGTCCTAAATCATGGAATCCTAAAGTTGGAAGGGGACTCCCGAGGGTCATCCAGTCTGACCCTCTTCTTTCCGCTACAATCAAAGCCCTCCCAATAGATGGCCATCCAGCTTGAAAGCCTCTGCTTAAGGAATTTGGGTTTACATAATTAGAAATGTACTCAATCATGGAATCCTAAAGTTGGAAGGGGACTCCCGAGGGTCATCCAGTCCGACCCTCTTCTTTCCGCTACAATCAAAGCCCTCCCAATAGATGGCCATCCAGCTTGAAAGCCTCTGCTTAAGGAATTTGGGTTTACATAATTAGAAATGTACTCAATCATGGAATCCTAAAGTCGGAAGGGGACTCCCGAGGGCCATCCAGTCCAACCCTCTTCTTTCCACCAGGCAGGACGGCACAATCAAAGTCCTCCCAACAGATGGCCATCCAGCTTGAAAGCCTCTGCTTAAGGAATGCAGTTCAACGCCACTTTTAACTACCATGGCTCATTGCTTTGCAATCCTGGGAGGTGAATGCTACAACTCCCAGGACTCCATAGCATTGAGTGGGTGCCAAGCGGCGCTAATTCTGCACGGCGGCCCCTCTTTGCATCTCCACAGCCAGAAACAGATGGGCTTCTTCCCCTGAAGACCCCCTTCCTGCCCCACGCGTTGGCCCTTTCTTTCTGGTACATCCTTTGAGAGCTTGACAAAAGGGATCCGGAGGCATTACGGCACACAATCCCGGCAGGTTGGAAGCGATGGGCTTTCCGACATCTGCCGGGGCGGAGCGCATGGAGGGGGCTTTGTGTGCAAACAAAGAAACACACGACTTAAGAAACAGGAAGGGAGAGGAATCCCCTTCAAAGTAGGGGAATTGAGTCCTGGAAGAGTTGAGTTGTTGTAGGTTTTTCGGGCTAGAAGCATCCTCTCCTGACGTTTTGCCCATAACTATTGCCTCCATCCTCAGAGGTTGTGAGTTCTGTTGGAAACTAGACAAGGGAGGTTTATATATCTGTGAAATGATGTCCAAGGTGGGAGACAGAACTCTTGTCTGCTTGAGGCAAGTGTGAATGTTGCCATTGGCCACCTTGATTAGTGTTGAATGGCCTTGCAGCTTCAAAGCCTGGCTGCTTCCTGCCTGGGAAAATCATAGAATCATAGAATCAAAGAGTTGGAAGAGACCTCTTGGGCCATCCAGTCCAACCCCATTCTGCTAAGAAGCAGGAATATTGCATTCAAATCACCTCCGACAGATGGCCATCCAGCCCCTGTTTAAAAGCTTCCAAAGAAGGAGCCTCCACCACACTCCGGGGCAGAGAGTTCCACTGCTGAACGGCTCTCACAGTCAGGAAGTTCTTCCTCATGTTCAGATGGAATCTCCTTCATTGGAAGGATTTCAGGGTCTGGCTTCTTAATGCCTGGAGGAATCTTTTGTTGGGAGGTGATTAGCTGTCCCTGATGGTTTCTTGTCTGGAGTTCCCCTGCGTTTGAGTGTTGTTCTTTATTTATTGTTATAATTTTAGAGTTTTTTAATACTGGGAGACAGAGTTCGTTCATTTTCATGGTTTCTTCCTTTCTGTTGAAATTGTCCACATGCTTGCGGACTTCACAGGGGAACTCCAGACAAGAAACAATCAGGGACAGCTAATCACCTCTCAACAAAGGATTCCTGCAGGCATTAAGAATCCAGACCCTGAAAACTGCAAGGCCATCAAATGGTAATCAAGGTGGCCAATTGAAATATTCACACCTACCTCCAAAAGATAAGAGTTCTTTCTCCCACCCTGGACATTATTTCACAGATATACAAGGGTTGAATGAAAAGTAATGCCTCCACCTTCGTAACTCCTCAACAGATGGCAGTACTGGAATGCGGAGGTACTGGCTTGTTCAGTAGACGCTCCTCTACAGTTCCAGATGTCAATGTCACTTAAGCAACGTGCAGTCATTGAATTCTTGACAGCAGAAGGTGTCACCTCAATATCTTTAAACTTACTCACAGCAACACAATCACCATAAACAGCTTGCATTCTCTGATTAATCTCCTTTGGGGTGCTGTAAAAAATGCAATGATTGCACGTTGCTTAGGTCGCAAACAACACACTCTCTTCCACACTCTCTTCCGGACTACAGCCCCCAGCATCCCCTAGACCAGGCCTTTTAGGAGAGGAGGAGGATCTAAATGCACCGTTTCCAAGCTGCAAGCGTTATTCTCCTTGGATTTCTCTGAGAAGATCCCAATCCCTGCACATTTCCCATTTCCTATTCCTGGACTGCAACTCCCAGCAATCCTCCAGATAGATAGATTAGATAGAGACAGATAAGTAGATAGATGGATTGATCAGGAGGACTGCTGGGAGTTGCAGACCAAGAATAGGTAGAGAAGGGAGAAAGGGGAGAAAGAGGAAAGGAAAGAAAAGGGGGAAGGAAGGGAAGAGGAAGAAAAGGAAGAATGGAAAGAGAGGGAAGGAAGGGAGGGAGGGAGGGAGGGAGGGAGGGAGGGGAAGGAAGGAAGGAAGGAAGGAAGGAGAGAAGGAAAGAAAAAAAGGGAAGGAAGGGAAGGGAAGGAAGGAAGGAAGGAAGGAAGGAAGGAAGGAGAGAAGGAAAGAAAAAGGAAAGGAAGGAAAGGGAAGGAAGGAAGGAAAAAAGGAAAGGAAGGAAAGGGAAGGAAGGAAGGGAGGGAGGGAGGATGGAAGGAAGGAAGGAAGGAAGGAAGGAAGGAAGGAAGGAAGGAAGGAGAGAAGGAAAGAAAAAAAGGGAAGGAAAGGGAAGGAAGGAAGGAAGGAAGGAAGGAAGGAAGGAAGGAAGGAGAGAAGGAAGGAAAGGAATGGAGGAAGGAAGGGAGGAAGGAAGGAAGGAAGAACAGAAGAAAGGAAAGAAGGAAGGAAGGAAGGAAGGAAGGAAGGAAGGAAGGAAGGAAGGAGAGAAGGAAAGAAAAAAGGGAAGGAAGGAAAGGGAAGGAAGGAAGGAAGGAAGGAAGGAGAGAAGGAAGGGAAGGAAGGGAGGAAGGAAGGAAGGAAGAAAAGTAGAAAGGAAAGAAGGAAGGAAGGAAGGAAGGAAGGAAGGAGAGAAGGAAAGAAAAAAGGGAAGGAAGGAAGGAAGGAAGGAAGGAAGGAAGGAAGGAAGGAAGGAGAGAAGGAAGGAGAGAAGGAAGGGAAGGAAGGGAGGAAGGAAGGGAGGAAGGAAGGAAGGAAGAAAAGAAGAAAGGAAAGAAGGAAAGAAGGAAGGAAGGAAGGAAGGAGAGAAGGAAAAAAAGGGAAGGAAGGAAAGGGAAGGAAGGAAGGAAGGAAGGAGAGAAGGAAGGAGAGAAGGAAGGAATGAGAGAAGGAAAAAAAAGGAAGGAAGGAAGGAAGGAAGGAGAGAAGGAAAGAAAAAAGGGAAGGAAGGAAGGAAGGAGAGAAGGAAGGAGAGAAGGAAGGAGAGAAGGAAGGAAGGAGAGAAGGAAAGCAAAAAGGGAAGGAAGGAGAAAAAGAAAGGAAGAGAGAAAAGGAAGGTTGGCCCCAGCAACGCGTGGCGGGTACGGCTAGTATTTGGAAGTGAACTCCAAACACTAGCTGATGGGAGTTGCAGTCCAGCATGTTTTGGTGTAGACGGAGCTCCTCTTTGCAAAAGGATGCTGCGTTTTGCAGCCACCGTGACACAAGCAGAGTACGGTATTTTTAGTAATGTCTGGAAAAAGAAAGTACGCAATACATAATTAACGCACGCCACTGAAGGCAAAGATTGCACTTTTTCCTGCGAACCCGTTTGTGTGAGACTTGGCGTGTTGCGAGGCTGTTTTTCACCTGTTTCGTTTACACTTCAGAGACGTCGAAAGGTGCAAATGAAGGTGCCAACACACATACGCACACACAAAAGCAATTTGCACAAAAACTCGTACTATAAAGACAAGAGCAGAGTGGAATTCCATATCCAGAGTCAGGCTGCGTCTACACTGTCGAGTTAATGCAGTTCCATACCTTGATGAGCCTCCTCTGCCCAAGAAGCCTCGCCAAACTACAAATCCCGGTGCTTTATAGCATTGAGGTGTGGCAATTAATGTGATGTCAAACTGCATTTACCTTGCAGTGTAGACGCACCCCTCCAGCCCTGAAACCTTTGCATTTCTTGCCATTGGAAGCCCTTTGCAGATATTTCCCTGGAAATGGTTGCTAGGCGACGGCTAGGAAATCTCATTCACTGCAAGAAGGTGAAGAAAGAGGACCAAGGTGTCAAGACGGAGAAGAAGGGTAGAGAAAAAGGAAAAGAAGGAGGGAAGGTGATGAAGTTTGGCCCGCTCTGCAGGGCTGTCGTTCCAGCCTCTTTACGGAAACAGGCAACTACAAATCCCATAACACCCAATGGAAGAACTACAGCTCCAGATGACTGCCTGGAGGATGATGGGATATGTAGTCCCCCAAATAATAATAATAATAATAATAATTCACATTATTCTATTATTCTAAACTCACTCAGCTTGCTCTCTGCACAGCTTGGGAGAGCTATCTTTCCAGACGACTGGCTGGAGGAGGATGGGATATGTAGTCCTCCTACTCCAGCACCACCATCGTCATTTTCATGTTTCCAATTATCCTATTATTCGAAGCTCGCTCAGCTTGCTCTCTGCACAGCTTGGGAGAGCTATCTTTCCAGACGACTGGTTGGAGGAGGATGGGATATGTAGTCCTCCTCCACCACCACCGTCATCATCATGTTTCCAATTATCCTATTATTCGAAGCTCGCTCAGCTTGCTCTCTGTACAGCTTGGGAGAGCTATCTTTCCAGACGACTGGTTGGAGGATGATGGGATATGTAGTCCTCCTACTCCACCAGCACCATCGTCATCTTCATGTTTCCAATTATCCTATTATTCGAAGCTTGCTCAGCTCGCTCCCTCCCCAGCTTGGGGGAGCTACCTTTCCAGACGACTGGCTAGAGGATGATGGGATATATAGTCCTCCCAAATAATAATGATGATTATGTTTCCAGTTATTCTATGATTCAAAGCTCGCCACACTTGCTTCTTGCCCAGCTTGGAAGAGTTACCTTCCCAGACTACTGAATGAGGATGATAGGATATGTAGTCCTCCCAAATAATAATGATTATGATTATGTTTCCAGTTGTTCTATGATTCTAAGCTTGCTCAGTTTGCTCCGTGCCCAGCTTGGGAGAGCTACCTTTCCAGACAACTGGCTGGAGGATGATGGGACATATAGTCCTCAATAATAATAATAATAATAAAGATAATAATTCCAATTATTCTATTATTCACAGTTCACTCAGCTTGCTTCTTACCCAGCTTGGGAGAGCTACTGTCCCAGAATACTGGATGAGGATGATGGGATATGTAGTCCCCCTAATAATTATAATAATAATAATAATTCATATTATTTTATCATTCTAAACTCGCTCAGCTTGCACTCTGTCCAGCTTGGAAGAGCTACCTTCCCAGAGTAATGAATGAGGATGATGGGGTATGTAGTCCCCCAAATAGGCTCACTCAGTTTGCTCTCTGCCCAGCTTGGGAGAGCTACCTTACCAGAGTAATGAATGAGGATGATGGGGTATGTAGTCCCCCAAATAGGCTCACTCAGTTTGCTCTCTGCCCAGCTTGGGAGAGCTACCTTACCAGAGTAATGTATGAGGATGATGGAGTATGTAGTCCCCCAAATAGGCTCACTCAGTTTGCTCTCTGCCCAGCTTGGGAGAGCTACCTTACCAGAGTAATGTATGAGGATGATGGGGTATGTAGTCCCCCAAATAGGCTCACTCAGTTTGCTCTCTGCCCAGCTCGGGAGAGCTATCTTTCCAGAGTAATGTATGAGGATGATGGGGTATGTAGTCCCCCAAATAGGCTCACTCAGTTTGCTCTCTGCCCAGCTCGGGAGAGCTATCTTTCCAGATGACTGAATGGGGATGATGGAATATGTAGTCCTCCCAAATGATGGTTATGTTTATGACGATTCCAATTATTCTATGATTCTAAGCTAGCCTAGCTTGATTCTAAGCTAGCCTAGCTCCCTGCCCAGCTTGGGAGAACTACGTTTCCAAACTACTGAATGAGGGTGATGGGATATGTAGTTCCCCAAATAATAATAATAATTCCAATTGTTTTAAGATTCTAAGGTAGCTCAGCTTGCTTAGGAGATCTGCCTTCCCGCCCGAGCTACAGTCTGGAGAACGATGGGATATGTAGTCCCCCATATAACAACAACAACAATAATAATATTTCCAATTATTCTATGATTCTAAGCTCGTCCAGCTTGCTCCTTTCCAGCTCGGGAGTGCTAACATGCCAGATTACAGGCTGGATGGTGATGGGATATGTAGTCCCCCCAATAATAATGATAATGATAATAATTCCAAGGTCTGGAGAGCTGCCGGGGCGGCTTGTATCTTACTCATCGGCGCTGGGCTATAAATAGTGCCAAGGCAAGGCATAAGGGCCGCTTTGTCTCCTGGAGAGACATGTGAGATGCATCGCTGTTTATTTTGGAAGCTCGGCCATGATGATGATTGCTTGCTAATCCCAAATCTTGGGAAACCAGTGGATTCTGGGCTTTGTAGTCCCTTCCCAGGCTGCAAGGCTCCATAAGGCAGCGTCACAACAGGGTCAAACTGGTATAATTTTGCAGTGTGGATGGCCATGCAAGCTCCCAATCTCAAGGCAGGTCAATGGATCAAAGCCAAGGCTCCCCTTTTTGCATAGGGAGCCCGGAGGGACCCCAGAGGTCATCTAGCCCACCCCACACACACACACAGACACACACACACATGGACTGTGCGTCATCACTGCCTGGGCATGATGGAGGCGAAGGGCTCAGAACCCCGTTGCCATGGTAGTTACCTAGCATCCCATTGCCGTGGCGACAGGAGAAGGAAGAGAAGAAGTCCAGGCGTGGACTGCAAGGCCCTATCTTTTTCCCTCATTCCTTTATTTTTCTGTTCTTTCTTTCTTTCTTTGCTCCCTTCTTCCTACCCTCTCTCCCTTCCTTTCATCTTACCTCCTTACTTTATTCTTTCTTTCCTCCCTTCTTTCTTCTCTTCTTTCCTTCCTTCCTTCTTCCCTACTTTCCTTATTGCTCTCTTCTTTCCTTCCTTTCTCCTTCCATTCTTGTTCTCTTCCTTCATTCCCTCCTTCCCTTCCTTTCATTTTCCTTCCTTTCATTGTTTTTTCTTTCCACTCTTCTCTTTTTTGTTCTCTTCCCTCTTTTTTCCTTTCTTATCTCCTTCCTTTTGTTCTCTTCTTTCTTTCTTTCCTCCCTTCTTCCTTCCTCCTATCCCTTCCTTTCATCTTAACTCCTTCCTTTCTTCTTTCCTTCCTTCCTCCCTTCTTTCTCCTTTTCTTCCTTCTTCCCTCCTTTCGTTATTGTTCTCTTCCTTCCCTCCTTCCTTCCTTCCTTTCCCCTTCTATTCTTGTTCTCTTCCTTCCTTCCCTTCCTTTCATTTTCCTTCCTTTCATTGTCCTTTCTTTCCACTCTTCTCTTTTTGTTCTCTTCCCTATTTCCTTCCTTCTTATCTCCTTCTTTTGTTCTCTTCTTTCTTTCTTTCCTCCCTTCTTCCTTCCTTCCTTCCTTCCTTCCTTTCCTCTTCTATTCTTGTTCTCTTCCTTCCTTCCCTTCCTTTCATTTTCCTTCCTTTCATTGTCCTTTCTTTCCACTCTTCTCTTTTTGTTCTCTTCCCTCTTTTTTCCTTCCTTCTTATCTCCTTCCTTTTGTTCTCTTCTTTCTTTCTTTCCTCCCTTCTTCCTTCCTCCTATCCCTTCCTTTCATCTTAACTCCTTCCTTTCTTCTTTCCTTCCTTCCTCCCTTCTTTCTCCTTTTCTTCCTTCTTCCCTCCTTTCGTTATTGTTCTCTTCCTTCCCTCCTTCCTTCCTTCCTTCCTTCCTTTCCCCTTCTATTCTTGTTCTCTTCCTTCCCTTCCTTTCATTTTCCTTCCTTTTATTGTTTTCTTTCCAGTCTTCTCTTTTTTGTTCTCTTCCCTCTTTTTTCCTTTCTTCTTATCTCCTTCATTTTTGTTCTCTTCTTCCTTTCCTCCCTTCTTCCTTCCCCCTATCCCTTCCTTTCATCTTGCCTCCTTCCTTTCTCCCTCCCTTCCTCCCTCCCTTCTTCCCTCCTTTTGTTATTGTTCCCTTCCTTCCTTCCTTCCTTCCTTCCTTCCTTCCTTCCTTCCTTTCCCCTTCTATTCTTGTTCTCTTCCTTCATTCCTTCCTTCCCTTCATTTTCCTTCCTTTCATTGTTATTTGTTTCCACTCTTCACTTTTTTGTTCTTTTCCTTCTTTTTTCCTTCTTTCTTGCTTCTCCCTCCCTCCCTCCTTCCCTCCCTCCCTCCAGTCTTTCTTCTTTCCTCCCTTTTCCTTTCTTCCTTCTTACGTCTTTCCTTTTTGTTCTTTCCTTTCTTTCTTTCTTTTCTTCCTTCTTGTTTCTCTCCCTCCCTCTCTTCAGCCTTTTTTCTTTCCTTCCTTTATCCTTCCTTTCTTCTTATCTCCTTCCTTTTTGTTCTTTCTTTCTTTCCTTCCTCCCTTCTTCCTTCCCCCTATCTCTTCCTTTCATCTTATCTACTTCCTTCCTTCCTTCCTTCCTTCCTTCCTTCCTTCCTTCCTTCCTTCCTTCTTCCCTCCTTTCGTTATTGTTCTCTTCCTTCCTTCCTTCCTTCCTCCTTCCATTTTTGTTCTCTTCCTTCCTTCATTTCCTCCCTACCTTCCTTTCATTTTCCTTCCTTTCATTGTTCTTTCTTTCCACTCTTAGGGATGGTGGGAGTTGGAGTCAAAAACACCTGGAGGGAGGGCCCAAGCTGACCCATGCCTGTTATAACTGTGGAAGAGACCCCCAAAGGGCATCTAGTCTAACCCTCTTCTACTTGGCAGGTAGACGCCAACCAATCCCCCCCAACAGAGGACCATCTCATCCTCTCTTTCTCTCTCTCTCTCGGTCTCCCGCAGGGCCCATCGTCCCCTGGGCGTCCAGGTCTCGGACTGCATCCCGGCCAGCCTTGGAGGCCGCAAGAGGCTGATCTCGGTGGAACCTCGGGACGGACAGCAGACCTTGCCGGACTTCGCCAAGAGCAGAGACGGCTTCGTGCTCCACTTCCCACAGAGGTTGTGAGGTCACCTCTAAGGATACCTGCCATAGATGCAGGCGAAACATCAGGAGAGAATACTTCTGGAACATGGCCATACAGCCCGAAAAACTCACAACGACCCAGTGATTCTGGTCATGAAACCCTTCGACAATACTTTGGACTATTTTTTCCGTTGATGCTTGCTGTGCAATCCTGGGAGTTGTTGTTTTGCAAGGCCTTTTGCCTTGTCTGCCAAAGGGTGGAACTACAAATCCCATGATTCTATAGCACTGAGATGTGGCAGTTCAAGTGAAGTCCAAACCACACGAATTCCACAGTGTAGATCCGACCCCATGTGAGATACAGGATCAATGACAATGATTAATAATCAATGACAATGATTAATATAATTTGACTTTAGAGGATAACTTATTAGGAAAGGGGTTGACTGGGAAGGTTGACTGTGCCTTGGGCAGGGAGGGCAGATGGGAAAAAGCCAGGTTTTTATATGATGATATATTGTGATATTGTATATACCGTATCGGGGAAATTAAATAAAAAATGAACATCACTGTGCAGTGTTTCAGCCTAAATGTTTATTGTATATGTATGTATATATGTGTGTATATATATGTGTGTGTGCATGAATGTGTATGTGTGTATATGTATATGTCTCTGTGTGTATATATATGTATATTTATGTGTGTATATGTATATGTCTCTCTGTGTGTATATATAGGTATATGTATGCGTGTATATGTATATATGTATGTGTGTATATGTGTCTGTGTATATGTATATGTCTCTGTGTGTATATATATGCATATATGAATATATATATATATATATGTATGTGTGTATATATGTATGTATGTGTGTATGTATGTTTCTGTGTGTATATGTATATGTCTCTCTCTGTGTGTATATATATATGTATATATGAATATGTGTGTATATATAGGTATATGTGTGTGTATATGTATGTATGTATGTGTCTGTGTGTATATGTCTCTCTGTGTGTATATATATGTATATATGAATATGTATATATCTCTCTTTGTGTATATATATATATATATGTATATGTATGTGTGTATATGTATGTATGTATGTGTCTGTGTGTATATGTGTGTATATATATGTCTCTCTGTGTGTATATATAGGTATATTTATGTGTGTATATGTATATATGTATGTGTGTGTATGTGTCTGTGTATATGTATATGTCTCTGTGTGTATATATATGCATATATGAATATGTATATATATGTATGTGTGTATATGTATATATGTATGTGTGTATGTATGTTTTTGTGTGTATATGTATATGTCTCTCTCTGTGTGTATATATATATGTATATATGAATATGTGTGTATGTATAGGTATATGTGTGTGTATATGTATGTATGTATGTGTCTGTGTGTATATGTATGTCTCTCTGTGTGTATATATATGTATATATGAATATGTATATATATCTCTTTGTGTATATATATATATGTATATGTATGTGTGTATATGTATGTATGTGTCTGTGTGTATATGTATATGTCTCTCTGTGTATATATATATATGTATATATGTATATGTCTCTGTGCGTATATATATGTATATGTATGTGTATATGTATATATGTGTATATATATGTGTGTGTGTATGTATATGTGTATGTGTGTGTGACTGAAGTGACTGGACTGACCTTGAGGGAGCTGGGGGTGGTGACAGCCGACAGGGAGCTCTGGCGTGGGCTGGTCCATGAGGTCACGAAGAGTCGGAGACGACTGAACGAATGAACAACAACAATGTGTGTGTGTGTGTGTATATATATATATGAATGTCCACTTAGTAAAGTATAAATCAGTTTAGGTAGGTAGGGAGCATAGGGTGAATCTACCCTATAGAAACCCTGCAGTTTGATACCACTTTTAATGGCTCAACGCTATGGAATGCTGGGAGTTGTAGTTTCACAAAGCTCCCAAACAACAGCTTCCAAGACTCCATAGCATTAAGGCCTGGCAGTGAAAGTGGTGTCAAACTGCATTCATTCCACAGTGTAGATGCACCAATAATAATAATAATAATAATAATAATAATAATAATAATAATAGACGAAGGAGGGCCTGATTCTGGCAGCCCAAGAACAAGCCATTCGAACCAATGTCATCAAAGCCAGGATTGAAAAGTCGACACCAGATCCTAAATGTAGACTCTGCAAGGAAGCAGGTGAAACAATAGATCCCATCCTGTGCTGCTGCAAGAAGATTGCGGACAGACAACAAGCAGAGGCGCAACACCGTCGCTCAGATGATTCATTGGAACTTGTGCCACAAAGACCATCTGCCTGCAACAAAGAACAGGTGGGTTCACAAGCCGGAACAAGCTACAGAGAATGAACACGTCAAGTTACTCTGGGACTTCCGGATTCAGACAGACTGAGTTTTGGAGCAGAAGACTTCTGACCTCACCATCGTGTTAAAAAACAAAGTATGGATTGTCGATGTTGCAATCCCAGGTGACAGCAGGATTGAAGAGAAACAACTGGAAAAACAGACACGATACGAGGATTTAAAGATCAAACTGCAAAGACTCTGGCACAAGCCAGTAAAGGTTGTCCCACTGGGTGCAGTGCCTCAAGACCTTGGCCTGCACTTAAACACAATCGGCGCTGACAAAATTACTAGCTGCCAGCTGCAGAAGGCCACCGTACTGGGATCTACACGCATTATTCACTGATACATCACAGAGTCCTAGATACTTGGGAAGTGTCACACGTGGGATCCAATACAACAGCCAGCAGAGTGTCTGCTGTGGACTCATCTTGTGTTTCAAATAATAATAATAATAATAATAATAATAATAATAATGCATTCTCATATCTGAAGATCTAGCCACTTTTGAATCCAGAGAGACCCTGCAATTGAGCAAAACGAGGCTGGACTAGATGGCCTCAACTCTATGAATCTGCGACTCTTTCATCTCCAAAGGAGGAGCATCCAAAAAAAAAGGTGGTCAATTGTATTGTTTATAGCATCATGAGCTGTGTTGAGTGACATTTAAGAGAGGGTGTAAATAATAATAATAATAATAACAATAACATTATTATTATTAGTTATAATAATAATATAATATTTATAATAATATATCATTATTATAATATTTATATTATATTATTATATTTATTATTTATGATATTTATAATAATAATAATAATAATAATGCATTCTACTGCTAAACAGCTCCTATCTGAAGGTCTAGCCACCTTCTAATCCTGGAGACCCTGCAATTGAGCAGAATGGGGCTGGACTAGATGACCTCAAGGGACCCCTGTCCAAATGAGAGTTCAAAGAAAGAGGTAGTCGATTGTATTGTTTATAGCATCATGAGCCACGTTGAGTCTCATTTAAGAGAGGAGACTAGGGAACAAATAATAGTAGTAGTAATAATAATAATAATAATAATAATAATAATGCATTCCACTAATAAACAATTCATATCTGAAGGTCTAGCCACCTTTGAGTCTGGAGACCCTACAATTGAGCAGAATGGGTGGACTAGATGACCTCAAGGGACCTCTTCCAACTCTCTTTCATGTCCAAAGGAGAGTTCAAAGAAAGAGGTAGTCTATTGCATTGTTTGACTTTACAGCATCATGAGCCACGTTAAGTCTCATTTTAGAGAGTAGACTTGGGAACAAATAATAATAATAATAATAATAATAATAATAATAATAATATAATAATAATAATGCATTCCACTAATAAACAATTCATATCTGAAGGTCTAGCCACCTTTGAGTCTGGAGACCCTACAATTTAGTAGAATGAGTCTGCACTAGATGACCTCAAGGGACCTCTTCCAACTCTCTTTCATGTCCAAAAGAGAATTCAAAGAAAGAGGTAGTCCACTGTATTGTTTATAGAATCACGAGCCGCGTTGAGTCTCATTTAAGAGAGTAGACTAGGGAACTAATAATAATAATAATAATAATAATAATGATAATAATGATAATAATGCTAATAATAATGATAATGCATTCCACTGCTAAACAGCTTGTATCTGAAGGTCTAGCCAACTTCTAATCCTGGAGACCCTGCAATTGAGCAGAATGGGGCTGGACTAGATGACCTCAAGGGACCCCTGTCCAAATGAGAGTTCAAGGAAAGAGGTAGTCTATTGCATTGTTTACAGCATCACGAGCCACGTTGAGTCTCATTTAAAAGAGGAGACTAGGGAACAAATAATAATAATAATAATAATAATAATAATGCATTCTACTAATAAACAACTCATATCTGAAGGTCTAGTCACCTTTGAGTCAGGAGACCCTACAATTGAGCAGAATGGGTGGACTAGATGGTCCCAATGAGCCCCTTCCAACTATGTCTGTGACACTATCACATCCAAAGAAAGAGGTAATCCATTGTATTGTCTTTAGTGTTGTGAGTCTCTTTTAAGAGAGGAAGCTAAGGTATTGATTATAACAACAACAACAACAACAACAACAACAGCAACAACAACAACAACATTCCACTGCTAAACAGCTCCTATCTGAAGGTCTAGCCACCTTCTAATCCTGGAGACCCTGCGATTGAGCAGAATGGGGTTGGACTAGATGGCCTCAAGGGACCCCTTCCAATTCTTATGAGTCTGCAACTAAATGAGGCATCAAGACCTGAACTCAGTACTCCATGCATCACCTTGAATATATATATATATATATTGGGGCTCTTCTTTCCCTTGACTATGAATGTAGGTGGGAATGGCATTCGCCTTTGTTGCTGCAGCCTCACACGGCTGGCTGTCTCGTGGAGCCTTGCTGAGCCAAGCCTCCCCCTTCCACCCCATATCCATGTGTTCAGATCCTGTGGCCTAAAAATGAAGCTGCATTGCATAACTCTGTGGGTGTCGAATGTATATTTATGCGAGATCTCAGCTTTTCCATCCCAGACGGATGCATTGCAGCTCTGCAGACGGTGAATAATAATCACCATCGCACTGGAGGCGGACACATGCAAAGAGGAGGGAGCCAAGCACTGAATCCTGCCCGAAAAATCCAGGTAAGAGGAGGAGGAGGCTGCAGAAGGCTGTCATAACAATAACAATAATAACAACAATAGTAATCACAACAATAACAATAACAACAACAAATGCTGCACAACTTCGGAAGCTTTTAAACAGAGGCTGGATGGCCATCTGGCGGGGGTGATTTGAATGCAATATTCCTGCTTCTTGGCAGAATGGGGTTGGACTGGATGGCCCATGAGGTCTCTTCCAACTCTAGGATTCTATGGTTCTAAATCTATTTGCTCCCCTTCTATGCAAAATTTGTCACTGACTTCATAGAGTTAAGAAGCGATCCCCAAAGGCCAACCCCCTGAACAACCAAACAACAACAACAACAACAACAACAACAACAAATGCTACACAGCTTTGGAATACTTTTCTCCCCTCCCTGCTTGGAGTCTCAGATAGATTAGGGCCAAACCTCCCACACAGAACACCCATGCTTTGAAGGGACTTGCTGGCGCACGCCTCCCTCCAACCTCGCACGCTCTCCCTTGCCCACACATGCGAAACACGCTGCCATACGCCATATGCCAAACATGCCTGCTCTCCCCTCCCCGCTTGGAGTCTCAAATAGAATTGGGCTAAACTTCCCACACACAACCCCCATGCTTTGAAGGGACCGCTGGTGCACACCTCCGTCCAACCTCACACACTCTCCCTCGTCCACGCATGTGCACGACACTGCCATGTGGTGAGCACACCTGCTCTCCCCTCCCTGCTTGGAGTCTCAGATAGAATTGGGCCACACTTCCCACACAGAACCCCCATGCTTTGAAAGGACTTGCTGGCACATGCCTCCCTCCAGCCTCGCACGCTCTCCCTTGGCTACACATGCAAACCACGCTGCCATACTTCATACGTCAAGCATGCCTGCTCTCACATCCCCGCTTGGAGTCTCAGGTAGAATTGGGCCAAACTTCCCACACAGAACCTCCAAGCCTTGAAGGGACTTGCTGGTGCACACTTCCGTCCAGCCTCATATGCTCTCCCTCGTCCACGCATGTGCACCACACTGTCATATGGTGAGCACACCTGCTCTCCCCTCCCCGCTTGAAGTCTCAGGTAGAATTCAACCAAACTTCCCACACAGAAGCCCCATGCCTTGAAAGGACTCGCTGGGGCACACCTCCATCCAGCCTCATACACTCTCCCTTGTCCACGCATGTGCACCACACTGCCATGCGGTGAGCACACCTGCTCTCCCATCCCCGCTTGAAATCTCAGGTACAATTGAACCAAACTTCCCACACAGAAGCCCCATGCCTTGAAGGGACTTACTGGTTGTGAGCCTCCCTCCAGCCTCACAGGCTCTCCCTTGACAGCACATGCAAACCACACTGCCATACGTCAAGCATGCCTGCTCTCCCCTCCCCACTTGGAGTCTCAGTTAGAATTGCACCAAACTTCCCACACGGAACCCCCATGCTTTGAAGGGACTTGCTGGTGTGAGCCTCTCTCCAGCCTTGCACACTCTCCCTTTCCCGCACATGCAAAACACGCTGCCATATGCCAAGCATGCCTGTTCTCTCCTCCCCACTTGGAGTCTCAAATAGAACCCCCATGCCAAATAGAACCCCCACGTTTGGCAAGGAACTTGCTGGTACACGCCTCCCTCCAGCCTCGCACACTCTCTCTCATCTGCTTATGTTCACCATACTGCCATGCGGTGGGCACACCTGCTCTCTCCTCCCCGCTTGGAGTCTCAGATAGAATTGGGCAAAACTTCCCACACAGAATACCCATGCCTTGAAGGGACTCGCTGCTTGTGAACCTCCCTCCAGCCTCACAGGCTCTCCCTTGACAGAACATGCGAACCACGCTGCCATATGCCAAGCATGCCTGCTCTCCCCTCCCCTCCCCACTTCGAGTTTCAGATAGAATTGGGCCAAACTTCCCACACGGAACCCCCATGCCTTGAAGGGACTCGCTGGTGCACGCCTCTGTCCAGTCTCACCCACTCTCCCTCATCCATGCATGTGCAACACACCGCCATGCGGGGAGCACACCTGCTCTCCCCTTCCTGTTTGGAGTCTCAGATAGAATTGAGCCAAACTTCCCACACAGAACCCCATGCCTGGAAGGGACACGCTGGTGCACACCTCTGTCCAGTCTCACCCACTCTCCCTCATCCATGCATGTGCAACACACCGCCATGCGGTGAGCACACCTGCTCACCCCTTCCTGTTTGGAGTCTCAGATAGAATTGAGCCAAACTTCCCACACAGTATCCCCATGCCTTGAAGGGACTTGCTGGTTTTGAGCCTCCCTCCAGCCTCACAGGCTCTCCCTTGCCAGCACATGTGAACCATGCTGCCATATGTCAAGCATGCCTGCTCTCCCCTCCCTGCTTGGAGTCTCAGAATTGGGCCAAACTTCCTGCACAGAACCCCCATGCCTTGAAGGGACTTGCTGGTGCATGCCTCCTTCCAGCCTTGCACACTCTCCCTCATCCAGGCATGTGCACCACACTGCCATGTGGTGAGCACACCTGCTCTCCCCTTCCTGTTTGGAGTCTCAGATAGAATTGAGCCAAACTTCCCACACAGAACCCCCATGCCTTGAAGGGACTCGCTGGTGCATGCCTCTGTCCAGCCTCACACGCTCGCCCTCGTTCACGCACTAGTGTGAGCCTCCCCCCAGCCTCACATGCTCTCCCTCTCCCTTGTCTGCGCATGCGCACCCCACTGCCGTGCAGTGAGCATGCCTGCTCTCCCCTCCCTACTTGGAGTCTCAGGAACAGCCCTCCCCTTGGCTGAGAGGCCTGCCAATCAAAGCAGAAGAGGGATTTTGGTGGGAGGAGCCTCTGCCTGTTTCCAAAAAGGAAGAGAAGGACAGGTGGAGAGATCTGTCCAGCCTCACACGCTCTCCCTTGTCCACGCATGTGCTCCACACTGCCATGCGGTGAGCATGCCTGCTCTCCCATCCCTGTTTGGAGTCTCAGATAGAATTGGACCAAACTTCCTAAACAGAACCTCAATGCCTTGAAGGGACTTGCTGCTATGAGCCTCCCTCCAGCCTCACACGCTCTCCCTCGTCCGCGCATGTGAACCCATACTGCCATGCTGTGAGCACGCCTGCTCTCCCCTCCCTGCTTGAAGTCTCAGAAGAATTGGGCCAAACTTCCTGCACAGAACCCCCATACCTTGAAGAGACTTGCTGCTGTGAGACTCCCTCCAGCCTCGCATGCTCACCCTCATCCGCGCATGTGAACCATACTGCCATGCGGTGAGCACGCCTGCTCTCCCCTCCCTGCTTGGAGTCTCAGATAGAATTGAGCCAAACTTCCCACACAGAACCCCCATGCCTTGAAGGGACTCGCTGGTGCATGCCTCTGTCCAGCCTCACACGCTCGCCCTCGTTCACGCACTAGTGTGAGCCTCCCCCCAGCCTCACATGCTCTCCCTCTCCCTTGTCTGCGCATGCGCACCCCACTGCCGTGCAGTGAGCATGCCTGCTCTCCCCTCCCTACTTGGAGTCTCAGGAACAGCCCTCCCCTTGGCTGAGAGGCCTGCCAATCACAGCGGAAGAGGGATTTTGGTGAGAGGAGTCTCTGCCTGTTTCCAAAAAGGAAGAGAAGGACAGGCGGAGAGATCTGTCCAGCCTCACACACTCTCCCTCGTCCAGAGCATGTGCTCCACACTCCCATGCGGTGAGCATGCCTGCTCTCCCCTCCCTGTTTGGAGTCTCAGATAGAATTGGGCCAAACTTCCCACACGGAACCCCCATGCCTCTCTCCAGCCTCACACGCCCTCCCTCGTCTGCGCATGTGAACCATACAGCCATGCGGTGAGCACGCCTGCTCTCCCCTCCCTGCTTGGAGT